>NW_027137559.1:3889008-4489008 GCF_001692895.1 Cenococcum geophilum 1.58 | reverse complement strand
GCGACCTGGTGGCCAATTAGGTAACAGTTACAAATCATCGTCGGTATTACCGACAACCTTAGCCACCTATTTCGTGTATATAGCCTTCCTGATTTCCATAGATTTAGAATCAAGTTGCTTATTCAATTCTTTACACTGCAAAGCTTACATACGGGCTTAGTGTTAAGACTCTAAAAGGAGTATATTATTAACGGAATCTAAAGAATAGCTAGAAAGATCACTAAGGAGTATCTAAATTGCTAGAGAAATAAACTAATAAGGCATAAGCCATACGGAGGGCTATAACCTGTTAAAATACCAGAAAGACTATAGGAGGTCATATTATAGGACTTTATTATTAAGTTGCTAAAGTTAAGAGATCCTATTACCGGATAAGATTACAATGCGATCTTAGTAATAGTAGATAAGCTTATAAAGTAGGGATACTTTATAGTATATACAAAAGAAATATTAGTAGAAGATGTTACTAGAATCTATATTAAAGAAGTATTCGCAAGGTATGGAGTACTAAGTAAGATTATATCGGATAGGGATCTAAGATTTATAGCAGCATTCTAGGAGGTATTCTTAGCAGAGTAAGGAGTTTAAGCAGCAACTTCTACCGCATATTATCCGCAGACAGACGGTTAAACGGAAAGATTAAATTAGACACTAGAGCAGTATCTAAAACATTATATTAATTACGCACAGAATAATTGGGTATTATTATTACTAGTTATATAGTTTATATATAATACAACACTATAAGAAGGAATGGGTACGTTACTATTTAAGGCGAATTATAGATATAAGCCAAAAATATTGCTATCGCTACGTTAAGTAAAGAAGACAAGTAGTATAGCTAAGTAAAGGATAGAGATATTAATAAATCTTTATAAGAACCTTACGGAAATAGCTAAGGTAGTATAGTAAAGAATAAAGAAATACTATAATGCTAAGAGATCTAAGGGACCAGATCTTAAGGAGGGAGATAAAGTATGGCTACTATACAAAATTTTTAAAAGTTAATAACTAAGCAAGAAGTTAGACCACGTTAGGCTAGGACCTTTTAAAATTAGTTAGAGGATTTTACCAGTTATATTTAAGTTAAACCTACCAGCTAAAATAAAGATCTACCCTATATAGCATATTATAATGCTAGAGCCAGTATATAGAAAAGTTAAGCCACTAGTTTATAAAGCAGACACATATAGAGGATAAGAAGAAGACAAATAGCAAGTTTTAAGGATTATTAGTTATAAGGACGTTAACAATAAAACATAGTATAAGGTTAAGTAGATAGGCTATAATAAGACTACCTAAGAACTATTAGAGAATTTAAAAAACGCTATAGGAAAGGTATAGGAGTATTAGAAGAGAACAGGTTAGGTAATATTAAAGAAGGATTACCAAAAAACAAGTCACCTAAGGGGGACCCAGGAAGAGCGATTGCCGAGCTACTTAGAATTGTTTCCTTCGCTATTAGAAGAAAATCCGTTCTTTTATTGCCAAGTTCCAATAGACCTTATTCTATAAGTTTCCACTCCTTAGAACAAACCTTTTTACGAACTTTCTTAAGATAAAGGAGACGAGTAGACACAACAATACGGGCCTTTAGAGCCTTCTGCTCCACATCCCAAAAACGTTTTAACTTAGTAAGGGCTTAAGTCAGCTCACTATTAAGATAAGCAGCGGCAGATTAAATATAAGACCTTATAACAAATTACTTAGGGAACTTAACGACTATTAAGAGTTATAGGACGCGCATACTTAGCGTTAAAGGAAGAGCGAACGTTATAGGACAAATAAATATTCGCTTTAGTGCACTCTAAGTAAGAGAAAGGTTACCGAGATAAAGGACTCGCTAATATAATATAAACTAACCCCTCTTTTAAATAACGGGAACATAAAGATAGCATAATTTTACCTAGTAATAGTATTACAGCAACAGTACGGGCGCGTCGTTGCGCGTATAAAGAAGAAAAGGCTTTAGGTATTATAAGTAACGATATTAACCAAATTAATTAGATAGATATTATACCTTTAGTAAATAACTTAAAGATGCTTAGAATCTTTAAGGATAAAAATAGAAAGGAGGGAGATAGTATTACGGACGCTTTAAGTATAATATTATAACTACTTAGAGAGGAGTTAGAAGAAGCTAGTTAGTTAATATAAGTATAGTCTAGGATAAAACCGGTAGAACTATATAACGAGGAATAGTAGTATAAGTTATATAATATGCTACGTAAGGAACGTAGAGAACGGACAGAACGTACGTACCTTATATACCTTACGTACATTACGTATAAGAAGGATTTTATAGGAGTACGGTCGTGTATTTAAAGAACCTCAGTCCCTACCTAGATAGTTCTTTCCTTATAGTAATTCTCAGAATATAATTAGAGTTAATCTATTAGGCAACCACTCCACCAGTTATTATTACGTTGTTGACTTTACGCATTACCTACACACCTAGCCCAATAACGAGCCCATCGTAGTACTTACTACAAGGTTCCGTTACATATAGGTCCTTAAGCTTACCTTATCTTATCCTAAAAATCTTAGTTATCTCTTATTTCGTCTTAAGAATCTTAAGCCTTTAGCCTTTTACCTTTATTAAGTGCCGAAGTAGCTTACTGTCCTACTTCTCTTATATCTTGCGAAGCAATAGACATTATATCTAGTGGGGTCTTAATCCCTACTAATATTCCCTATTTTATAGTAGAATTATCCTCTACCTCTAGTATAACATCTTTAAGGTTTACGTACTCCTAGTAAGCCGCCTTTATCGCCTTATTATTATAAAATATTTCGCCTATATTAAATTTATTATCCTTAATATCTAATCTACGAACTAGTTTATTAGTTCCTTTATATTCCGCTAAATATAGCTCTTATAGCTAATAGCTTACGCTATACTTAGCGTCCTTATAAATTTAGTATACGTTATTATAACAAAACGCAAAACTTTTAATTAAACATTCTTTTGTTCCTCGTAGTATATTATTATCCCTCTATACATATATATTATCTACTAGTCTTATTCCTTTTACTATATAGTAACTCTAACTACTTCTATAGTCTTTAATATAGTAACCTTATTTTCCGCAATTTATGTAAGCTCCTTTTTTAAACTATTTTTCTTATTATAGAGTCCGCCTAAATATCTTCTGCTACTAAAATCCCTAATTCAGCCTTTACTCCTTAGACCTTTAATTACTTAATCCTTATCCTCTAGGTTTCTATAGTCGTTCTTTAAACTATTTCTTTTCTTTAGTACTACTTAGGTCCATTAACTCTGCGCCATACTATAGTTTTTAACTTAGCTTTAGTTATTACGTACTCTACGCCTTATATAACTATAGAACTCTATTCTAACCTTTCTTAGCCTATTCCCTTTAGCAGATCCAATTATTAATCTTAATTACTTAATCTATTAGTTCCCTTAGGGTATCTATATCTTCTATTAGGATAATTATATCCTAAACTTTAGCCTTAAGTCCTTACTTATACTATACCATAAGCGCCTTATTATTCCACTCTACTTACGTTACTAACGTCTAGAACTGCGTTATATATTTAATTGCTAAGGTCCGTTATATAATATCCTAGAGTTTTCTTTCCGCTATAGTTACTGCCTCTAGGTCTCTAAACATTTATATAAGTTACTCTATAAACCCTTTCTAGCTTATAAATATAAACCATACTTTTTAATTAGTGGTTATTATTCTATTCGCTTATATCTTTATAAGGTAAAGCTTAAACTACTTAAGTACTCTTCCTAATAGGAATAGTCCCGTATACGCTATTTAATCTATAAATATTAGCAGCTTTACCCCTTCTTACGTAACCTTAAAGTGCATTTAGGTAAGAAACCCCTTAAGCTTTAATTTTTCTCCTAAGTACCTTTTAATTAATAGTAACTTAATCTTTACTACTCCAATCCCATTAATCCTATTTTCTAATATTATATTATTTTCTATTAGCTAGTTAACTATCTCTTATAGTTATCTAACTGTTATAGGTTACTATAAGTTAGTGTCTACTATACTAGTATTATTACCTAACCTTAAAGTAGTTACCGCCGTTAATAGCGTTATGGCTGATGCTTTTAGTGGCATATTATTTAACTTTTTATATTTAATACTATAACTAGGTAGTAATTATGTAACGGAACCTTATAGTAAGTACTATAATGGGCTTGTTAATAGGCTAGGTATATAGGTAATACAAATTAAAGTTAATAACATAATAATAACTGGTAGAGTAGTTACTTAATAAATTAACTCTAATTATATTCTAAGAATTACTACAAAGGAGAAAACTATCTAGGTAGGGACTATGGTCCTTTAAATACACAAGCATACTCCTAAGAAATCCCCTTTATATATAAGATACGTATTATACATATTATACGTACGTTCCCTTTATATACTGCGTATATTATATACAACGTTATATAACCTTAGTTACCATTCTTCGTCATATAGCTCTATCGGCTCCATTTTAGACCGTGCCTAAATTAACTAACTAGCTTCTTCTAACTCTTTCCTAAGTAGTTATAATATCGTACTTAAAGCGTCTGTAATACTTATCCTTATATTTTTCTGGTAGCTTATTATCTTTATTATACTAGCATTTTATCTACTTGTTTAGGTACTTTAGCGGTCTAGGTTTATTAGGGTAATAGCTATAGAACTTTTAGAGCTTATAGGGACTACCTATAAAGTTCTATATAGGGTACTAAGTAGGGTCTAGGGTATATCCTTTCCAACTAATATAATACTTTAATATTCCCTTTATAAGTTTATAGGCTAGCATTTCTTTAATTTCCTATTTATTATCGCCATTAACTTAAATTAGCAGGGGAGGTTTATTCTTTTATCTNGGNANTAGGTTATTTATAGCTTTCTATAGCTTATCCGGTAAGAAAATAGGGTAAACTTTAATTAAGTCTAGGAGCTTAACCTTATACGAGTTGCCTACTTTATTAAGAATCTTATATAGTCCTACTATCTCATAGTCTAGCTTATAACTAGGCCATTCTATTTTCTAGTTCTTTATTATAACCTAGACTATATTACCTATAGTAAAGTTAGGCTTACGCCTATACTTATTTACCTACTATTTTATTAATTTCTAGGCCTTTTCTAGGTTTATATAGGCTACTTTTTAGACTTCTTCTAAGCGCTTAGCGTACTACTAGGCTTCCTTATAAGATAGTTTTTCGCGTATAGTCTAAGGCCCTTTTAGTCTTTCCCAGTTAAAGCTTATATGGGGTAAGTAACCCATTTCTAGTTAAATAGGGGCAAATCCGGTAGAGTTATAGGGTAGGGTCGCTTAGGCGTAGTCTATTAAGGGTAATAGTTCGGCCCAGTTATCCTAGAAGTAGTTAATAAAAGGCTAAAGTCTCTAGTCCAAGTATTAATTTATAATCTCCGTTTAACCGTCTATCTGGGGGTAATATACTATAGAAAGCTTTAACTTAATACCTAAGATCTAGGTAAACTTATTCTAAAAGGCTAATATAAACTACGGCCCGCAGTCGGATATAATAGTGTCTAGTAGTCTATAAATTTGGTAGACGTAGTAGATATACAGTTAGGCTGCCTCTTTAGTATTAATATTCTTATAACAGGGAATTAAAAACGGGCGCTTGCTAAAGCGGTCAACCAAAATCATAACCATATTATATCCGTCACGGTCTAGAGGTAGCTTATAAAAGTCTATAAAGATATATTACTAGGGGCAGTCGGGTATTAAGAGGGGTTTTAATAGTCCTAGGGTCTTATCTTGTAGAATTATAGATCTATAGCAGTTATTATAGTTCCGTATATAGCGGTTAATATTTATAATCATTCCGGGCTAGTAGTAGCGGTTGCTAATAATCCTATAGGTCTTATTTTTTTCTGGGGTAGGCTATAGAGACCTAGTTATATACTTTGGCAATAAGCTAAGTCCATAAGTTCTATTCCTCTACTACCACTAACCATTTATAGTGCTTAAGTAGTCCACTTTTAAGGGATTATAGGCTAGAAACGTTCTTTACCTTTTTACAGTACTTTTATAGAGAAGGGGCCGTACGGTTTACCTACAGCAGTTTATTAATAAGGTTTAGTTCTATAAAGTTAATAGGGCATATTTTAGCATATAAAGAGTCTATATTTAGTTCTGCCTATATTTAAGAGTTAAGGTACTCTAGTTATAGTAGCGCTTAAGTCTATAATGAGATCTTTACAGCTATTTAGTTATTTATATCCTATTTACACCTTATAAGAGCGTCTACACGGTTGGTGGCGCTTAGCCTATATATAATTAAAAAGTCAAACTAAGATAGGGTATCTGCCTAGCGCGCCTATCGGGCTATAAGGGCCTTTATTATTATAAAATATTCTAAGGCCTTATAATTAAAAACTACCTAAATAGACTTGGGGGTGCCTTTTAGTTAGGCTCGCCAGTGCTAAATGCTAGAGATAATAGCTAGCATTTCTTTATCGTAAATTAGGTAGTTTAGCTTAGCATTTACTATAGTCTTTAAATAGTAAGCAATAGGGTACTATTCTCCGTTTATCTACTTTTAGAAGTAAACGCCAGCTATAACACTATCTAAGGCATCGGTTTCTAGCATTAAGGGCCATTCTAGGTTAAAGTAGGTGAGTAA
This sequence comes from Cenococcum geophilum 1.58, assembly GCF_001692895.1. Lineage (NCBI taxonomy): Eukaryota > Fungi > Ascomycota > Dothideomycetes > Gloniales > Gloniaceae > Cenococcum > Cenococcum geophilum. The sequence continues at coordinate 4,482,365 of NW_027137559.1, read as the reverse complement.
GGGAGTAGAGACCAGTCGTTTCTTAAGCTTATTAAAGACCTGCCTATATACGGTATTAAAGTAAAAGGGCCGGTCCTTATAGGTAAGTAGGCTTAGTAGCCGGGTAATCCTACTATAGTTCTTAATAAAGCATTAGTAGAAGTTATAGAACCCTAGGAATAACTATACCCCCTTTACGGTCCTTAGGGGTACCTATTAGTTAATTATAGCTGTCTTTTTTAGGTCTGCCTTAATCCCATTTATACTAATAATAAACCCTAAGTACTTTATACGCTTAATACTAAATTCTAACTTTTTAATATTAGCTTAGAGGCCAGCTTCCTAAAGCCGTTATAGGATTTTATAGACATACTCTTCATATTCTAGTTCGTTTTTAGAGTAGATTATAATATTATCCAGGTATACTATATAGAAGTTATTAAGATCGTTAAATAGTACGTTATTTATATATTGTTAGTATATAGCCAATCCGTTAGTTAGTCTAAAAGGCAGTACTTTATATTTATACGTTCTGCAATAGGTCTAAAATATAATAAAGTCTTTTAATTTAGGGTCTATTCTAATTTAGTAAAAAGCCTAGCGGATATTAAGCTTCGTAAAGATCTTAGCTCTACTTATTTAGGCCAAAATCTTATTAAGTAAAAGCAGTAGGTAGCGGTCTTTAAGGGTTAAATTATTAAGCTTATAGTAGTTAATACAGAAACAAAGTTCTTTATTTGGTTTTTTAGTAAAAAGAATAAGTAAGTTAAAAGGGGCTTAACTAGGCTTAATAAAGCCCTTATCCAGGTTATTAATAAGATACTACTTTATGGCCTATAATTTAGCAGTAGATTACTATTAGAGGGGGCTATAGCTAAGGGTAACCACCTTATCCGGCTTAATTTTAATCTTATAGTTGTACGGTTAGTAAGGCAGGAGTATATTAGACGCTGCTTTGGAGAAAGTATTTTTAAATTTCTAGTATTAATAAGGCAGTTTTTATTCTACTAGCTCCTTATCTATAAGCTTGCCTTTCTCTTAGGCTAGGGTTTCTTTCTCTTTAATTATTTAATTAATTTTATATAAGCTAGTTATAAAGGTAACGGTATTAGGCTAAACTAGGTTTTAGTAGAATCCTATAGCGCTAATATAGCAGATATTAACTAGCGGGAGGTCTATAGGTTTCTTTACAGATATTTATTGGGCCGTATTTTGCGGTATAGGGTTTATAGTCTTCCTTAGCTTATATTCTATTTTCCATAAGTTATCCTTCTAGTTTATTAGTTTGGTATATTATCCAATATCCTTAGCCTTTTTTTATAGCTGCGTAGGGCCTAAGTTCTCCATTAGGGACTTAGCTAGGCCACTACTAACTTCCTAAGTCTCTAGTGCGGGTGGTATAACATAGGTAGTTTAGGGGCGGCGTAGTATACAGATCCGTTATGGATTAAGCTATATATCCTTCTTAAAAGCCTAGTCCCTACGCGTTGCATTAGCTTAGTAAACGGTGTTTATCTACGGCCGTATAAGGTTTTCTATTATAATACTAATCTCTTTTATAAAGGAAGGCGTTAGGGGTATAGTTTTAGGCCAGATAAGCTACCTATTCCGTATGTTAAGCTATAAGCCTAAATAAGCTAGCTATTTTCTCCTTAAGATTATATTATATCTTTTAAGGTCTGTAATAAGGAAGGGGATATTATACTACCTTTATCCGTTAACGCGGAGGTAGATCTGTAAGATAGTTATAATAGGTAGTTTTATCTATCCGTTATAACCACAAATAGGAACTAGTTTAGGCAGTTCTTTAAGGGGTATATTTAAAAAGTCAGCCAGTTTTATAGCGCACTTTATATTAATTAAGGTAAAGGCATTTACTCCTAAGTTAGCTAAAGCAGAGGTTAAAACTTAATATCTATTACAAAATAAAGTATAAGGGATAGTGTAGCTTCTTCTACTAACTAGCCAACCTAGATTAATATATAACATATTAATCCCTTTTAACCCTAAAGAGAAGTCTTCCTCTAGGGTTCCTCTTTTTCCGGCTCTATATTATCCTCCTAAATTAACAGGACCTCGTTTATCTTTACCTTTATTAGGTAGTTCCTTATAGGGTAGCCTATTTAACCACATAAAAAGCAAGCTCCTTAATCGCTAAGGGCCTATATATAGGGGTCGCTATATATAGGCCGGGTGTACACTAGGCCCGCAGTAGGGGTAGTTATACGGCTAGCTACTAGGTTAACTATAGAAGTTGCTAATTATACTAGGGCACTATAGGCTATATTTACAGTACTTACGGCCTAGTTTATAAGGTTTCTAGTTTTTAGCCAGTTAGCGCGTACCTTAATTTAACAGAGGCCTTGGTTAATAGCTAGGCAATAATCCATAAGTTCCTTTAACGTCTATACTATAGTATAAGCTAGTAATACGGCCCGCTATAGGTCTAGGGTAAGCTTATTAAAGAGGTCTAGTAATAGGTCTTCCTATTAGATCTAGGCCTATCTGGCTAAGTATAGAAAGCGGGTTTAAAAGGCCGAAAAAGTCTCTATTATTTTCATATTTAGGCTTTTATAGCTAAGGCGGGCGTTTTATACTTTAAAAGGGTCTTTATAAATAAAAGATAAGTATTTAATTATTTCTTCTTTAAAGATAAATGGGTTTACTAAGTCTTTAGTATATTACGGGCGTAAATGCGTCTAAGTGTCTCTACCAGTACGGCCAAAAACATAGGCCATTCTAGCTTAGGCGTTAGGGAAGTAGTCTATATTAACTTTAAGCTTATCCCATAATTAAAGCTTCTAATTATTAAATATAGGGTCGGTTCCGTCTGTAAGTAGCGGGGGATCCATAACCTTTACTAACTGCTTCGGTGCTATATAGGCCTTAGTAAATCCACTAAGGCGCTAAAATAGGGCCTAAAGGACTATATTAAGTCTTTAGTTATCTAATAATAACTCATTATTATATATAGGGGTATCTCTAGCTTTAAGCAGCTCTCGCAGTCGTTTAATTTCGGCATTAGCAGCCGTAAGCTCCGCCTAGGGGGTTAAAACGTTAATTATTTCTTTATCTAAAGTATTTAAGGGTCCTACAGCTGCTTTACCTACTGCTGTAGTTCGTGGCATAGTAGTAGGGGTGTTAGGTAATTCTAGGTAATTTCTTTAAGGGTTCTAGTCTATGCGTATCTTATAGGTCCTTTCCTTAGGGTTCTATTCTTTTCTTTTAGGTCCTGTCCTTATAGTCCTATTAATGTCCTTAGGGTTCTATTCTGTGTTCTTATAGATATATTTAAGTTCCTTCTCAAGAAGAAAGAGTAGAGTAAGCTTTAGATAATATTAGCGACTTAGTCAATTAAGATATAAGTACGGCAAAAGGGTCGCGCAAGCCTATATAATTGGATTGTCTATAAACAAGAATCTAAAGCTAGGGAAAGGAAAAGAGAAGAAGAGTAACGCCGTTTAGTGTTTTATAAGATCTTTACGTTATATAATCGCAATATGCGGCAATCTGTAGCAATCTATAGCAACTTACTGGTGTAAAGTTCTACCAAGTTCTGCCAAGTTCTGCTAGTGCCGTAACAGTAATTATAGGTTAGGTATATTACCTAGTGCGCTTCCACTATACTCCCTATTGTAATTAGGCGTAGTATAGTTTATAGCTAACGCTTTAGTAAAGGCCTTTAGAGGTAGCTGCTGCCCTTAAGGTAAGCCGAATTTTATACCTAAGTTAATTGTCCCTATATAGTAGGCGAGCATCTACATTACGGCGTCTATATATAGTTTGGTAGGGTTATATAGGAACTAATAAAGCTTTTCTATAGCCTAGGCTATATTAGGCCGAGTCTAATTATATAGATAAAGTAGAGAGCCTATTAGTAATTAATACCGTTTTTACTAGCTCTAATAGAGCTTAATCCTCAGGTTTATATAGCTTAAAGTCTATTATAGATAGGTAAATTAGTATAGAAGCCAGTATATAGTCTTCTATATAAAATATATATAGGATCTTCCTAATATAGGCGTCTTATACTAGTCGAATTAATCGCGCCTAGCGGTTCCTTATAATTTAAATACCTAAGTAGTATATAATTAGGCCTAAGTCTCTTACTTTATACTTATTCCTAAGTGCTTCTTTAGGCAGTTTAATTATCTAAATATCCCGTCTAATTAAGATAAGATTATCAACATAGATAATAATAATTTGGCCGCTTTTCTGGCTAATAAAAACGCATAGGTCCGCTAGAATTGGCGTATATTTAAAGGTAATAAGGAAGCTCTTAAGCTCCTTATACTAAAGATATAGCGCCTACTTAAGACCGTAGAGAGCCTTAAGCAGTAGGCCTATAAGAGCAACGCCGTCCTTTTAATACTAGCGGTATCCTTCTGGTAGTTAAATATAGATATTCTTATAGTTAAGCTTCCTATTAAGGAAGGCCGTAATTATATTTAAGTACTTATACTTTAGATTATATACAGCAACTAGGGCTATTAGTAGCTTAAATATACTAGGTTAAATAATGCCTATAAATATATTGCTATAGTTAATTCCTAGGCGCTGCTTATTACCGCATAATACTAGTCTTACTTTCTATTTAAATAGGACATTATTCTTGTTAAATTTATATATAAAGACCCACTTAATAGGTAAAGCCTTGGCTCCAGGTAGAAGTTTAACAATTTTAAATAAGATATTAACTATTTAAGACTCTTATTTCTTATCTACCGCAGCCTTTTACTTCTTCTTAAATATTAAATTTATAGCTTTCTTCCAGTTCCGTAGCTCCAGAGGTAGTTCCTTAATTATTCTTATCTACTAAGGCTGTTACGGCACTGATAGAAAACGGTTGTTATGGCTTATATAAATGCCTCTAAACTAAAGCTTATAGAATACTATATTACAAAGATACTAAGCTAAGGAGAAGGGAAAAAAGGGGTCGCTAGAACCGATGTAAACAAATATATAGGGTAAGCCGCCAAGGCGCTAGCTCCAGGCAAGCTAATTATAGGTCGGCAGAATATAGCAGAATTTAGCAGGTAACGTGCAATAGCGCCGTTACATTACCCCCCTTTTTAAAAGAAAGCCTATCTTTAGGCTTAGTTAGAAATAGGGTAGTATTAGGCTTATAAATATAGGATTATAAAATATAAGATAAGGAGATAAAGGGGATATAAGTATATCCGGACTAAGTACAAAAGGTAATTATAGGCTAAGTAGAAGCACTAGGCTAGAAAAAGTAACCGCTAAAAGTCTTAGCACGGATCTAACTAATTAGACAACTTTAACCGGCGGTTAAAGTTCCTAAATATCTGAAAATTTTACGGCACTGTTAGAAAACGGTAGAATTTAGTGTAACGGAACCTTGTAGCAAGAACTACGGTAGGCTCGTTATTGGGCTAGGTGTATAGGAAATGCAAGTACAAAAGTCGACAACGTAATAATAACTAGTGGAGTAGTTGCCTAATAGATTAACTCTAATTATATTCTAAGAATCACTATAAGGAAGAAACTATCTAAATAGGGACTAAGGGTCCTTAAATACACAACCATACTCCTATAAAAGTCGTTACTTTATTTACTTTATCTACTCTATTCACTCTATTATAGATCTCACAGATTATATAAATTATATAAATTATATCACATAATCTTACTTACTATTCCTCGTTATATAGTTCTACGGGTTCTATCCTAAACTGTGCCTATATTAACTAACTAGCTTCTTCTAACTCCTCTTTAAGTAGTTATAATATTATACTTAAAGCGTCCGTAATACTATCTCCCTCCTCTTTANCTTNNTNCTTAAAGNTTNNAAATATCTNTAAGTTNTTTACTAGAGGTATAATATCCGTCTAATTAATTTAGTTAATATTATTACTTATTATACCTAAAGCGTCTTCTTTTTCTTTAACTCTTTATTATACGCGTACGGTCTTATCTATACTATCGCTTAGTAAGATAATACCATCTCTATATTCTCGCTATGTAAAAGAGGGGTTAGTTTATATTACGTTAGCGAGTCCTTTATCTTAGCAACCCTCTTCTTATTTAGAGTGCACTAAAGTAAACATTTAATTGCTCTATAATATTTGTTTTATTTCTAACGCTAAATATACACATTTTATTACTCTTAGTAGTTGTTAATTTCCCTAAGTAATTTATTATAGGGTTTTGTGTTTAATTAGCTGCTATAAAGCTTAATAATAAACTATCTATCGCTCTGGCGGAACTTTATTATTCTTATAACGCTAAAAAGGAGGCTGCTAATGCTTAACAACGTGCTTTTAATTCCCGTCTTACTGCGTCCGCTTAGTTAATCCGTCTCAAAAAGGTATATAAAAAGGTTTATTTTAAGAAATAGAAACTTATAAAATAAGGTCTATAAAAACTTAGTAATAAGAAAACCGACTCTCTCCCTATAAAGGAAATAACTCTAAATAGTTTAGCAGTCGCTCTTTCTAGGTCCCCCTTAGGTAACTTATTCTTTGGCGATTCCTCCTTATTAATATTACTTAACCTATTTTCTTCTAATACTCCTATACCTTTCCTATAGTATTCTTTAAATTCTTTAGTAGTTCCTAGGTAGTCTTATTATAGCTTATCTACTTAACCTTATACTATATTTTATTATTAACGTCCTTATAACTAATAATCTTTAAAACTTGCTATTTATTTTCTTCTTGTCCTCTATACATATCTGCTTTATAGGCTAGTAGCTTAATATTCCCATATACTGGTTCTAGTATTGCGATATATTATATAGGGTAGATTTTTATCTTAGCTGGTAGGTTTAACTTAAATATAACTAGTAAAATTCTTTATATAATTTCAAAAGGTCTTAGTCTAACATAGTTTAACTTCTTGCTTAGTTGTTAACTTTTAAAATTTTTGTATAGTAGCCATACTTTATCTTCCTCCTTAAGATCTAGTCCCTTAAATCTCTTAGCGTCGTAATATTTCTTTATTCTTTACTATACTACCTTAGCTGTTTCTATAAGGTTCTTATAAAGATTTATTAAAGTCTCCATTCTCTACTTAGCTATACTACTTATTTTCTTTACTTAACATAGCAATAACAATATTCTTAGCTTATATCTATAATTCGCCTTAAATAGTAATATACCCATTCCTTCTTATAGTGTTATATTATATACAAACTATATAACTAGTAACAATAATACCTAATTATTCTGTGCATAATTAATATAGTGTCTTAGATACTACTCTAGTGTCTAATTTAATCTTTCTATTTAACCGTCTATCTACAGATAATATACGGTAGAAGTTACTGCTTAAACTCCTTACTCCGCTAAGAATACCTCCTAGAATGCTGCTATAAATCTTAGATCTCTATCTAATATAATCTTACTTAGTGCTCTATATCTTATAAACACTTCCTTAATATAGATTTTAGCGATATCTTCTGCTAATATCTCTTCTGTACACGCTATAAAGTATCCCCACTTTATAAGCTTATCTACTATTACTAAAATCGCGTTATAATCTTATTCGGTAATAGGGTCTCTTAATTTTAGCAACTTAATAATAAAGTCCCATAATATAACCTCCTATAGTCTCTCTAGTATTTTAATAGGTTATAGCCCTCTATACGGCTTATGCCTCGTTAGTTTATTCCTTTAGCAATCTAGATATTCCTTTATAACCTATTTTACTAGTCCCTAGATTCCGTTAATAATATACTCCTCTTAGAGTCTTAACACTAAGCCTATAGCTCCATTGTATCCTTAAGTTAGTCCTTTATAAAATAACTTAATAAACTCTTTTGCAATAGATCTTAGCACGTATATCGCTTTTTAATTTTTGTACTGCTTTAACTCCAAATCCTCTGCCTGTGCTTTTTAGATCCTTTATATCCAATTACTCTTTAGTAATTCGTGGATCTATTCTTCTTATATTGCTATAATTTTTAGATAATTATACCTAATTAATCCATCTATATCTTTTCGCAATAAAGCCCCTAATAGCTTCTTATCATTTTGCAGTTTAGCTTTTTAACTTAAAGCATCTGCTCTTATATTATCTGTACCCTTAGTATACTAAATCTTAAAATAGTATTCTGTAAGCATCTCCGCCCATCTAACCTATCTTTAGTTAAGTTCCTTCGTTATTAGGAATCCTATTAGGTTTTTATAATCCATTTTAACTATAAATAGTTTTTCTATACCTTATAAGAATACTCTCTATTTCTTTAGTACTATAACTATACCTAACAACTCTTTATTATAGATGTTATAGTTTAGTTCTAGTAGTGTTATCTTTTAACTATAGTATGCCACTAGATGCTATCCGTCTAGATGCTTTTATATAAAGTATACTCCTAGTATAAAGTCTAATACATCTATTTTTATAACCGTCTTTAGACCTAGTTAATAGATTTTAAGAACTAGCTCTTAGGTAAACAATCTTTTAACTTCCTTAAATAGTTCTTATTATTCTTTTCCCTATACCTATAGTTCTTCTTTCTTTATTAACCGCGTAAATGGCTTAATATTCTTTAACTATTGCGCTATAAACCTTCTATAGTAGTTATAAAACCCTAGAAACGATTTTAACTATATAATATTCTTGTCGGTATATATTCGTCTTACGTATTACGTGCACAGCACGTAATCTACGCGAGACGCGTATATGTATCATTAAGACGTATAGATAGAACAACAAGAATTCACTAACAACACCGTATAGTACATATTATTACGATATATATATTCTGCACGTTATTAATATATACCAACAGTTCTCTAGTTCTTACTAATTTATTATAGTCTTAATCTTCTTTAGATCTATACTAAGTTAGCCTAGTTTAATAATAAATCCGACGAAATTAGTCTTTCTAGTAAAGAACTCGCATTTCTCAATTGCTACTAGCATCTACTCCTCTTATAGCCTTTTTAAGACCTATTCAATATATTCTCCATATTCTTTCTCCGTTATTAAGTAGATAATAATATCGTTAAGGTATACTATAACAAATTTATCTAAGTGCTCTCCTAATATATTATTAATTCGCTTCTAAAACGTTACTAGTGCGTTTATAAGCCCAAATTATATAACTAATGGTTTATATAGTCCTTTCTTTAATCTAAAGGCTGCCTTCTATTTATTGCCTTCCTTAATTCTAATCTAATAGTACGCCTATCTTAGATCTATCTTTATAAAGATTTACGCATTACCAATCCTATCTTAGATTTCGCTAATTAAGGGTAAAGGATACCTATCCTTCCTAGTGATACTATTTAACTATCTATAGTCAATATACAGCCTTAGCTTACCATTTTTCTTTAGTATAAATAGTACTAGATAACCTGCTAATAATTACAATAGTCCAATATATCCCTTTTGTAAGTTCTCCTAGATAAACTCTTTAAGTGCTTTACCTTCCTCTTTAGTAAGCTTATAGATTAGAAAGAACCTTAAACTTATTCCTAGTTCTAATTCTATCTTATAGTCCTATACTACATACTCTAACAGCTTTTTACTCTTTAGTAACTATAGTTTCTTGCTATACTTATAGTATCTCTTTAGTACATAACTTAGTCCTTTTTCTATTTCTTTATAGGTCGCTCTTACTTAGTACTATACCAACTTAGCTTATTATTACATTTTACGGCGTTAAGTATCTCTAATATCGACCTAACCTATAATCTAATTAATCTTTAGATTATATTTCTATAACTAAGGCATTCCTAATACTGCCTTATTATTCCCTAATAGTAATATATTAAAAGACATCTTAACTAGTCTTCCTTTAATGGTTAACTAAATAGGTCCTATTTTAAGGTTAATAATACCTCCTCTGTAGGCTATTAGATCTCCTAAAATTATTACTAATAGGTAAGGACATTCCTTCTATCTGTGTGGTAACCCCATTCTTTTAACTGCTATTAGCAAGATATAGTTCCTTATTACTCCACTATCTATTAGTACCTTAAACTATTAATCTTACTACTTTATTTATAAATTTAGGTATTATCCTTAAATTCCTTTAAGGGTCTAAGGCTCTACTTTTCCCAACTATTAGCTACTTAATTCTATTTATACTTAGTCTAACTTAGGCCAATACTTAGTTCGCTTTTTATCCTTAATGTGCTATAGATAGGTATTCTCTAAATATTCCTACCATTATCGTCTATCTAGGTATTCTTTTATAAGGAATTTTCCTAGTTAAAGTATTAAGTCCCTTTATTCTTAAACTTCTATAGGGTACTAACTATATATATACTTAGCGTTTTAATATTTTGCCTTATCCGTCATCCAATATATTCTTATTAGATACTTTCAATTTTTATCCTTAGGTACTTTATATATATTATATATATTATCCACACATACTATCTACGATAGTATATAATATACTTAGTGTCTTAGGTTAACTCTTAGCTTATCTTTATCCTTAAGTTTAAACCTTTTTCGTATTAATCTAAGCGTCATAACTTCGTTTACAGGTACTAAGATTTATCTTTCGCTTTTCTAGTCCTCTAATTACTCCTCTAGATCCTTTAATATTATAATTAAGGCTCCCTTAATATAAGTTATAGCCTTCTCTGTAATTAGGTAGTCTTAGATAACTTTTTTATCCAACTATATATAGAAATCTTCCTACTCGTCATTATGCCTTTGCCTATACCACTTTTAGTATAGCTGCTTAAGTATATATAGTTAGTCCATAAAGAAGTATCTCTTTATTACTGCGTTATAATAACCTTTAGTATATCGTTCCTTAAACCTAGTTGGAATCCCTAAATCCTCTTCTTATTCTAGTTTAATAAGCCACTTAGCTCTTAATATGCCTACTCTCAGCCTATTAGTAATTCTTTATATAAGTGCTCTGTCCCTTATATAACCTAGTAGACTAGATCTCTTATTTAGTTTCTACTCTTACTATAAGGTAATTCTTACTCTAAATTCCTCTATAGCTTCTTTTTTTTTTTTACATCTTATAAGTAGATCCTTAAAGTCTTTATACTTCTTAATCTTAGTATTAATTTTTCAATCTTTAGGCTAAACACTATATTTAACTAGTAAGTCCTCTAGGTTTATATATCTATCTCCTAGTTTAACTGCTACCTATATTACAGATTCTCTAATCTATAAAGAAGCTCCTTACCTCTTACCTATAGGTGTCCTTATTTATTCTCTAAATTCTTAGTCCCTTAGATTCTTTAATCCTAAGCTTACTTCTAACTTAAGCTTAGCTCCCGCCTTAGTCTAACTAGGCATCTATAATATTCTTATCTTATTTTAAGAGTCTTAAATCTTATCTATCTTATCTTAAGAATCTAATACTATAGGAAACTCTTATCCCAAGCTTATTTATATATTTCTAAACTAAGCTGCTGCTCTACTCTATTAGTTTTTATCCGTTATAAGTCCTTAAGCTATCCTTATCCTATCTACAGAATCTTAAATCTCTCTTATCTTATCTTAAGAATCTTAAGCCTTTAGCCTTTTACCTTTATTAAGTGGTAAGCTAGCACTAGCAGTTATCTACTTACTTAATCTCTTTTAAATACTACTCCTACCGTCTTATAAAGTAATAGATGCCGTATCTAACGGTATTATAATACCCATTACTAAACCTTACTCTATAGCGGTCTTAGTCTCTACTTCTATTATAACTTTTCTAAGGTTTATATATTCCTAGTAAACTACCTTTATTTCCTTATTATCTATAAATATTTTACCTATATTAAACTTATTATCTTTAATATCCAATCTACGTAATAATTCATTAGTTTCTCTATACTTTATAGATTTTAGCTTTTATAGCTAATAGCTTACGCCATACTTAGCGTCTTTATAAATTTAGTATATATTATTATAACAAAACGCAAAACTTTAGATTAAACATTCTTTTATTCCTTATAGTATACTATTATTCCTTTATATATATATATCTTCTGCTATTAGTCTAGTTCCCTTTATTACATAGTAACTCTAACTATCTTTATAATCCCTTACAAAATAACCTTATTTCCCGCAATTTATATAAGCTCTATCTTTAAACCACTAACTTTACTATAGAGTCCGCCTAAACGTCTTCTACTACTAAGATCCCTAGTTTAGCCTCTACTCCTTAGTCCTATGATTACTAGATCCTTAACCTTTAAGTTTTTATAGTTTTTTACTCCATCTCTTATAGGCTTCTTTAGTACCGCTTAGGTTTATTAGCTCTACGCTATACTATAGTTTCTAACTTAGCTTTAGTTATTGCGTGCTCTACGTCTTATATAACTATAGAACTCTATCTTAACCCTTCTTAGCCTGTTCCCTTTAAAAGATCCTATTATTAATCTTAATCGCTTAATCTATTAATTCCCTTAGGGTATCCGCATCTTTTATTAAAATAATTATATCTTAGACTTTAGCCTTAAGTCTCTACTTATACTATACCATAAGCGCCCTATTATTCTACTTAACTTATATCGCTAACGTTTAGAACTACATTATATATTTAATAGCTAAGGTTCGTTATATAATATCTTAAAGTTTTTTTTCCGCTATAGTTATTACCTCTAAATCTCCAAACATCTATATAAGTTACTCTATAAATCTATTCTAGCTTAAAAATATAAACCGTACTTCCTAGTTCGTTATTATTATTCCGTTTACTTATATCTCTATAAGGTAAGGCTTAAACCATTTAAGTGCTCTTCCTAATAAGAACAATCCTACATACGCTATTTAATCCATAAGTATTACCAGCTTTACTCCCTCTTACGTAACCTTAAAGTATATTTGCGTAAGGAATCCTTTAAGCTTTAATCTCTCTCCTAAGAATCTTTCGATTAATAATAACTTAACCTTTACTACTCCTATCCCGTTAATCTTTTATTTAAGTACCATATTATTTTCTATTAGTTAGTTAACTATTTCCTATAATTACACTACTGTTATAGGCTATTGCGAGTTAGTATTTACTATACTAGTGTCGTTACCTAATCTTAAAGTAGTTGCCGCCGTTAATAGCGTTATAGTAGCTGCTTTTGGTGGTATGTTGTTTAACTTCTTATATTAATACTATAACTAGGTAGTAATTATATAATAGAACCTTGTAGCAAGAACTACAGTAGGCTTATTATTAGGCTAGGTGTATAGGAAATATAAGTATAAAAGTTAATAATATAATAATAACTAGTAGAGTGGTTGCCTAATAGATTAACTCTAATTATATTCTGAGAATTACTACGAGAAAGGAACTATCTAGGTAGGGACTAAGGGTCCTTAAATATATAACCGTACTCCTATAAAAGTCGTTGCTTTATCTACTCTATCTACTCTATTCGCTCTGTTATAGATCTCGCAGATTATATAGATTATATAGATTATATTACGTGACCTTACTTACCATTCCTCGTTATATGGTTTTATGGGTTCCATTCTAGACCGTGCCTATATTAACCAACTAGCTTCTTTTAACTCCTCTCCAAATAGTCGTAACATTGTACTTAAAGCGTCCGTAACATTTAGCAGATAGCTATATTAGGGCTTTAGGGCGTTTTTGTCCCTATATTCTTCCGGTAACTTATTATCTTTATTATACTAGTATTCCATCTATTTATCTAGGTACTTTAGGGGTTTAGGCGTATTAGGGTATTAGTTATAAAACTCTTTAAGCTTTTAGGGGTAGCCGATAAAGTTCTATATAGGGTACTAAGTTGGGTCTAGATTATAGCCCTTCTATTAGATACGGTATTTTAGCGTTCCCTATACTATCTTATAGGCCAGTATTTTATTAACTTCCTATTTGTTATTACCGTTTACTTAAACTAGTAGAGGAAGCTCATTCTTTTGTCCAGGTAATAGGTTATTTACAGCTTTCTATAACTTATTTGGCGAGAAGATAGAGTAAACCCTAATTAAATCTAAGAGCTGTACCTTATACAAGTTATCTATTTTCTTAAGAACCTTATATAGTCCTACTATCTAGTAGTCTAGCTTACGGCTAGGTCATTTAGTTTTCTAATTCCTTATTATAACCTAGACTATATCGCTAGGGGCAAAATTAGGCTCTTGACGGTGTTTATTTGCCTGCTGTTTTATTAACCTTTAGGCTTTTTCTAGGTTCTTACGGGCTACCATCTAAGCTTCCTCTAAGTATTTAGCGTACTGTTAGGCCTTGGTATAGAATAGCTTCTCTTATTGAAGGCAAATCTTATGGCAAAGCCAAAGGAAAAGCTTGATTTAACAATTATCATACTATCTACGAACCGTAGCTACGTGATATCCCCTTGTGTAACCAACACTAATCAGTGGTTAACTTCACTGTTATACCACAAAACAGTAAGGTATTCCACTAAGAAGAGACGAGCCACTGTACCAGTGCTACTTATGCTAAAGGAAGCTGTTTTTTAAGGTTAGAACTGGTCCTAAACCTTAAATAGAACTCTTCTATAAATCTAAGGATCTAAAGGCTAGAACTGGTCCTGAGCCTTTCTAAGATTATGGATTCTTGCGTCTATTACGCAGAATAACACGCTTTATAAGTCTTCGCGATTTAAGGCCAGAACTGGTCCTAAGCCCTATAATCGCAAATATACGTCTAAACGCGTACCAAACGACAATCCCTACACTAATAACACTTCCCTCCCTCTAAAAACATGGCTACGCCTACTTTAAATAACTAGAAAGACTCCTTACCACTAGGGGTAGCTAAGTACGCGAAACTTATTAATGAAGATTGGGACGAATTCGCCTTTAATATAACAACTTATACCGTAAAATAAGTTAACGGCTTTCTCCTATACTATATTATATTCTACCGAAATAGATGCTACGCCGATTTACAACTATGGGAGTATTTTAGGGAGGATTTTATAGGATGGACTGCTAATACCTAGGTACTTGGCAACGTTAATATTATTTAGGACTTTTAAGACTTTCTCTATAGGAATAGGGTATACATTGCTAAGAATGGTAACCTAATTGCTAGCAATATTTAGGCCGTTATTACTAGTATAGAAGAACTAATATGGACGGAAGCTAAAATTATACGTTAACTATAGAAACCTAAAAACAACCCATATTCTTTGGAAGGCAACTTTAATTTATATTAAAACCCCCAGAACACTAACCCCCCACCTAAAGCTGCTCTCCTACCTAGAGGTGCTCTCCCACTTAGAGTTACTCCGCCTTTACCTCCTCCACTCTAGCTAACCGGTAAGCCTTTACTATAANAAGTTACNAATCTAATAAAGGTATATTNGGACNAANAGAAGAAGTTTANAGGANAACTNTATAANATACTCGGAGCAAAACTATAGGTCTTTTATAACTGTTATAATAAGGTTAAAATTTAACGCCACTAGTACTATTACGCTTTCTCTATTATATTAAAGGGACGGGCGGTAACATTCTATTACAACTATATTGCGGGTAAAAACTATAACTTTAATACAATGCTTTAGCTTACTAGAGCCCACTTTAAGACTAATAAGAATCGCCAACTTTATATATCTAAATGGCGGGAGACTATGTTTTAGAGAGTTATTGCTTCTAACCTAATAAAGACTTATTTAGAGTGCCTTTAACTACTCTTTAATAAACTCTAGAAAATCTAACGTGGCCTTACTAAAACTTACTAAAATAAGAACAGCCTAAGGGACTAGGTTATCTTAGCATACCATAGCGTTCTTAAGTGTAACTTGGCGCTATATAAACCTATAGATACGTTTAAAGGAGTATATGCTAAGCTACGCTCCGCTATAGGTACTATAATGCGAATATAAGAATCTTAATAGTTTTATACCGAAAACCCTACCTAACTAAGTATTCCTGACTAATACGATTATAACTGGACTGATTAAATATATAGTGGCCGCGGTAGGGAATACGGAAGAGGGTACGATTAATATTAACTATAAGGCAACCATAGAGGTCCCGGTGGAGGTTTATTTTAAAGTAATTACTAAAAGAAGTGCTACGTTTGTAAGAAGCCAAATTGCTAGTTAACTAGACACTCCCTTAATAAGCGAAAAGAGGTATATAATAAGTTCCGTTAAAGTATAAGAAATGTTAAAAATTATAAGGTTACTGCGGCCTACTTTTAAAGCTTCCTGGTTTAATACGAAGGCGTAGAAAACCTTAAGGGTAAGGTTAATGAGACTAAACAGCTCCTTATGGATATAGAAATTAAGGACTACTTATCTAACCAATACTTTACTAAGTATAGTAAGGTAAATAGTATATAAACCGTCGCTGTTCTTAATGACCAATCTACGCTCTATTTTATTACGAAGTTAGATATCTTTAATAAGCTAAAGGAGAGNTCNNCGTTNTCCTTTAANAANAGATACTNNGCNAACGTCTTCTATAGTATTATGCCGGATACTAAAGCTGTAGGAGTATCTATAGCAGGAGAACCTTAAGTTTAAGCCCTTTAGCAGCTTAATAGCTCTGTTTAGATTAACTATTTAACGGTAGGCCAATATACGATTTATTTTAGCAAAGGTACTATAATTTCTCTCGGCATAATTAGGGTTTAAACCCCCTTAGGGTATATTACTTTTTACGTTATTTCTATAAATACCCCGTTTTTATTTTGTATTAGAGATATAGATAAACTAGGTGTTAAGCTTAATAACCTTAAGAATATGCTCGTGTAGGGAGATAATCGGGTGCCTATTATACGTAAGTGGGGTTACCCTTAGCTACTCCTTTAATAACTAGAAAAGAGTGTTGCTTAGAGCCATTTAACTAAGTTAGAGTTACGCCAACTATACCGTCATTTTAGTTACCTATTAGTTTACTAATTACTTAGGGTTCTTTAGTAAGCAGGCTATAAAGTCGAGGTTAAGGTAATTAAGCATCTTATAAAATACTGCTACCACTGCTAAATAAACCAGAGGTCCCCTGGCCGATTTAAGTTTACCCTTAAAGATAACTACAACTTTAACTTCTGTATTATTGTCGACGTTATATACCTTAGCGGCAAGCTAGTACTCTAAGTTATTAACTTCTTAACCTCCTTCTAAGCCGCACGATTTTTAAAGGATATATTAGCTAGGAACGTATAGGATACCCTTTAGTTATACTAGATTAATGTCTACCTAGGACCCCCTAATTAAATTGTCTATAACGTAGGAAAGAACTTCTTATCTATAGAGTTCCGATAATAAATAAAGGTAATAGCAATTGAGGTTAAGGAAGTCCCTATTAAGGCATATAATAGTATTAGAAAAGTAGAACGATATTACACGCTATTACGCCGCGTATATAAGATTATCTCTTTAGAACTAAAGGATGCTAGCGAAGAACTTACCTTGTAAATAGCTGTTAAAGCTATTAACAATTCCGCTGGCCCGGATAGACTTATACCTATATTGCTAGTCTTTAGCGCCTACCCTTAAATAACTAACGATTCTTTACTATCTCCCTCTATTATATAACGAGCTAAGGCTATTTATAAGGTAATAAAGGAGGTGCGATATCTCTACGCTATACGCTAGGTTAACGACGTATTAGGAATAAGAAATGGCCTAAATACCTTAACTACGCTTAATCTACTACTCTAGTCTAAGGTACGCGTATAGCGTAAAAAGGGAGGATAGTTAGGCCTACACCAACTTATTGCAATTAATGGTTAAACTTATACTATTTAGATGCCTTACGGACCTACTTAATTCCGTTTAACTGTTATTAAGCCTTACTATAAAGATAACAATTCTAAGCCTTTATAGGATGCTCTAGAAGATACTTTAGAAGAGAACTACGATTAATATACTTTAGAAGGCGACTACAATCCCAATATAATTGTAGTAGATGCGCCATAACTATAACGCGGTAGAGGTCGCCCGAAGGGATCACGAAATCGCCAACATCTTATTAATTTTAAAGAACAATTTATTGCTGCCATTAAGAATGGAGTTAAGTTATTAATGGCCTTTATGACAGCTAAGGAGAAGGCTGACTTTGAACTCGCAAAATAGCTCTAAAAGGAAGGTTGTATTATAACTCTAGGAGCTCCTTTCTAAGCATCTAATAAGTAGGAGATCGATGGTCTTATTACAAGAGGAGTTTTTAAATTTAAGAAGTATAACCCTACTAAGTTTAATAAAGTTCGCATCTTTAATTTAAGAATGGTTAATAAGATTAAAGGTAAAGCTACTGATGCCCCATTCGAGAAATTAAGGCTTATTATCTAAGGTTATAACAACAATGGTAAGGAGATAATTCTTATGCAATTTCCTACGATTTAACGAGCTAGTCAACGAGTTATTGTTGCATTAGCTCCCTCCTTAATAAAGAATGGAATGGCGGTCTATTTGCGAGATATTACCTAGGCCTACACCCAATCAGAGACACACCTTCAGCGCTTAATATTGGCACACCTTCCAGAGCAAATTCGCCACCAATATCCCGAAGATACAATCATGGTTGTGCTTAAGCCATTATATGGAATCGCAGAGGCAGGAACTCATTGGTGGGCTACCTACAGCAAGCACCACAAAGAGAAGCTTTTGATGACTACTTCTACATTCGACCCATGCTTCCTCATCACAACCACGGGAACTCCATTCGGAATCGTCGGCATGCAAACTGATGATACAATTATTTTAGGAGACGACCGATTCTCAGCTCTTGAAGAAGATGAACTAGTGAAGGCAAATCTTATGGCAAAGCCAAAGGAAAAGCTTGATTTAATAATCATCATACTATCTACGAACCGTAGCTACGTGATATCCCCTTGTGTAACCAACACTTATATAGTCTAGGGGTTTTTTTTTTAACCTTTTTAGTTAAAGCTTGTACAGGGTAAGTATTCTATTTCTAGCTAAATTAGGGCAAACCCTGTAGAGTTATGAGGTAGGGTTGCTTAAGCATAGTCTATTAAGGGTAGTAGTTTAGACTAGTTATCCTAGAAATAGTTAATAAAGGGCCTAAGCCTCTAGTCTAGGTACTAATTTATAATTTTTATCTAGCCGTTTATTTGGGGGTAGTAAGCTATAAAAAGCTTTAGCTTAATGCCTAGAATCTAGGTAAACTTATTCTAAAAGGCCGATATAAACTATAGCCCATAATTAAATATAATAGTATTTAGTGGTCCGTAGATTTGGTAAACATAATAGATATATAGCTAGGCCGCCTCTTTAGCATTAATGTTCTTATAATAGGGAATTAAAAATAGGCGTTTACTAAAGCGGTTAACTATAACTATAACTATATTATATCCGTTATGATCCTTAGGTAGTTTATAAAAGTCTATAAAAATATACTACTAAGGGCGCTCTAGTATTAGGAGTAGCTTAAGTAGTCCTAGGGTCTTATCCCGTGGGATTATAGCTCTCCTATAGTCTTCGCAGTTCTATATATATTAATTAATATCTATAACTATTCTTAGCTAGTAATAGCGGCAGTTAATAATTTTATAGGTCTTATTCTTGCTAGGGTATACCGTAGAAACTTAGCAATAAGCTTTACGGATTAGTTTAGTCTGTAAATTATTAACGTTAGGGACTATAAGCCGCTCTTAATATAGGAGTAACCCTTCCTCCGCTTTAAAATTGGGGTCTCCTTTTACAGCTTAATCGCGGAGGGCCTTTAGGGCGTTAGCCGTGCGGTTTATAGTTAAGAGGCGGTTAATTAGCCCTATTAGTTCGTCTAAGGTCTCCTTTATTAATGCTAGCTCGTTTAGCTAGGAGTCTAGCTCCTTAAGGATCTGTGGGTTAAGCTATTTAGGATAAAAGAGGGCGCGCGTTTAATATTAGGTCTTTAGCTTATCCTAGGGTCCTATATCTTATTCTCTTTAGGTTAGGGCATTAGCCTTAAAGTTTTACTTACTAAAACGATATATAATTATAAAGTACTTTAGGGCTTTATAGTTTATATATATCTTAATTTAGAAGTTTATACCTTTAAGCTCTATATACTATTAGGAAAGTAATTAAATAATAGCTAGCATTTCTTTATTATATACTTTATAGTTACACTTAGCCAGGTCTATTATTTTTAAGAAAAAGGTAATAGAGTACTATTTACTATTTAGATATAACTGTAATAAAATTCCCACTATAATCCTATTAGAAGCGTCTGTTTTTAGAATTAATTTAAGGTCCGGGTTATAGTAATAAAGAATTAGAAAAGAGATAAGCTGATATTTTATCTCTTAAAAGGCTTCTATAGAGTTATTATTATAGATAAAAGGCGTATCCTTCCTGGTTAGTTATATAAGAGGTTTTGCTATAATTCTATAGTTACGGATAAACTAGTAATAGAAGTTATAAAAACTAAGGAAGAACTAGATTCTTTTTACTATATAAAGGGGCTTCTAGTTATAGATTATCTTTACCTTTTTAGGGTTAACCTTAATTCCTTTTACAGTTCTAATAAACCTAAGGTATTTTATACATTTTACCCTAAACTTGTATTTCTTAATATTAACTTATAAACCCGCGTTCTGTAGTCTCTCTAGGACCTTTTTAATATAAACCTAATGCTTAAGTTCGTCGTTTAAGTATATAAGAATGTTATCTAGATATACCGTATAGAATTCATTAAGGTAATTAAAAAGAACGTTATTTATATACCTTTAGTACGTAGCCGGTCTATTTATTAGTTTAAAAGGAAGAACTTTATATTTATAGGAACTATAATAGGTACAGAACGTTGTTAAATCTTTAGATATAAGGTCTATCCTAATTTAGTAAAAAGCTTAGCAGATATTAAGTTTAGTAAAGATCTTTACCTAGCTTAGACGTATAAGGGTCTTATTAATTAAAGAAATAAGATACCGGTTCTTTTAAGTAATAGTGTTTAGTTTTTAGTAGTTAATATAAAAATTAAGGCCTCTATTAGGCTTTTTTATAAATAGAATAAGGGAAGTAAAAGGGGCTTAACTTGGCTTAATAAATCCTTTATCTAGGTTATTAATTAAGTACTACTTTATTGCTTTTAGCTTATCTATTAATTATTAGTAGAGGGGGCTATAGCTTAGCGAGTTATTAGCTTCTAATTAAATCTTATAATTATACATCTAATAAGGGGGTAACTTATCTAAGACCGCTTTTAAAAATATATCCTTATAATCTATATAAATAGTAAAAAAAAAGCGTTTAACTAGTTCCTTATTAGTTTCCTTAGCTGGCTTTTCCTCCCTATTATTAATAATTTGGTTAGTCTTATATAGGCTCGTTGTAAAAACCTTATTATCCTTTTAGTATATATTAAAGTGGAACGCTATAGTACTAATTATAGTAATATCTACTATAGGGGGGGTATATAATAATGGGGGTATATATAACTTTAGGGGCTTCTAGGGTACTAGCGTCATTATTACTCCTTTTAGCTCCTATTATATCTTTTAGAGGTTATCCCTTATATCCTATTAATATATTTTCTCTATACTAGTTAAATCTACACGATTTAGACGTCGTCTATATTACTTTCTATCCTACTTTTATATATAGAGTTTTCTTTAAATATAGCGCTTTAGAAGAGTATCTTTATTAGTATAGAGTTCTTTCTAGCTTTATAGCGGGCGTCTTCTTAAGTAAAGGCTAGGTTATCGGCCCGGACATCTTACTAGTAGGTAGGATTAGCCTTTATAGCTAGTGTCTTATAATTAGTTTAGATTTCCCTAATAAATAAGGGTGGCTTTGGTCTATCCTCTAGCTAGATAAATTTTCTTTATTATATATTTAGCTAAATATTAAAGTAGGATATCTATTTTCGGCTAAGGATTATATTATAGGACCTTAGGTTTAGGATATAGAAAGGGATACCATATTAGCGTTATCTATTAAAAGCGATATATAACTTTAAGATATAGGTAACCGGCTAACCGGCTTAGCTATTATAGCCTTTTACCTAAATAGGCTTCTCTAATCGGGTGGCTTTTATATTTAGAAATTTAGCAATATTATATATATATGCAGTATTTATAAAGGCGAAGCTCTTTACTCTAGTGTTAATAAGGGCGGTTATATTTACTATATATCTATTTTAAGATACTATATATAGAACGGTAAAATGCTTTCCACCTATTAACTAACTAAGATTAATCTCTTTAAGATTAATAGGGTACCCTAGGGTTCTTCTTTTCCCAACTCGTTAGACGTTTCTCCTTCCTCTATTTCTTTAATATTGCCTATATCCTTTAGCTCTAAGTAAGATAAGGCAAAGTAGTCCTCCTTATTATAGTTATAGCACGTAGCTAAGGCAGGGTTAATTGGGGTATTGCAATAAGTACTAGTTAATAGTGTGGTACGTAGTTAGTTAGGTAAGGCTTACTAGTATATAAATATAACCGCTTTTAGTATAAGAGCTATTATAGCTTATCTTCCTACTATAGCTCCTATAGGTATAGTTAATAAGTTTTAATTACTATAAGCCCTTTTTTGTTAATTAGAACGAGCATTAATTCGCTTTAGTTCTAAGTTAAGCAATAGATATTAGGCTGTAAATTTTTAGTAGGTTAGTAGGTTATCTAAGGCTACTACAATCTTCTCTTATAGCCAAACCATTAGCTTATTATATAGGTCCAAATAGTAGTTCTTAAGGGGAACCTAGCCTTCGCCCGCTAGGTATAAGAATTAAGTCTAAAACTTAGTAAAGGATTAGTTTAACTTTATTATTAAGCTATTATAGTTATAACGCGCGTCCTATACTTAATTTAGGTTTATATATGTAGCGGCTAAATGCTATAGTATTTTACTAATAGATATAAAGCGGGCAGGGGAGTTGTCCTTAAATTTAGCTTAAAGGTAATATTAGGCATCTCCTATAGTTTAACTAAAGAGGTAAAGTATCTTAGCTTCTTTAAAGGGGAAGTAGTTATAGTTAACGCGGAGTTTTCCTTATACTTAAACCCTCTAATTCTTAAAGGTAGGGTCTATCCCGTTAGATAGGGGTTAGGGGTTAAAGAGCTTAATAAACTTTAATTACTTTATTATTATATCCGTACTCCCTAATATATTATATTTAGTAGAGTAAATAGGTTAGCTAGGGCTTTAGGAAGGGAAAGCAAGGCTATTTTATAGGGTCTCTTATATATTTCTTACTTTAAGATAATTGGCTTTTTAGCTAGCCGCGAGGGCGCGAATCTACTCGCGTATATCTATAATATTATTATTATCTTTAATTTCTGATCCTAATTAGATCTCGGGTTCCTCTTAAGTAAAGGCAGCTCTCTTAAATAAGCTTACTTTAAGTGCTATTATTAGCTTTTTAGGGTTTATTGATATTATATGCTTTAGTTTTAATTCTAGGGGTATAGGTCTAGTCCTATCTAGCTTATAAGGTAGGATATTATCTAGGCCTTCCTAGGCAGTATAGAGTTATTTTAGTATCTAAACATAATATATTAACGCGTCGTTATAAACAAAGTTTCTTTTAGGGTAGAATATTATTAAGGCCTTCCCAGGTAGTATAGGGTAAGCTTAATATAATATTACGGCTTATATAAATGTCTCCAAACTAAAGCTTATAGAATACTATATTATAAAGATACTAAGCTAAGAAGAAGGAAAAGGGGGTCGCTAGGACCAATATAAATAAATAAATATATAGGGTAAGCCGCTAAGGCGCTAGCTTCGGGCAAGCTAATCGTAGGTCGGTAGAATATGGTAGAATTTAGCAGGTAATATACGATAGCGCCGTTACAGATAGCTAATTATTAAAAAGTAGCTAGGAGAGTTATAAGGGAGAACGACTTTATTATTATTAAGGAGCTAGTAAACGATCTTATAGATAAGAGTTATACTTAACTAGCTACTTTTACCGCGATATTCTTAGTTAGTAAAAAGTTACCTAAAAACAATTAACTAAAACCTAATATAGAAGGCTTAAGATTATTAAAAAAGACTAAGTTCCGCGTATATTATAAAAATAAATATCCTAGTAGTAAAGAGAAGAATTTCTACCTTTAACTAAACCTTTAAACTCTAACGTAGAAGCCTTCCAATAAGGATATATTATATATAGATCTACCTTAGAAACTAAAAGCGACTTTATTAATTTAAGTTCTTAAGTTAGGGCAATAGGTAGAGGCTTAGTAGAAGGCCTATTTATTAGCAGTATGGCTATAGTTAATGTCTTAAATAATAGTAATTAAGATAATTAATTCCTTAACTCCTATTCTAATAAGTAATAATTAAAGCGACTTTATTAACTATATAACTCTATTAATACCTACTATAATAGAAACGATAGGAAGGACTATCTATTATATAATTAGTAAAGGAGTAATGTATATACCCTTACTAATAGACAATAGTTATAACGGGACTAGCCCAGTTATAGTAGGAATGTCTTAGTAAAACACTCAACAGATAAATTCTAACGCTTTAACTAAATTCTGCCGAATTCTGCTAGCTTAATCGACTTCTGCCAAATTCTACTAGATTAATTAAATTTCACTAAAGTCTGTTAAAGACTGCGTGTATATATATACACGTATTAACCATTAAGCCCCTAACTATTTAATTATATAATTCTTTATTATTCCTTTCTCTTCTTTACGCAACGTCTTATTCTTAGCAAGAGTTACATACCCTTAGATTTAAATAGAATTTATATTATTCCTTTAAATCTTCCCTAAAGTCTCTTTACGCCCTTATATTACATTACGTTAATATAACTACTATTAAAATAGCAAACGAACTTAAATCCTCTATGTTAACTATAAGAATTATAGCCCTAGTTAAGGAATAGTTAACTATAATGCAATAGTTCTTTATAGATGCTTTGGCCCAACAGCGAGCGATATTAAAAACTTAGCACTAGTAATTAATAGGAGTAATCCGCGAAAAACTCTATAACCTTAAAGCACTTATATTAGAAACCCTAATAGTAATACTTATAAATAAAATTAAAATAACTATATATAAACCTAACCTGTTAAATATAAACCCTAAACCAATAATAGTAGCTTAACCCGTACCTATAATAAACTTAATACCTACTATAAAAATTAAAAAGCTCACTAACCCTCTAATATTTAATAAAAATTAAACTAACCTACATCCCTTTATAACTAAGCTCCGTCTTAAACCTTTAATAAACTATAACTAATACCCTACTAAAGCTAGCAGGATTAGCTATAGAATATCTTATTTAAGTAAAAACGCTATATAAACTATAGACCTACTCTTTTGTAATAGCACCTTTATTAATTTTAAAATCTTTATCTCTCTATTAGAACAAATATATAATAACGCTAGCCGTAAATATACAGCTGTTACTAAACTTAAAAACCTATAATAACGGAACCGAGACTTTACTAGCTTCTTTTTGGAATTTTTAGGCCTTATTAGTAAACTAGATTAGAATAAAGCCGCTAAAGTTACTGCTCTCTATTAAGCTATTTTAGATAAAATTAGAGTATAGTTAGTAAGTAGAGAACTGCTAAAGGACTTACCTAGGGTTGCTATAGTATATTAGCGGGTTAATAAGGACCTTTAATATAATAAATAAACTTATTCTATAAAGCTAACTATACCTTATATTTAAAACTTTATAAACCTAGTATATATCCTAAACCGTAATTTATCTCTAAAACTAAAAAGCTTTATATATAACCCTATAAACCTTAATACTACTTAATCCTATATACCCTTAGGAACTAATAAATAAAGAATATAAGCCGCAAATAGAGAATGCTTTAGATGTAGTAAAAGGGACATATTTAAAGAAATTGCTAAACTTACCCTTTTAAAAAGGTCTAATATAGTTTCTCTTAGTCCTTAAATTATACTTAGTTGCTATAAAGTATTTTATCTTTAGTTAATTTGGAAAACAAATTATTTTAGGGCTAAGTCGCGCCTTAAGATAAAAAGTAGAAGAGTATAAGTATCTAGGCTCTTTTAGCGCTAATATATAGCATAACTCCCTTAATATGCTTAGTAAAATTTAAATACTTAGAAAATAGAAGGGAGTATAAATCCTTATAAATAGTGGAGTTACTAGTATAGGCTTTAATATAAACTACGCAAAAACTTAACGCTTAAATTTAAAGAAACTTAATAAGCCCTAAGGCCTATAAGGCTTTAATAGTAAGCCTTTAATATATAGCGAATTAATATACTATACTCTTATAAAGATATAAATAGGCGAATACCTTAAATATGTTTCCCTATTTATAATACCCTTAAAGCATTATAAGGTAATACTTAGATACGGATAGCTAAAATAATATAACCCTTTAATTAGCTAGGTTTAAAAAAATACTAAAACTCTATATAACCTAATGCTAAAGTTATTACTTAAAATACTACTTGCCCTATAAATATATACAAAACTATTTAAATTTAATATAATATAAATTACCCTTACTATAAATCTTAAACTAATATAATAAAGTTATAACTACTAATCGTGGTAAAGAATGCGAAGATAATATATTAAAACTCTTTATGTTAGGAATAATATCACGTATGGTTATATAGTCACGTATTGCCGCGGCACTAGCGTAGCGAGGAGCCTTAAGCTCCTCGCCCTTCCTCACCCTTTCTTAGAATCATTAAAAGAACAACAATTAAAAAGAAGAACAATCATCATACTATCTACGAACCGTAGCTACGTGATATTACCTTGTTTAACCAACACTAATTAGTAGTTAACTTTACTGTTATACTATAGAACAGCTAGGTATTCCACCAAGAAGAGATAAGCCACTGTACTAGTGCTACTTGTGCTAAAGGAAGCTGTCTTTTAAGGTTAGAACTGGTCCTAAACCTTAAATAGAACTCTTCTATAAATCTAAGGATCTAAAGGCCAGAACTGGTCCTAAGCCTTTCTAAGATTACGGATTCTTGCGTCCATTACGCAGAACAACACGCTTTACAAGTCTTCGCGATTTAAGGCCAGAACTGGTCCTAAGCCCTATAATCGCAAATACACGTTATAAACGCGTACTAAATAATAAATATACATTACGAACGCGTACTAAACGACAATCCCTACGCCAATAACACTTCCCTCCTTCTAAAAACATGGCTACGCCTACTTTAAACGACTGGGAAGACTCCTTACTATTAGGGGTAGCTTTATACGCGAAACTCATTAATAAAAATTAGGACGAATTTACCATTAATATAATAACTTATACCGTAAAACAAGTTAACGGCTTTCTCCTACACCGTATTATATTCTACCAAAGTAGACACTACACCGACGTATAGCTGTGGGAATATTTTAGGGAGGATTTCGCAGGATGGACCGCTAACACCTAGGCACTTAGCAATATTAATATTATTTAGGATTTTTGAGACTTCCTTTGGGAGAAAGGAGTATTTGTCCCTATAGATAGGGGTGCTATTAGAGACAACATTTAGAAGCAAGTCCTTAACGCAGAAGAAGAGCACGAATAAACTTTACAAGAGATTAAGATTAAGCACTAAATACGCGCTATAAAGAAGTCTAACTCTTAAGGGAATCCTAATAACGGACAGCCATAAGCAATACCACAGACAACCTTAGGCTATTAAATATCTCAAGTTCCTCAGCCTTAAGTTCTTCAGGCTGCCGTATCTTAACCCGTGCCCCAAGCTCCGCAACAAGCTCCGCATTAAGCTCCGCAAGAACCTCCGCAGCAATGTCCGCAGCAGCCTCCGCAGCAACCACAATCTCCGCAGCAATCTCCGCAAAAACCTCCGCTAATTCCACCAGCTATTCCAACTGCTGCACCACAAGTTGTCCCGATCGCTGCACCGCCAGCTACTCCAATTGCTGCCCCCGCTACCCCACAGCAGCCGCAGCAACTGCAGCAGCTACACGTCCATACACCACCTGCACCGCTAATATAACAATCTCCGCAAGAACCACCGCAAGAACCTCCGTAAGAACCTCCGCAAGAACCTCTGTAAGAACCTCCGCAGTAACCTCCGCAAGAACCTCTGTAGTAACTACTATAGATAACCTTAGGCTATTAAATACCTTAAGTGCCTTAAGCTGCCGTATCTTAACCCGTGCCTTAAGCTCCGTCCTACCAGCAATCTCCGCAGTAATCTTCGCAGTAATCTCCGTAATAAGCCTCTACTTCTCCATAAACATTTAATAAGCTTTAGAAGATTTAGTGTAGAGGGGAATTCTAAGACTTCTGTAGTTCCTAAGGTAGCTATAAAGGTGGTTACTAGCGTAATCTAGATAGGAAGTTCTTATGGAGGGTACCGTAAAGAGAGAGTAATATAGGGGGGGGGAGCGGTTGGAACGGCATAGTTACGTAGGTAATCTATAAAAGAAAGAACTGCTAGTATCTACGGCAGCTATAAACCCAATAACTATTATAACTAATATACCCTGCGACCCAAATAGATAAGACACTATGCTAATACGCCTGCGGAATAAACCTAATAACGACTATACCGTTACGCCTACAGCCTAAGCAACTAATTATGCCTATATACCTACGATCTACCAACTAAATAATTGTGCCGATACGCCTACGATCCTAATTACCGTTGTGCTAATAAGAACAACCCAAATAGGACTAGGTAGAGCTTTGCTCCCTAGAATACGACCCTATTGCCGGCATTATACTACCGCCTAAACAACCCGTCGCTAGCACTGTACTGCTACCCAAATTAATAAGCTCCGCACTAATATGCCTATAGAACTATGACCTATTAATAAGACCTTGCGCTAATATACCTGCGAGCCTAAACCTATTGCTGGTACTGTATTGCTATTATAATAAACCCTTGCTGCCCTACCTGCAGTTAACTAACCTTTACTGCTTTATTAGCAGCTGACCGACCCTTACTGCTTTGCCTGTAGCCAACTAACTTCTACTACTTCTACCTGCAGCTAAACTAACACCTTACTGCCTTTCTATAGCGCTATAAGCATAAAAGAAGAACTGCCAGAAGATAACTGTTAAGGCTATTAACGATTCCGCTAGCCTAGATAGGCTTACACCTATATTACTCGTTTTTTTGTTTAAGATTTACCACTTAGTTAACCACCATTTCTTTAGCAAATTTTGGAATAGCGAGACTTATATTACAACAGTAATAGTAAGTAAGGAGGATTAATATCCGTTACGCTAGTCAAGC
Organism: Cenococcum geophilum 1.58; assembly: GCF_001692895.1. Taxonomy (NCBI): domain Eukaryota; kingdom Fungi; phylum Ascomycota; class Dothideomycetes; order Gloniales; family Gloniaceae; genus Cenococcum; species Cenococcum geophilum. The sequence continues at coordinate 4,453,377 of NW_027137559.1, read as the reverse complement.
GGTATTTATATATAGATGGCAACTATAAAAGAAGAGTTGCTAGTGTTGGGAATAATATTACGTATGGTTATATAGTTACGTGTTGCCGCGGCACTAGCGTAGCGAGGAGCCTTAAGCTCCTCGCCCTTCCTCACCCTTTCTTAGAATCATCAAAAGAACAATAATCAAAAAGAAGAACAATTATCATACTATCTACAAACCGTAGCTACGTGATATCACCTTGTGTAACCAATACTTTAAAATTCGTATAATATAAGCCGCACCCTTTTATTTATTAATAAGAAAATAAGACTATAAGATCTTTACTATAATACTAAAAGATATTAAGAAGGCGTTAGAACTAAAGCAATATATTAACCCCTAACCTCTTATACCTAAAGAATATTATAATCTAATTGTCTGCATAAGTAGAGGTTGTAAATATTTAACGTGGAGCGTATGCAGCAGGGGCCGTATGGTGTAGCGTAGGTCACCTAACTACCTACGGCCCGATAGATAGCCCGACCTTTACTACCCCTTTCTTTCTCTTTTGGTAGATAGATAGAACACGAATAAACTAAGAACCAGAACTACTTATTGCAATTGCAGTACCCCCTAGGTAATACCGACACTAATTAATACGTTTAAGAAATAATTTATAAACTAATTACCCCTATATTAAGATAAGTACGATTTTAAAATAGAACTTAAACCTAGTATAATGCTAAAGTTTAGCCCGTTATACGGTATGCTATAAAAAGAGCTACTTATAATGTAATAATACCTTAAAAAGCACCTAGAGAAAGGATTTATTCGCCCTAGTTAATTACTATTTACCTTGCCTATACTATTTATTAAGAAACCTAGAGAAGGCCTAAAGTTCTATATTAATTATTAAGCCCTAAATATAATTATAATTTAAAACTAATATCTAATTCCTCTACTTTAAGAAACGCTTAACTACTTAGTAAAAGTATAATACTTTATAAAGCTTAACGTAGTTGCTACCTTTAATTAAATCCGTGTTTATAAAGGAGATAAAAAGTATATAGCTTTTTATATACAATAGGGATCTTTTAAATACCTAGTAATACAATTTAGTATAAAGAATAGTCTTAGTACGTTTTAGTAATATATTAATAATACGCTTCGCGAATTTCTTAATATATTTATTACCGCGTATATTAATAATATCTTAATCTATTTATCTTTGCTTTTTAAGTATTAAAAGCACGTCTAAATAGTCTTTAAACGCCTATAAGACGTGGGCTTATAATATAATATTAAGAAATACAAGTTCTACGCATCTAAAGTTATATACTTAGGCCTAATTATATCCCGCAATAGAATTAAAATAGACTGTTCGTACTAACTTAATAGCACGAGTGAGTCGTATCCCGGGGCACGAAATACGTTTAGTATCGTATGCTCTTTGGGATAGTAGTAACTGTCGATTATATAAAGCAGACTACGTGGTCTATATACTAATGCGTCCTCCCCCTAATTAGTTAGTGCTTTATAAGTGCACCAGACGCGTAAGCAAGTGGTTGGTGCACCGAACGCGTAGGCACGCGGTTGGTACGATAGGTGCTGTAATTATACACTAGCGGTACTTAAAAAATAAAACCACTTATATACAGCCTCCGTAATTGCTTTAATAGAACCATAAAACACAAAAGAAAATACATAGGAAATCTCCCCTAAGGTGCCGTCTAGGCTGCCTTCTAAACGGTGCCCTAAGCTAGCCGTAAGTTCTACTTATGGTCCGTAGAATAAACTATACGGCCTTTTAACGGGCAGTAGACAAGCCATAAGTCGGATCGTAAGGGCCGCTAAGGCGCTAGTGCTAAGCGAGCTAATGGCGATTTTCTATCCCGGGGATAGAAAATCGTAATTGGTTAATTCAACTACCCTATAAAATTTGGCGGGTTATATAAGTCCACCAAGTTCCACCGTAGCTTTTCACTATTTTCCACCTGTACCGTATAACGAGCCATACGGCCTTTTAACGGGCCGTAGACGTACCGTAGGTGCTCCATTAGTCCCGTTCTACCCATTCTATAACTTTTAGGTTAAGCTTATTTGTGTTAATTAGGGTTTTAAGAGCTTAATACGGCTTTGCCTTAGTTATAGCGTTTACTAGGTTGTCTCCACTGCTAATCTATTTAACCTCCATAATCTCGCGCCGTTTATAGGCCTAATGTAAGCATATAAGGTCGACCATAAGCCTCTTCTTTTATGTTATACCTAGTTTAACTAGGTAGTTATAAAGGGACTTTAAATCGGTGTATAGAACTAGGGGTAACTACTCTAGTTATAGAATCTTCTGGACCGTTAATTTAATTGCGGCTGCTATATTAAAGCTATAGGCTAGTGTATATAGCTTAGAAGCTAGTACACTACGGGTTACTCATTTGTACTTAATTAAAGACTAATATAGTATATTTGCGTCCTAATTACGGTCCATAAGTACAATCACAAAGCCAATTTATAATAATAGGTCTTTGTTATTAGCAAAGGAGGTATCCGTAAATACCATTATACTAAGGGAATTTAGGTCCAGTGGTACAAAAGTAAGTCCTCTTATTACGTTGTCAATTTGCTATTAAATACGCTTATTAAGCTGTTTAACATTTTCTTCTTACGGATTTACTACCTGGGCCGCAAAGGATAAGTCATAGGCAGATTTGGGTTGGCAGACTGTAGCTATATAGGCGCCTCTTGCACGCTATATAGCGTATTAGTCCTTTATATTTACGGTCTTACGGGTCTCTTTGCGGGAACTAGTAAGGTCCGTAGGCTTTACTATAACAGGCTTTAGGTTTTAGGCTTGGCGTTCCTAAGTCAGCTTAATTAGGTTGCCCTTTTATATAATTAGGCCTCTATTAAACTTAATCAGATTCTACTTAGTTAACTACTCTTACGGCTTTGCCAAGAACTTAGACTTTTATAGTTTAGTTTCTTTAGCGTCCACAAAGGTCTAGTCTGCTAGGAATAGGGTATTATCTGTTTAGAGTCCAATAATACCAAGGCCGTTTAATAGGCTGTATAGGAGGTAGGGGTCGTAGGTCAACTATTCCATTTTAAGTTTACTAATATAGTGCTAGTAGTATATCTTAAACCAATAGTTTCTAGCTTCTAGTACTCCGTATAAAGGTTTTACGACCTATAGGATTATTCCTAGTTATAGGTTAAGCTTAGGGGGTGGCCATATAAAGATATCCCTACTTAGGTAGATATTAGACTACACATAGGCTTACAAGATATCCCGTAGGTAAAGAGCTACGGGTTTACTTTACTGTAGTCCGGGCGTAAGTACAAGTATAATCCGTTGGCTGACTTATTAAATTATAGGCGATTGCGTAAGGACTAAGCCCTTCCCTTAGTCATTATAGGCTTGTACGACAAGCCTTAATTTTTTAAAAGCTTTATCAGTACCTGGGTGCTTAATTTCGTTAATAAAGCATAAGTTAAATATACAGACGCCTTACGGAACGTCTTTCTCCGTTATAACCGCAAAGACGCCCTTTTTAAGTAGTCCGTTAATCTCTTTACGTCGTAAGTCTATAAAGGGGGTTTCCTATACTAGAACTAATATATCTATAGGCGGAGATTGCCTTGCGGATATTCCTACGGAGGTTAGGTAAGTCTTTATTATAGTATTCTTAGTTATAGGGTACTTTTAGGGGCGTCCTTAACCGCGCTTTACGGTAGGTATAGTAGGTTTAGTGGGTTTTTAGAGGACTTCTAGGGTAGGTAAGGGTACTTCTAGCTTATTTAATTTGGCGGTCGCTTCTAGTTTATCTAGTTCGGCGGTTACCTCTAGTTTATCTAGCTTAGCAGTTGCTTCTAGTTCGTCTAGCTTAACATCATAGGTGTCTTCGGGCCGAAAGTAGGGTTTTATAAACGTGCTCCTAAAGTTAGTTAGGCTGCTAGGAAGTTATATATAGCACGTCTCGTTTCTACAGCCAGTAAACAATAGGGTCCGGTTTACTTGCCGCTTTTACACTATATAAGGACTTCAGAGTTAAGCGGGAGGTCGTGTACTAGGGTCGTATTAGGTCCGTTACGGTGGTATAGGGCGTTATTAATAGCTTATTTGGCCCGTAGCTTAACTATCTCAGCCATCGCCTTCCGTATTGCAGCTGCTCGTTCCGTAATAGATAGGGCAGGAGGATCTAGGTTACTTATCCTTAGGTAGGCTCCGTAGACTAAGAGGGTAGGTACTAGTCTATCCGGGCTAGCAGTATTATTAACGGCTTTTACGGCCATCTATAGAGCCAGTTCCTTTTAGATGTCCTTATACTCGTCCATAATAATCTAGTAAGCTCTCCGTAGGGCTAGGTAAGCTCACTTAATAAGCCTAACGGACCAATACGCCTTAACTAGAACGGCTTTTGTTAATATAGCCATGGCCGTAGCATACTGCTAGAATTCCTTACTAATAAAGTTCCTACCGGCGTTATGGGTAATATACTTAGGAGGTCCAACGTATATATCAATCTAGTAGGTCCGTAAAATATCCCAAGTATACTTTGCGGATATATTTTACAACTAACGGGCGGCTTAATAGCGGGTTACCTTGTCAATTATATATAATACTAGGCTGCCGTTAATGTACATAATGTCTACGTACACTAAATGGTTAAAGTTAAGATCCTTATAAAGGGTGAACTTAAATCGGCCTAGGGAACGTCCGTATTTCTAGCAGTAGGAGCAGTATTTAGTTAGGTAGTTAATTGCCTTCTTATTAACGTCGTTATGTCCAGAACATTTAAGGACTCTATATAGCTTTTCGGCTGACGGGTAGCCGAAACGGCAGTACAGGCGGTAGATTTCCGTACTACTAAGGTAGCATAGGTTATAGTCAAAAGATTCCTAAATATAGGTCCGTAAAGTCTCTCCCTATATAAGGAACGGGTGTCCAAATCGTTATATAATTAGTAGGGTAATATACTTACTTCCTAGGGTAGTTATGGGGCCAATTAGGGTATCCGTAACGTTATTATAGTACACCTATAACCTATCTATATCCGCAAGGCAGAGTAAGAAAGGGGTATTTACCTTTACTACGTGGAAGTTAACTAGGCCAATTAGAGTCTTAACTACTACTAATCCAATTAATATAGTTAAGCCAATGCCGAATTAGACGGTTACGGCCCTAGTTTACGTAATATCAATGTCCGTATTGTTATTTATAGTGGTCCTATATACAAGGTATTGTCCATAGCCTATAGTAGACTTCTTAGAGGCACCTATGTTAATCATAACACCGTAAAATTCCTTAGGGGTATAGCGTTCTGTGGTAATATATACAAATAGGTCCTACTTATAATCTATAACGTCTATAACAGGGGTGCTTATAAAATAGTTTTTGGGCGTAACTAAGTATATAAAGGAACGGTCGGCTAATACAGTCGTGATATTAAAGGCTTAGCTGTCCGTAAAAGGTCCGAAAGTAGTTAGGAATATCTCTAAGGTCTCTTATTCCTAAGCGTCTAAGTTAAAGTTAATTATAAGGGCTTTTATTAACTTATTAGGGGGCTCTTCTGCTTCCTCTCCTTTATATTCTAAAATGAACTGGCTAATACGGCTATTAAGTCTCTTCCTAAACTTATTACGTTCTTCCTGGGTATACCTTATAGACTAATATCCTTCCTTACCGCACACAAAGCACTTCTAGCTGGTTTGTCTGTGGGGGTATATTTTTATATAGGGGTTACTACGGGGGTTACGGGTAAGACTTGGTCGGTACAGGTACTGCTAGCGGTAGCGGCGGTCCGTAAAGTAGACGTCTAAGTCTATTTGCGGATATTAAATATCCGCAACGAAGGCTTAAGTGCTGCCTGGTGGGTTTAAGACTTTATACGTTATAATAGAGGAGCGTAGATCATTAATAAGGCCAGCTAAGGTATTTATAGGCTTATAGTAGGCGTACTTGCAGGGCTCTACTTCCTAGCAGGCCGTAATAAGTTTATTATGCAGGAAGTCGTCTGTTCAAAGCTTAGCGTTAAGGCCATACTATAGGTGCTGGAGGTCTTTAATGAGAATTTGCAGGCACTCTATAGTCGATTTTTTAGTGTTCTTGTTGATTACGGTCCGTAGCTTAGTCGCATTCCATTAGGTAAGGATATTACGCTTATATTCCGGTCCTTTAAAGTAGTTACGGGTAGCTTCGCATAGCTTATTAAAGGAAACACCAAGGGGGTTACTCTTAAGGTTAGTGTAGTAGTGGTTAAGTGCTAGGCCGCGCAGCATAGTAGAGTAGGCTTGGCTAAACTCTTGTTTAGGAATGTCAGCCTTTTGGCAAAGGTCCGTAAAGATGGTTAGTTTAAAGTCAAAATTGTCGTTTTTACCGCTATACTTAGATTCGTCGGTATAGAGCTTGGCTAGGTTAGCTAGCTCCTTACCGTAGGTCTTTACTTAGGTGGGTTGCAAATCTATAACTTGCGGATCTGTGGCTTGCAGATATATAGCTTGCGGATCTGTAACTTAAATAGCGGGGGTAATTTAGTCCGTATTTTGGTTTACAGGGGTGTTATAATCCGTAACTTAAGAGTAGGGTGTATTTTGGCCAATAAGGTTAAGTCTAAAGCCGCTTAGGTTTATAGGACAAATTTGGTTAAGTGGGTCAGGTATAAGGCCAGCGATTACATTAAGTTTGGAAGAAGTAAAGAGTTCCTTAGTTTCTTAGAACTGGTCTAGGATTTCCTCTTTAGTCTATTCCGTTTGGTCCTTCTTATATATTATGTTGTATAAGAACTATATAACAGTGACTTATTTATTCCTTTTAACCTATACACCTTAGTTACGTAAAAGGGTTTATAGTTTACGAATAGTAATAGGGTTGTAGGCCTTAAGAATAGCTTCCGTAAAGTCCGTAAAGTCTTCCTGGTATTACTCCCACAGGTCATCATTTATAAGCTTAAAGTGTTTATATTCAAGGATTTTGAAACTAATGTAGTCGTTAACGTCGTTTGTAGACGTAACGTCGACTCCTTATCTCCACTTCTTTTGACCTTCGCTGACTTGCTTGCTAATATCTGCCATACTATAGTGTAGTGTGGTGCGTAGCGGGTGGTAGCAGCTTATAACGGGTGGGGGAGGTCTTATAACGGTCCGTAAAATCGATCAGCGGGTCCGTAACAGTTCGAGGGGTCTTATAGTGGTCCGTAAAGGCAATTAACGGGTCCGTAAAGGCAATTAACGGGTCCGTAACGGTTCGTAGAAGGGTAGGGGGTTTCCGTAAGGTCCAAAGAGGTTTTGGGGTTTAAGGGGGTTAAGGATAGGGGGTTCCGTAAAGGTCTATATTCGCGTCTATAACTTCTAGTAAACCGTACTAAGACTTAAATAAGTATACAGAGTTAGTGATAGTCCGTAATCCCCAACTTCCGACCTTCTAGTAGGTCGTACTAGGAGTCTAAACGGGTGGTCGCTATCAAGTATCGCTTGGGGGGAGGTATCGAGTGATTGCTGATCTATACGCGCTTACTGATCAGTGTTCGTACTAACTTAATAGTATAAGTAAGTCGTATCCCGGGGCACGAAATACGTTTAGTATCGTATGCTCTTTGGGATGGTGGTGACTGTCGATTGTATGAAGCAGACTACGTGGTCTATATACTGATGCGTCCTCCCCCTAATTAGTTAGTGCTTCATAAGTGCACCAGACGCGTAAGCGAGTGGTTGGTGCACCGAACGCGTAAACGCGTACCTGGCGTACCGAACGCGTAGGCACGCGGTTGGTACGATAGGTGCTGTAATTATACATAGACTTTAAGAAAATTACTGCGATTATAAACTAGGAAAGTCCTAGTAGTATATAAAATATTTAAGGATTTCTAGAATTTACAAATTTCTATTATTAATTTATTAATTACTTCTTAAAAATTATTTAGCTATTAGTAAACTTAATAAGAATATAAGATTTAAATCGACTACTAAATATAAATAAGCTTTTAATAACCTATAATGTCGTTTTATAACTACTTTAATCTAGACCTTAAATATATTATTAAAACAGACTTATCTAATTATATACTAGAAAAAGTATTACCGCAATATAATAAAAATGGCGAGCTATACCTAGTAGCCTTTCTTTTTTAGAAACTTACCCTTACTAAATTAAACTATAAAATATATAATAAGGAACTACTTATAATTATTAAATACTTTAAATAATAGCGTCTAGAATTTAAAGGATTATTATTCCTAATACGCGTATTAACGGACTATAAAAACCTATAGTACTTTATAACTATAAAGTAATTAATATAATGCTAAATTCGTTAGGCCGAATACCTTTTATAATTTAACTTTAAAATTATATACTAACCTAGTAAACTTAATTAGAAGCCTAACTTATTAATATAATAATTATAAAACTTACTTATAAACGCCTCTAACAAACGGATTATAAATTAATTATAAATTATACTACCTCTTTGTCGGAATATTAGTTATATAACGTAGTTATAAGACCACGAAGCAAGGCTAGCTAACCTGACCTTGGAGCAACCCCTTACTTCTAAACAATTAATTAACTACTAACTTTAACACCGCATACGTATTATATAGTGATATTCGTGCCCATTAATAAAGCGAGTATACTGATACTAATTAGTAGACGTACAGATCAGGAAATACGCAATAAGCTAGAGCTTAAGAACCGTACTAGTAACAGTATACGGATCGCCTGGCCTTATCTATTTTAGTTATAGGAGAAAGCTATATTACCCTTAAAGCTTAAGACCACGTATTAGCTTAACTGCTAACGCGTTAGATTGCCTAAAGAATTATATCTTTACTTAGAGAAGATTACAACCTCCCTTAAGCTTAAGAGAATTTGTACTAGCCTTATAGCCAATACAATAGATTACTAAGAGAATTGCAGTCTTGCTAAGAATACTTTACAGGCCCGACGGCTGTAAAGGACGTACACACCTAAATACCCTTACCTTAATACCTTTACCTTAACCTTAACCTTAACCTCGACTTTAACCTTAACCTTAAACTATAATATATATAAGGACTAGTATACTACTTTATATAATAAGATAGATCCTAAATAGAAGGAGAGAATTACTAGATATGGTTACGGAATTAATATAATAACTACCTTAGAGGAAGACTTAGAAGAATATATAGAAATAAAAATCTATAAGTATACATATAAGAACTTTACGGATTATATATTATAGTCGCTATTCCAAGAAGAATTTAAAGGCTTTACTATTAAGGACTTTAAAAAGATACGCTCTATTACTAAAGTAAAGCTCCGTACTTACCTACTCTAAAGAGGAGTATATATCGCCATATACAGCAATAGATACCTACTTTATAAGGTTCTGTATAATATTCTTATAGAAGAGGAACCTCATGAATGGACAGATAAGGAAATCACAGGAGCTCTTAAGGAAGTCAGCCCTATAATTATAGTGGCACTATAAGAATAACTTAACTTAACACAAACAGCTTTAATATTAAATTAAGCTATACCCCCGTTAGTTATAGCCTCTTTAGCTCCTACAACCTCCCCCCGTAGCCCACTACCTTCCTATATAGTGCCGACGCCTACAAACCATTAACTACCTCTACTACCTCCGACGCCTATAATCTAGCCTATAGCTATAGCTATAACACCTAGAACGTAAATACCTACCCCTATAATACCCCAACTAGCTATTATATTTATACCCTAGCAAGCTACACTAACCGCCACTTAATAGTAAGCTGCACTTACCTCTACCCAAGATTAACTACTTACTCTCTTTACTTAACTCCTATAGACGCAGAATTAGTAATTATCGCCTGCGGCAACTGCCTTTACCCTCCCTCTAGCAACCGCTCCTATTCCACCTAGTCTTCCTCCTACCTAGCATCTTTACCCTAGTACTGCTAATACCGACCCTACTATACACCTACCTACGTATAGTAAAGAGGCAGCTACTATTGCCAAAATCTATATAGACAACTAGAAGTACGATGGAGTAAGTAATAGCTTTAACTTTAAGTTAACTATCTTCTATAATATCTGTAAGAGAGCTAGTCTACCTCCTAAAAGCTATATAACTGCATTCCCAACTATACTAAAGGGACTTACCTAGGATCACTACTATAATAGCAGCCTTTTAACTAGATTATTTACTAAGGCATGTAACTATATGCGTTACTTCTTTAAAGGACCAGAGTACTATTAGAGAAACCTTACTAAATGGAACGCTACTAACTTCTAAGGAATTATTAATAAGAACCCTAATAAGCAAATCTATTAGAGTTTCTAACTACTCCTTAATAAGCTCTTAAAATATCGCCATAGATTATACCTAGAGTTTTATATAGACCTCTTCCTTATAAATAAGCTAGTCACCGCTTACTAAGGAGTACTAGTATGCCGTATCGCCATTTCTAACCCTTCTAAATATCTCTCCTAGTTAATTAGTAAGTTGCAATCTTCTATAGTTGTATAGGAAAAGGAACACCCCTCCTAGGCTTTAATAAGACCGTCTTAAGGAGCCTACTTTACGGATTGTATATACTGCTGTGATATCCATAACAACCGTAACTAAACCCGCTCCTATAGACAAAACACCGTTAGATCCCTAAAGGCCAAGTATTACGTCTACTAAAAGGAGAGCTGCCGCTTATAGAAATATATAGAGGAGGAGCGGAACCGTTCTAGAAATAAGTATAAAAGACGTTTTAATAATAATAAGGGCCGTAACGGTAACTTTAAAGAACGCTTTAGATAATACACTATCTACTATAAAGGAGACGACAATAATAAGTGCAATAAGACCTTTAAAGCTCTTATACTAGATATAGATGCTAATAAAAATACTAATAATAATAACAGCGAGGAAGAACTAGAAGACCCTAACGGCTGCTACCTTATATTATTTAGGACTCTTACTATAGATAAAGCAACCTCTATAAGCATAGAACTAGCTAATAAGGCTTACGCTTACTTACTTACCGTAACCTCTACGGAACCTACTACGGAAACTAACCCGTTTAACTATAACATAACAACCGCCGCTTTACGCTATACTTCCATAGTATTTATAGGAATTATAATTAATACTAGTACGTTAAAGAAGTCTACGGCCGGTTATAGATAATTCTAGGTATTATAAAACGCGGACTAATCTATAAGACTTAATACCTTAATTAAAGGACAAGTTAACGTACAGTTCGGCATTAGAATTACTACCTCTATTAGAACTACGGATGTTATTACCCCTATAAGTAAGATATAGTTTTATATTATTTATACGGATACCCCCTTCCTACTCTATTTAGTGGATATAGATAGACTCTAAATCTACTATAACAACCTTAGAAACGTTATTATTACTTATACTAAAAAAGTGCTAGTAGTGCGACGGTTTAGCTACCTATTTCTCTTATAAAGCTTATTACTACAGTTATATTTATCTAAATCCTTTAATGCGAACCCTTACTACTTAACAGATATAAAGCTACGGCGCCTACACCGTTAATTTAGACATCCCTTAGTTAAGAAATTATAAAAACTACTTTACTATACTGGCCATAAAACTAATAGAATGGCTATTAAGCAACTAACTAAGTTCTACCACCACTATTAAAAGTTTAGCAAATTACCAGGCAGATTCCGCTTCACCCTATAAGATAACGTTAATTTTAACTATAATATTATTGTTGATATTATATATATTAGCGGATTACCCCTCCTATATATTGTTAATGAAGGAACGCAATTCTAAGCTAGTAGATAGCTATAAGACATTAGCGCTAAATATATATAGGACGTTCTATGGATATGCTAGATTAATACTTACCTAGGGCCACTAGACCTAATTACCTACGACGCTAAAAAGAACTTTGTTAGTAAGGAATTTAAGTAATATGCTACTATTATGGGAATTAGTATAAAGGGAGTACTGGTTAAAGTATATAACTCCATTAGAATAGTAGAGCGCTACTATAGTTTATTACGGCGAGCCTACCAGATCATTATAACTGAAATCCCTGAAATTAATAAGGAGATAGGACTCTAAATAGCGCTTAAAGCAATTAACGATTTAGCTAGCCCTAAAGGACTAGTTTCTATACTTCTAGTCTTTAGAGCCTACCCCTAAATAGTTAAATCTAATGTACTATCCCCTATAGTTATATAACGCGCTACCGTAATTAAAAAGGCTATAGTAGAGATATAGAAGCTATGAGCTAAATAATAGATCGCTAATGCGCTAAATATGCGAAACAGACCTAATGCTAATGCGATTTATAATCTCCTACTAAATTTGCCTATTTTAGTCTGGAGAGAAGGAAATACTAGCTAAAGCGGCTATTAGGACGGGCTATTTACCTTACTTACTGTTAAGGGTGAAATATGCACTGTTAAGCTATCTAGCGGACCTATAGCCTTTTAATCTACGGTTATAAAACCCTACCTTTAAGTAACTAAATTGTAGGAGTAAATTGTCGGACTAGAATCGCTACCTAAACCTTTATTTAGGTTAGCCCTTTCTAAGACTATCTTAGAGAGACCTACTAAAGCTTAGTAATAACCCCTAAAATAAGGCAGAGGACGCCCTTGCAAATACCCTCTACTTATGGCTATAACTAATATTACTATCTACCTATAGGATGACAGTTAATTTAGTACTTAATTTAGCGCCTTCTAATAGAAGGAGCTTACTAGTTTACTTAAGAAGGGAGTTTTTAAGATTATAAGACTTACGGACATACTATAAGGCGTATAACTCTTTAACTCGCGATTCGTTAATAAGATTAAGAATAAAGGAACTAATAAAGCCTTTAAGAAATCCCGACTAGTTATATAAGCTTATAATAACTTAAAAAAGGAACTAGTTCTTACCTAATTACTAACTATTTAATAAGTTAGCTAATAACTAATTCTCTATATCGCCGCCATAAAGCTTTTATAGGCACGACTTTACCTCTAAGATATTTTATAGGCCTACGCACAATTAACTACTATACTAAATTAAGAGTTCTACATATAACCTCTGCACGAGCTAATTAAGCAACTTAGGATTAATAAGGCCTCTATTTTAAAGGTTATAAAACCACTTTATAGAGTACCGGAAGCCGGTAACCACTGGTTTAAGATATATTACTTATATTATATCTAACAGTTATATATGGACCAGTTTATATACAACCTCTATCTCCTATAAAGTAATAAACCCTTTAGTATTATAGGCCTATAAACTAATAATACTCTATTCCTAGTAGATAAGACCTTTATAAGCGTAGAGTAAAACAAGCTATATAAGGCCAAGTTTATAGCTAAAGAACGGGAACAACTTACCATTAATACGCCTATTAAGTTTAACGGTAAAGTTATTTAGCTACTAACTAACGGGAGCATTACGCTTACTTAGGAACAATAATATATAAACCTTAGTATAATTAGCACTAAGCTTGCCACAAGTATAGGATTAAGAGGAGCTATAAAAACCTTAACTCTAAAGGACTAGTATATTGCTTAACGTGCTAGAGGTATATATATTGCTTTAGTTTGCCAGCTAAAAGTCTTATTTAATTTATCCTTTACCGCCTAGGTAATTAACCCTAATAAAGAAAACGTAAAATAGTTAAATAAGTGTTTAAACTGGTAAATCGAGAACGCTAATAGAGGCCTTAAGTTCGTTAAGTTAGATATTAAAACCCTATAGCTCCTAGTGTTTATAAACGCGTTATTTATTAATAATAAGGACCTCTCTTTATAGATTAGCTACGTTATTATACTAGCTAATGCTATAAAGAAGGCCAACATCGTCTATTAGAGCTCGGTTAAGTGTAAAAGAGTTATTTAGAGTGTACTAGCTTCTAAACTCTATAATACGGCCTATAGCTTTAATATTAGCGTTATAATTAAGTCTATAGTAAATAAGATTCTATAAATTAACCTTCTACTTATGCTTTATACTAATTTTAAGTCCTTATATAACTGTCTAGTACGACTTAGAACTACCTAAAAAAAGCGCCTAATAATTAACGTAATATATCTCTAGTAAGCCTATAAACGGAGATAGATTATAAAAATAAAATGGATTAATGGAGAGGCTAACCCTGCTAACGCTATAATAAAGGGAAAACCCTACGCGGCTCTTTAACGGCTTATTAATATAAACTAAATTAATCTATAAGTTATAGGATAGGTTAAACAAACGAACTTAGATTTAGCTTAGCGTTAGGTAACTAATTATAACGGTACGGACCCTAAATTTAACTAGCTAATTAGGATTTTCCATCCCCGGGATAGAAAATCGCTATTAGCTCGCTTACCACTAGCGCCTTAGCGACCCTCGCGATATATTAACCTACTACCCCTAATAATTCTTCTTATAATTACGGACCTATAAAAGGAGCATGGAAGCTATTACGTATTAATTAGATCTCTAACTATTACGTATATGCTATAAATAGTCTAAAAGTAAACTTAACTTTAGAGTGTAGATTAGCCTTCTTTTTAGAGTTGCTCTAGTGTCGGAATGTTAGTTATATAATGTGGTTACGAAACTATAAAGTAAGGCTAGCTAACCTAACTTTAGAGCAACCCCTTACTTCTAGATAATTAATTAACTACTAACTTTAATACCGTATACGTATTATATAGTGATATTTGTGCCTATTAATAAAGCGAGTATACCGACACTCCTAAACGCTTTAAAAAACTATACTCTATATTTTTTAATGCGGAGCTTAATAGGAATAAATTGGAAATTAATAAGTAGGATATAAAAATTAATAAATTAATAGAATATAAATATAAGAACGACTTTTAGATAGTAGATATAATAAAAGCAATTTAAATAGGAAAATGGTAATATAAGGATATTATACTCGCTAAATGCGAAATCTGTAATAATTGGTTATACTATTAATAGAAAATAGTAATCCCGAATTCTAAACCCTTATAATTTAAGATACTTAAATTTATATATAATTCCCTTATAGTAGGGTATTTAGGCTATATAAAGACCTATAAGATTATTTAATAAGTATATTACTGGCCTATAATATATAACTATATATAAAAATATATTTAAGTATACAAAATATACGTGTGTAGGAAGACCTCTTATATAAAGAAGTAAGAAGTACTTTGCCTATTACTAATTCCAATGCAAAAATAGCAGGATATTTTAATTAACTTTATAGTTAACCTACTTAATAGTAATAGGTTTATTAATGTTATAGTAGTTATTAACCGTCTTATAAAAATACGATATATAATTCCTATAGATTTAATTAATATAATATTAGTAGCCAAATATTTTATTAAGTACGTCTTTAAGCTATATAGACTTCCTAATTTAATAATATCTAACTCTAGAAGCTAGTTTATTTTAGACTTTTAATAAGCCTTATATAAACAATTAAATATATAAATATAACTCTTAACTGTATTTTATCTAAAAATAGATAGTTAAGCTAAAATTGCGAACGTAATTATAGAATAATACCTATAAATATACTACTCCTACCTATAAGAGAACTAGGAAAAGTGGCTACCTTTAGCTAAGTTTACTATAAATAATACAAGAAATAAATTAATAGGCGTAATACTATTCTATATAACCTACGGATAAAACCCTTAATTTAGATTTAAACTATAACCTAAAATTAATATAACAGAATATACGATTAAGAGGATTTAACTAATTAATATATATAACTTCGCTAATTAAATAAAGCAGTTAACGGTGTTGGTTACATAAGGGGATATCACGTAGCTACGGTTCGTAGATAGTATTGTGGTGGTGTGATTTGGCCCCTAGATTTAACATCTAGATTAGGCATAGCTTTGGGAGAGCCTAGGCCTTCCACAAGTTATATAGATCGGTCTAGAGCCTTTAGAGTCTTTAACAACTTGGACAGGCACGAGGGACACAAAATACACTCTTTTCTTCTCTTCTTACTGACTGCTTTCCTACTGATTTCCACTAACTGACTATGACCGACCGGCAGACCTGACAGCACTGTGACTTACTATCTAAGAGGGACCGCGTATACCACTATATATGGCATTCTACGTGGGGACGACGGCAAGCTCTTTGGATTAGAAGTCTAGTGCTATATACATAGGAGACGTATAGGAACATGCTGCAGCTATAGAAGGACCGAAAACTATTAAGTCACTATTACCGGAAGCCGTTAAGTCACTAATAGGTGCGGAAATTAAGCACGGAACTACTAGCGATGTACGCGCAGACACCACTATTATTAAGATAAGTTAATAACACTTTTGGAGATTGTTATCCAAGACCTATAGTAGACGGAATAGACGACTAGGAGTGGGAATGTGAGCACAGGGTACGGCAGGACGGAGGATAAAAGAGAGGGTTATAATGTATTAGGACTAGCAGAAAGAAGTCTTTAATTTTTCATTTACTATATTTACAACGGTCTATATAATTCTTCTAGCATTTATATAAGCCTCCCTTAAATTTATAAGAGTAATGGCGATAGGACCGATAAAGGGAATACTAGGGATACTAGGCCTATTCTATAATGACGATAGAGAAGGAAGTAGGCAGCCTATTAACCTATAAAGTTTTCCTAACCTAGAGGATGCGGTACTAGACCCAACTTCTATAACGTCTAGAACTAATAACCTTTAGTAAAGAGAGGACAAGAACTAGGAGGTTAACTTACCTATCCTAGGAGAAACTGCTAGTCCGTTACCTTGTGATAAACCACTAATAGAATAAGATAAGGTATATGTTATGGCCTAGCCTATGCTAGCTCTAGGAACTCTAGGGACTCTTTACTTTACGGGATAAAACGTATTGCAATTTATTAAACAGTATAAGCGACTATGCATTTAGCACTGTGTTACAAACAATAAGAAGTATTAAGGACTTCTGGAATATTGCGACTATTAGATAGGGACCTAGATCCGAAGTTTACCTAAGTTTATCATTAGCAGATAGACGGAATTTATAGGAAAGCTTCGGACAGACTACTAAGGAAGTAACTACTTTTAATAAGTTAAGACGGTAGAATTCTTAAAAGCGTATATACTGTAGTGCAGGAATAACCCACCTAGTAGTATACGCGAGTACTATAGACAATTTATACTAATTTCCTAGAAGGTTACTAAAGCTGGCAATTTAGAAAACCGTAAATGAGGATACTGGTTTGCAAAAGGACTCTTATTTAAATATTAAAAACATACTATAACTAAGACAGGAGCTAACCCGGATAAATAAGAGTCTTTTAACTTCTACCTATTAAGGAGGGCTGTAGAAGATAGGCTTAATTCGCATAAGGGCGTAGACCGCTTATTAATAATAAACCCTAAAGAGCAAGGTCTCCGTTAGCTGGTTAGATAATTCCGTAAGCAGCAGCCGGCTATATTAAACTAGAGAGATGCTGCTCTTTAGCCGCCTATAGTCTCTTAGCTAAATAAGTCGGCAAGTGCCCGTTAAATGACCTAAGAGACGGATCCTAAGCTAGAGAACCTTACTAGTTAACTCCAGAAGCTTAATCTTGGGACGGTTAAATTGGCAAGCGTTATATCTTTAATAACGTTCCTTAATAGGATTTGCTAAGACCCGATATGGTATATACAGCTCCTAAATAAGGCGTTAGTGCGTTAAGAATAAGCAGGTCTATAACCGGTAACGAATAATAACAGACTACTGCCGTCCTATAAGGGGGCGCTATAAGAGCGATATAAGCTAGGCCTAGGAAGGTATAGAGGACTAGGAAACTTTGGTGCATACCAGGTATAAGCTAAGACGTATTATAGATGTGGAGGCCCTTATTATTTTATTAACTAATACCTAGAGCTCTAAGAACTAGTTAGCTGGGGGTTCCTGCATATAAATAAGAATAACCAAATCTGTACTAGAACACGTTAGCGCCTAGGAAATCCACTCCTATATTTACTAAGCAACCATCGAATTTAGTTTATTAAAGACTGGCTAAGGCAGAATGCAAATATTGATCCCAATACGACGGCGATAGGCATTTAACTAAATGCGTCCTTAGTAGAGCTCGTAGAAAGCAATGGCGCTAAAAGTAAAGAAGAGCTCAGCGAGTCCTAGGAAGATATGTATTAAGTGGAGTCGGTATACATTAATCTAGTAGGAGCAGCAACCCAGTCGCAGCCTACGACATGGTTATACGATCTTAGGAAGCTGAGAGGAGACGTAAGGGTAACGAAACTACCTCTAAAACCGACTGGTTCGTAACTGGCAATAATTCGAAATATACAACCAGGAGGACATGTCTAAATCGCACTATAACTATAGCGGCAGGCCCCCTAATCACTAGTAAGCAATAAGGAGACTAATAAAATGGACTATTCTAAATAGCTAAGAAGAGAAGTAGAATAAGGAACGGAAGTAATTGCGACCGCTAAAGCACCGCGACTAAAGCCGGTTAGGATAATAGATATACTAAAAGGGAACGTCCTAAGCCTAACTGTAATGGCGGACAAGATCTTGTTAAAAACTATTAAAGTTACTGTTAGTGACTGCCTCGTGTATATGCCTAAAGTCATAAGGTTATTCTTTAAGCCTCTTCTACTACCTCTTACAGAGCCTTACTAATAAAAGCAAGAGGGTGTTAAGGCATTTATATCGTCGGCGTACCTAACGTTTTATACTGATTAAGCTGGCCTAATAACTGTGGAGGTAGACTAGATTAAACGGGAAGTAGGATTTACCTAGTTTTAATGATAATATCTAAAGGTGGAAGCATAGATAGGAGACAAAAGGGTTAAGTGCTTAATTAACTCTGGAGCGGAGCTTAACCTTATTAAGGAAAGTGTGGCTCTATAATATGGCTTACCGATATTAAGTCTGCCCCTATAGTTATAGGGCGTATATCTAATGTCTGCAAATGGGACTTAGTCTAAGTTTATTAGATTGGTGTATATAGCCCCTATAGTTATAGGGGACGTCTTAATATCTATGCCTTTTATTACTGTGGGAGAAATGTTATATAAGGTAATACTTAGTAAGCCGTAGTTAGTAAGGGCTAGACTGGTAACGCAGTGAATAGTAATAAGCTAGGTATCTTATATTATTTAATTAAAAGATAGCGGAGTTAAAATAAGGTTCTTAACATCCTATAAGGACGTAATGTTCCTTAGACTAGATAAAGGAATTAGTATAGGCAGTAGTTTAGGAAACGTGTAACTGGTATAACCGCTAGGATTATATCTAGGGTTACTTATAACCCGGCGTATTAGGATAAGGAGGACAAAGAGGAGGGAAATAAGGTGCGACTTTAATAAGGGCGTCTACTATTTTGGATATCCGCTAAACAGGGCAATTGACGGGAAGAAGAGCATAACGCTGGATAGAGAGAGCTCGATAGTAAAACGTCAAAGGAAGTCCTAAAGAAGTACTTAGAAGGAAGGTAGAAGCTAGTGTTTAAAGCGAAGGCTGGATCCCTTATATATCGAATATTAAAGATAATAGATTTATTTACGATGTAAATGGAAGGCTATAGGAGAAAGGCCCGATAGAACGCTATAAGTTTTTTTTTTTTTTTTTTTATATCCGTTGTATTATACTACGTACAATACTGCGCATGCAGCCTTTAGGCTATGGCGCTATAGTTCTATATACATGAATCCTTCCTAGGCAGCTTAACATGTACTAGTAGCTAAGTGGACACTCTGGCCCGTTTTTAAAATGCTAGGGGAGCTCTAGCGACTGGTGTTTTTTCGTTCTGGTATTTTGCTTACTATGGTCCAGTTTACACCAAAAAAGGAAATCCTGGCTCTTTTATCTATTTCTGCCGTATTCTGCCGTTCCTAGAGTAGAAAAAGCGCTCTAAAAGAAAGATTTTTATTAAATAGTTTTGCACTTAAGAATAAGAGGCGTTACAATAGCTTGCTAGCTTGGAAGCAGCCTACCAATTACCCCTAAAGGCGACTTTTTATCCTGTACCCTATCTCTTCTCCTTGCTAAAGAAATGGGTAGGGAATTAGTAATTAATAGGTACTCTCCCCAAAAATAACCTACTAATGGTATTTTATAAGGGCGAACCTCGTTACATAAACCTACTCCCATAGGAAAATTTTCACGAAGTTGTCTTGTATAGGGGTATAAACACCAATTCGCCTATACAACCTTAGATTTAACGTGCTAAAGTAACACGGGCCGGTCCCTTCCCCTCCCTTACTACTATAGCCACCCCTATCTGCGCATCTGCGGTACGCCTATAGTGCGGTATTGTATGGTATGTTGTGGCGGGTGGTGGCGGTTGTGGTAGAGGTCGTCTGCAGCGCGATGGCCGTAGACAGGTTGTGGAGGTCGTCTGCAGCGCGATGGCTGTAGACAGGTTGTGGAAGGTCGTCTGCAGCGCGATGGCTGTAGACAGGTTTGTGGAGGTCGTCTGCAGCGCGATGGCTGTAGACAGGTTTGTGGAGAGGTCGTCTGCAGCGCGATGGCCGTAGACAGGTTGTGGAGGTCGTCTGCAGCGCGGATGGCTGTAGACAGGTTGTGGAGGTCGTCTGCAGCGCGATGGCTGTAGACAGGTTGTGGAGAGGTCGTCTTGCAGCGCGATGGCCGTAGACAGGTTGTGGAGAGGTCGTCTGCAGCGTGATGGCCGTAGACAGGTTGTGGAGAGGTCTGCAGCGTGATGGCCGTAGACAGGTTGTGGAGAGGTCGTCTGCAGCGTGATGGCCGTAGACAGGTTGGAGAGGGGTCGTCTGCAGCGTGATGGCTGTAGACTAGTTGTGGGTGGAGGTCGTCTGCAGCGTGATGGCTGTAGACTAGTTGTGGTGGGAGGTTGCGTCCGGTGACGTGTCCTTTAGGGGCTTATATAGCCTGCGGGGCGCCATAGCGACGACGACGGAGGAGCGAAGGGGGGAGACGACGACGGAGGAGCGAAGGGGGAGACGACGACGGAGGAGCGAAGGGGGAGACGACGACGGAGGAGCCGAAGGGGGAGACGACGACGGAGGAGCGAAGGGGGAGACGACGACGGAGGAGCGAAGGGGGAGACGACGACGGAGGAGCGAAGGGGGAGACGACGACGGAGGAGCGAAGGGGGAGACGACGAACGCTATAAGTGTAGCAACTGCGTATAAACAAAAGGTAGAGAAAGTCCGCCTGGTTAATTTATTAGTACTAGATAGAATGGTTATAGGAGGAATAATAGAGTGGCGAGAAGTGGCCTTACGTCGCCAAAAGGCGTCTATTTAAGGGTTGCCCCTTAGTCTATATAATCATTTCCTTAAGCCGCGGTATACTAAGCTGGCCTACGGTGTATAGCTAAAGCTAGAATAATTAGAGCGTGTAATTATAGGGGACCTCTAGCTAAGAGAACGAGAAATCTTTAAGGCCATGTTGTTTAACCAAGAAGAAGCTCTAGTATAGGAGTTCTCTAAGATAGGTTGTGTTAGTAAAGATATAACTCCACTATTAAAGATTAAGACTGTACCGTATAAAGTATAGTAAGTGCTAAACTTCCCTATACTAAGGGCCCTACGAGGGGAAGTAATAAATATGTTATGAGAATAACTAGCTTAAGGGACTCTAGAATATTGCAAAAGCCTATATAGGAATCTATGGTTTCTTATAAGTAAAAAGGAACACAAGAAGTATTAGCTAATTAATGCGGCGATAAATATTAACCGAGTAACTATTAGGGATATAAATCTGCCGCTATATGCTAATAAGTTTTCTAAGGAGTTTGCGGGGTGTAAGGTTATATCTCTAGTTAACTTCTTCTCTAGATATAACTAATTGGAGCTAAATGTAGAAAGCAGGAACCTAACGGCCTTTATAATACCTCTGGGACTTCTATAACAAATAACGGTACCTATAGGAGGAACAAATTCAGTAGCCTAGTTTATAAGGACAATTACTAAGATTCTAGAGCGACACATCCCATACTATGCCTTACCGTTTCTGGATAATATTATAGTAAAAGGACCACAGATAGTGTATGATGGAGAAGAGAGCCTTTTAGGCGTGCGTAGATATATTCTAGAATATATTGTATAGCTAGACGGAGTACTTACAGATTTGGAACGAGCTGGGTATACAATCTTAGGCGTAAAGTCTCATTTCTATAAGGACGAGATTATAGTAGTTAGTTACCGCTATAATAAAAAGGGGCGATATCCGGAAGAGTTAAAAGTTGTAAAGATTATTTACTAGAGAGACTATAAAGACGTTACGTCTGCCTAAGCATTTATAGGAGTTGTTATGTATTACCAAATATAGGTGGAAGACTTCGCAATAAAGGCAGAGCCAATCTTCCGACTGCTATAAGTGAACGTTCCGTTCGTATGGGGTATAGAGTAGATAGCCGCTATAAAGACTCTAAAGCATGCAATTATTATAGCACCCGCGTTAGTTTAACTGGATTATAGTAAGGGGGCTAGGCTAATTGTTCTCGCCGTTAACGGATACAAGAATAGGTAGGGATGCGGTCTTATATAACTGGACGTATAAGGTTATTACCACCTATATCGATATAAAAGCGGTATTTAGTCTTAAGCGGAGCAGAAGTACAATTTAGGAAAGCTTAAATATTAAGCATTGCTGTATGTATTAAAGAAGTGTCGAGTATACCTATATGGCGTCTGCTTTACAGTTAAGACGGATACAAATACCTTAGTTATATAACTAAATCGTGCTGCCACCGATTTACTAGGAGCCTTAATAACACGATAGCTAGTATAGATTTAGTTATGGGATTTTAATGTTAGGTATATTCTAGGGAAGAAGAATAGCCTAGCTGATAGACTATTATAATAACTACTAGATAGCGAACGACCTAATAAGCCGACTAAGGATATTGAAGAGTTTATTGACTGCAAACTAAGTGCTTTGGAATACACGGCTAGCCTAGTTAAAATGGAGGTGGATCTATTACTAGAAGACTCGTATTTAGGGGAGTTTTAGAAGATTACGAAATGGCTAGTAACCTTACAACGTCTAGAAGAAATAAATACTAAAGAATTTAAAAAGTTTAAACGATATGCGCTAAAATTCCTAGTACGCAATCGATAGCTCTTCTGCCAATAGTCGAAAAATATGCCAATGCGAAGGGTAATTAATAACGAAAATACTTAGCAAGAGATTATTAAGAACCTTTATAATCGGAGTGGATATTATAGACAAAAAGGAATATATTAAAGAGTCTTAAATCAATATTAGTGGCTAGGACTATGGGATTAGATATTATAGCATGTTAAGTTATGCCTATAATACTAGGAACGATAGCTAGAACAAAAAGAAGAAGCAATGCACCCTATATAGGAGTCCATTTTATAGCACCGAGTGACTATAGATATTACGTTTATGCTAATAACTTATCTTAGTTTCTAATACCTGGCTACTACTTAAGAATACATATCTGGATAGGTGGAAGCTTAAGCCCTTTAGAAAAAAGATGCAAAAAGCGTGGCAAAGTCTCTCTATAAAGACGTCATCTACAGATGGGGAGTATTTGGACAGCTTTCTATAGATGGTGGTGGAGAAAATGCTAATATAACCGCTGCGCTTACGGAGCTCTATAATATTAAAAGGGTTGTGGCTTCTATATATTACCTATAGGGACAAGGCTTAATAGAGCGAGGACACAAGCCTATAGTAGACGCTTTGGTAAAGATAGATGGCTTATGGCTGGATAATCTCTATACTATTTTATAGGTAGATAGAATAACC
Organism: Cenococcum geophilum 1.58; assembly: GCF_001692895.1. NCBI lineage: Eukaryota > Fungi > Ascomycota > Dothideomycetes > Gloniales > Gloniaceae > Cenococcum > Cenococcum geophilum. The sequence continues at coordinate 4,429,735 of NW_027137559.1, read as the reverse complement.
GTTAAGCAACCTACGGGAATAACGCCAGCGAGAGTTATATACGGATATAAGCATGTCCTTCCTATTAAACTCTATATACCTACTTAGTAAACGCTGCCCTAGTAAACAGTCCGGACCACTGTAGAGCTGCTAGCACTTTATACAAAGTAGTTTGACCAAAGAGACGCAGATGTGTAAGAGGCTGTCGCGCGTATAAGACAACTAAGGGAGGTAAATAAAGAATATTTCAATAATATCCGCCGTGTTTGCTAGGACGTATTTAAGGTTAGGGATATAGTTATGCTTTATAACGCGTAACTTAAGCAAGATTATTTTAGCAGTCGTAAGTTGGATCTAAAGTGGCTGGGCCCGTTCCGCATACGTGAGAGTTACCCTTATAAAGGATAGTACTTAATTAAGGATCTTAATGGTATACCGTTCCGTAATTAAACTCTAGGAAATAGATTAAAGAGGTTCTATTAATAATAGATATCTAAAGTCTACTAGGAAGACCGGCTCGACTAATTAGGCGGAACTATACTATAAGAAATGACAGTAGAGCTAGAGCCTAAGAAAGATATGCAAAATCTACTAGTATCACAACGCCGTGTAGTTTAAGAAGTACGTGTTTTAGAAAGATCGTTTAACAGAACTAAGTATAAAACATTTAACTAAGGGATAGTCAAGTTCTGCGGCGGGGGAGGGGATATAGATAACAGCCGTGCAATCCTTTTATTTGCTGTATTTCCTAAAGCTCTTTCTATTACGCGTTCTTATTTACTTTTTTAGTTAGGAATCTAATGCGTATTAACAGTAAGGCAAGGGCAGAAGAATATTTATAAATAACTATATAGTATTGTTTACTATAAAGATATTAGTTCCGCTCACCGCCTTTACTAAGCTAATAGCAATTTTCTATACCGGGCATGGAAAATTATAATTGGTCCATTTAATAATTAGAGCCAGTAGAACTCTATACTGCTACCTAGATTCGGTAGACTATTTAGATTAGGAAACCCTATTTAAAACTTTACCTTTTTGCCCTTAATAAACCTTAGAGACAGTTATAATTAGCTAAAGTAGAAACTAAGCAGAATTAAGAATAACGGTATGCTTATTATATCTTTATTTAGTAGACTACTAGTCCTCTATAAAGGAGCTAAGTAACAAATTAGTGACGTCCTAACGGAAGTTAGAGGCTTCGCGGTTAATTAGCGTCAAGTAGTACTTATCTAAATCTATGACGAGATTTTGCTTTTACAAGAAAACTACGTAAATGCGGCTAGTATAGTAGTTAATTTTATTAACTAAGATAACGGACTATAAGTATCTCTAGAAAAGGACGCATTTATATTAATCTTTAAGGATATCTCTAACATTAGCAAAATAGTTAAAGATTAGAGAAACCAATATAATAAAGCTAGAGAAACTATCCGAAAGGCTTAGGGATAAGATATTCTTAACGGACCGCTAAAATACGCAGTCTCCTATAACTTCCTCTCCGCTATCCAAAAGCTTACAATATACCCACTTTCTAAAGTTATAGTAAGAGTTAATAAAGCTCTAATTGACAGGCTTAAATATCTAGGACGTGGTATCCAGAACACTACTTAACTACAGCCGACCGATTTTACGCTCACATCTAAGATATTAGGAAGGGCAATATTAGACTAGGTAGTGAATAAGCATAGTTTAGGAAGACACTTAACTGGCTTCCTTGTTCTAAATAAGGACCTACCACCAAGAAGTAGGAGACTAACTACTGTAGGACTAGAGGTCACTAATGTCGGAATTAAATAAGCAGGAGAGAGCTTAGCTCTCGCACTGTAAATACATTTACGGTATACTTCTAACGTAATAAATCCCTTAGCCTTTTAGCCATTAACACCTGTTTAAGGAGGAGGCGTTAGTATTATACCAAGTCCGTCCTAATAAGGATCGCCTATATTAGTTGACTTGCCTTTATTATCTATAAACGAGAGTATTCTCGCAGCTAGAACGCCTATTAGCTCGCCCCTGTAGCTGCCAGTATCTTTATTAAGAAGGAATCTAAGAAGGGGGCTGACGATTGCTTACCTAAAAGTAGGAGGGCTAGGAGTAGAATTAATATTTAATAAGAACATTATTAAGCCGGGAGATAATGTGGAGTATATTAAGGAGGCTGCAGATGCTGTGGCGGTACTCCGTATAAAACGAGGATGTAACTATAAGAATGACGTGCTAGCGCATCTTAAGGTATCCCTAAATTAAACTACTAAAATTAAACCAACAGAGGTTATAAAGCTCTTACGTAGCTAGTATAGGGCGGCTAGTTCTAATCCGGAGATATATAAGGTCTGCTAGATGCATACTTAAGCAATAGGAGGATATATAGGTTTGGCGATAAAAGGTCTAAACTATGCCGCACTATATTATAGACTCCGTTTAATATATTACGCCTATAACCACCTTAGCACTATAAAGACTAATCCTACTACATACTTCTAGTTTAGAAAGGCTTATAGACCTCTAGTTTTATCCGATTTCTTAAGACCGTATAAGTTTATTTATAACTTAGCGCTAAGGTTTTCCTATAATAGAGAGGCTTTACTTAATCGGATAATATTATTAGAAGACTAAGAAGTATGGCAGCGAGAAGGATCTATAATTTTGAACGTGTTTAGATAGTGGTGGGATTCTAGCATCTTAATAATAATTAATAAGGAAATACGTATATACCGCCATTATTAGCGTCTAATTAATAGGCGGCTAAATTATAGCTAGTTAAGAATAATAATCTACGGTCTTTACTAGCAGCTAATAAAATAAGATCCTTAGTATTATCGTCTCTATTGCGCTCTTAGGCCTAATAGTTGGTGGTAACTTATTTCCTACCCTTATTATACAAAATTCGCGGTTAAAGGAGACTCTACAGCGTTCCGCTATATTAACGTTAATATTCCCTCGCTCCTTAAAAGTAGACGCGGTGCCAATATAATCTAAGGAAGCGTTTCTCTAGATAATGAGACTAAGGATAACTATACGATTATCCTACCCGGCATACATTATTACTTAGAATTATAGTAGGCAGATCTTAAAGCGCGAGGATTAACTAAGGGCGACGGATTTATGTATAAAATCTTAGACTATAACTGGATTACTAAGGATGTAGAGAAATATGCGACTAACTAGGTAGCTTAGCCTTGTGAGAAAGGAAATGTATATATAACTATGCCTTACCTTCCTTATAGAGCAAAAGGACCTTTAACTAGGACCTGGCGAACGATACTGCTATAGTTCGTTAGCATTTAGGACAATTATAATAACCTTAAGGTTATGGAAGGGGGAACCTAGGCAGAGCTGGCAGATGCATACTAAGACTTAAAAGCGCCGCCTTATACGCTATCTGGACATGCTAATCTTTACGGCGCAATCCCATACCGCTTCCCTGCTGTAGTTGAACTTATAGCTGCCAGCGCCTTATTTAACGCTCTTCTGGGTAGACGGCAATGGGATTCTCCGGCGGTAATTTAAGATTATGACCTTTTTCTTAATGGCAATGGGAACGAAGTTGGGAAATAGATACGTTCCTACCGTCTTAGGGCTGTTAAAAACTATAAGGATGCGTTTTAGCTTATATATGCAACTAAAATAGAGCGCTTTAATAGCCGCTTATACTTCTACTGCGTTAACAATAGAATTAATTCTTTAACTGTTGCAGTAGACCTAAGTAGAGTGCCCCTAGTTATTATAGAAGGACAAAGTTATATAGAGTTGCCTAAAGAATTATAGGACAGAACTGAGTAAATAGAAGGGTGTAAAAGAGCTATATTATCTAAGAGCCGCCAGTCTAAAGTCTCTTGTGCTGCTTAGCTAAATAGACGAGAACGGTCTTATTTAACTAGAACGGAGTCTCCTTGTTTACTATCTTGGGTTTATAGTAAGGGCAAGGAACGCATGCGATTACCTACCGCGCCTTTATTTTAAAGATAAGGAGTTTTAGAGTTTCGGAAGTCGTTAGGGGACAACAACTTAGGTAGGGGAGGTATATGGTAGTGTGATTTGGCCCCTAGATTTAATATTTAGATTAGGCATAGCTTTGGGAGAGCCTAGGCCTTTTACAAGTTATATAGATCGGTCTAGAGCTTTTAGAGTCTTTAACAACTCGGACAGGCACAAGGGACACAAAATACACTCTTTTCTTCTCTTCTTACTGACTGCTTTCCTACTGATTTCTACTGACTGACTACGACCGACCGGCAGACCTGATAGCACTGTGACTTACTATCTGAGAGGGACCGCGTATACCACTACAGTATGATGATTGTTCTTCTTTTTGATGATTCTAAGAAAGGGTGAGGAAGGGCGAGGAGCTTAAGGCTCCTCGCTACGCTAGTGCCGCGGCAATACGTGACTATATAACTATATGTGATATTATTCCTAACAAACGGAACTATTATAAAGTAAATTAGCGTATACTTAAACGGTATAAAAATGGCATATAAATAAAGGATAAGCTCCTGTATAGGACTTTAAGGAAGGTAATATAGTTTACCTAAATATATAAAACCTAAAGACTTAATAACCCTTAAAGAAACTAGACTAGAAGTTTATAGGCCTATACTAAATTAAGAAGAAACTGAGTCTATATACTTATAAGCTTAAACTACTAATAAAGATAAAAATATATTTAATGTTTTACGTACACTTGCTATAACCCTTAAAAGGAAAACCTATAACTTATAAAGTGCTATTACTACCTCCTATAATTATTAATAACGGTAACGGTTCTTACTTTATTAACCTAATTAATAATATATAATAAAAAACACAATCTAAATAATTTAAACCTTTTATTAAGTAAAAAAAATATAAAATATAAACCTAGGAAACCTATAACTAGATTAAGGCTAACGCGCTATTTTTAGTAAAAGAATTCTATAAGGACTATTCTTTATAGCCTACTTTAGCTAGATAGATATAATATAAAGGTAAATAATTACCGCCCAATATAAATACAAAAATAATAATAATAAGAACTTAAAATATATTAAAATATTTATAATATGGTTATATAATATATAAGATATTAAGGAACTTTAACTAGCGGTTAAAGTTATCTAATTAGTTAGATTTATCTTACCAAGACCTACTATAAAGATATTAGTTTGGCTTACCGCCTTAACTAAGCTAATAGCGATTTTCTATACCAGGTATAGAAAATCCTAATTAGCCTACTTAACGATTAGAACCGGTAAAACCCTATACTACTACTTAACGCGAAAATATAACACGCGATAAGTTATATATCTTAACTAAAATTAAATTATTTGGACCTTTAGCTAAAAGGGGGAGTACTATAATAGGACTAGCCCAGTTATAGTAGGAATATCTTAGTAAAATACTTAATAGATAAATTTTAACACTTTAACCAAATTCTAATAAATTCTACTAGCTTAATTAACTTCTGCTAAATTCTGCTAGATTAATTAAATTTTACTAAAGTTTATTAAAGACCGCGTGCGTATATACGCACGTATTAACTACTAAGTCCCTAACTATTTAATTATATAATTCTCTTATTATTCCTTTCTCTTCTTTACGCAACGTCTTGTTCTTAGCGAGAGCTATATACCCTTAGATTTAGATAGAATTTATATTATTCCTTTAAATATTCCCTAAAGTCTCTTCGCGCCCTTATAATAGTAGCACCTATATAGTAGCTACTAAGGCCTTCTTTATATCTAAATTACCTTATAAACTCCTCTTAAAGTTAGCCCTTAAGAAGTATAAGTAGCTCTATATTAGACCTAATAAGGAAATAGGTGGTTATATAATTTAAAGGTACTTAAATAACTTAATTATAAGTTGAGAAATTTGTATAAATGGCTTATATATAGTTTAATTGGCTCTAAAGCCTTAATATATTGCGTACGCTACCGTATAGCAACTTAATATTAATATACTATATTAGCGACTCGGCTATATAGGTAAGGATATACTATAAAAGGTAGTTAAAATGGGCGACTTTATATAGTATGCTAGTATATAATATATTTAACTATTATATATAATTATATACAATCTTATATAATCTTATACAGTCTTATTACTTAAAGGCTCTATATAAGGCTTTGTATAAGGCTCTGCATAAGGCTCTATATAAAGCTTTATATAAAGCTCTACACGAAGCCCTATATGAAGCTCTACACGAAGCCCTACACGAAGCTCTATATGAAGATTTGCACGAGGCTCTACGGGCTCTATGAGGCTCTACACGAAGCTCTACGTATAGAGGCTCTGCATAAGGCTCTGCACAAAGCTCTGCACGAAGCTCTACACGAAGCTCTATATAAAGCTCTACACAAAACTTTGCACGAGGCTCTACACGAAGCTCTATATGAAGCTTTATATGAAGCTCTACGTACAGAGGCTCTGCATAAGGCTCTGCGCGAAGCTCTGCGTACGGAGGCTCTACACGAAGCTCTGTATCGGGTCCCTACTATATTCCCAATAGCCTCTATATATGCCTCTGCCAAGTATACCCCTTATATATACCTGGGAATGATTTCTTTACGAGTGTTTAAAGACTTCTTTTCTCGTTCTAGTGGGTAAGCGTTGCCGCCTTAAGCTCGCGCGAGCCGAGGTAAGTGTTGGGTGAGCAAGGGTGAGTAAGGGTGAGCCGGGTGATGAAATAGGGTAATCCCTTACCCCGCTTAGCGCCGTGTCTCTTCAGGGCTCAAAATAGCTTTTTTGACCCGGCTTTGTAACGTGACATACTTTCCCCTTTTTATCTTAAGCTATAGGCTATAACTTTGTCTATTTTCCCTTACTAAACTTTAACTTTAAGCCTCTACACAAAGCCAAATTCTACCCCTATAAGGTTTATTAACCCTATATTTTCTACTATTCTTCTAAACCCTAGGGCTAATTAAAAAGTTTATAGATTATTATTTTATGGCTTAGGAGCGAGGCTATAATTAACTTAGAATTTACTTTACCCGCCTATAAGGAGGTGCTAAGCCTAGCCTTCGGCTAGGCCTTGGCTACCCCTAAGAGCCCTTAGGCGATATAGCCGAGTAAGGGATTCTATGGTGTCTTTCTTAATACCTAGCGTCCTTAGCAGCTGATAGAGGCTGCGCGCTAATCGCTAGGTATCGCCCGTACCTTTACTTGTTTAACTTTAGCTAGCCCCTATTACTAAAACTTAAACATCGCAGGGGACACTTAATACTTAAGTATTAATCTAATTAAAAATTGATTTTTGGGGTGCTTTAATGTATATAGTAGTAGCTTATATATATAATAGACTAAAAGTCTATATAGTAGGATCTTATCCACCGCCTCTACTACTGTAGAATATCAATTTAGCTGCTTATAGAAGTTCCTAAAGCACTCTTTGTATAGGGGCTTTAAGCACATTAAGCACTTAGTAACTGTTTGACGTGCTTTAATTATGATCCTCCGTGCCTTCTTTTATCTATATAACTAGCAATAAGGCATTGTTTTAAAGCCCTATATTTTTAAGTAGGCTGTTTGGCGTTTATAAGGCTTGCCTAAAAGACGTATATAAGGTAGAGGCGTGCTTAATATAACGTAGTCGTTTCTTCTAGTTCCGTTGTTTTTATAGCCAGGACCTATACTAGCTTAATATTAACTAGATTTTAGGCGTACTGTTAACTATATAAGGTCTCATACTTCCTTATCTATAGCTCCTATTAATTTACTACCCTTAATAATAAGATTCTAGGCTAGCCGAATGCGGAACTGATGGTGGTTAATTAGGAACTTTTTTTTAACTTCTTAAATAGTGTCTTGCTTATAAGGTAGGCGTTAATTACGGCCGTATTAAGCGCCTAAAAGAATAGAGGTATTTAATTACGTACTAAGGTAATTGTTATAGACGCTTTAAGTACGATGTTATAACTACTTGGAGAGGAGTCGGAAGAAGCTAGTTAGTTAATACAGGCACGGTTTAGGATAGAACCTGTGGAACTATATGACGAGGAATGGTAAGCAAGGTCACGTGATGTGATCTATATAATCTGTGTGATCTGCGAGATCTGTAATAGAGCGAATAGAGTAGATAAAGTAGATAGAGCAACGACTTTTATAGGAGTACGGTTGTGTATTTAAGGACCCTTAGTCCCTACCTAGATAGTTCCTTCCTTATAGTAATTTTTAGAATATAATTAGAGTTAATCTATTAGGCAACCACTCCACCAGTTATTATTACGTTGTCGACTTTTATACTTGCATTTCCTATACACCTAGCCTAATAACGAGCCTATTATAGTTCTTGCTATAAGGTTCCGTTACACAATTACTACCTAGTTATAGTATTAATATAAGAAGTTAAACAATATGCCACCTAAAGCAGCCACTATAACGCTATTAACGGCGGCAACTACTTTAAGATTAGGTAACGACACTAGTATAGTAGACACTGACTCGCAACAGCCTATAATAGTAGGGTAATTATAGGAAATAGTTGACTAACTAATAAAAAATAATACGGCACTTAAATAAAGGATTAACGGGATAGGAGTAGTAAAGGTTAAGTTACTATTAATTAAAAGATTCTTAGGAGAGAGATTAAAGCTTAAAGGATTNCTTANGNNAATNNANTTTAANGTTNNNTAAGAGGGANNAAAGCTNGNAANANCTATNGATNAANTAGCGTANNNAGGATTGTTCTTATTAGGAAGAGCACTTAAATAGTTTAAGCCTTACCTTATAGAGATATAAGTAAATAGAATAATAATAATAAACTAGGAAGTACGGTTTATATTCTTAAGCTAAAATAAATTTATAGAGCGACTTATATAGATGTTTAGAGACCTAGAGGCAATAACTATAGCGGAAAGAAAACTCTAAGATATTACGTAATAAACCTTAGCTATTAAATATATAACGCAGTTCTAAACGTTAGTAATATAAGTTAAGTAGAATAATAAGGCGCTTATGGCATAGTATAAATAGGGACTTAAGGCTAAAGTCTAGGACGTAATTATTCTAATGGAAGATGTGGACACCCTAAGGGAATTAATAGATTAAGCGATTAAGATTAATAATAGGATCTTCTAAAGGGAACAGGCTAAGAAGGGTTAGGATAAAGTTTTATAGTCGTATAAGACGTAGAGTACATAACAACTAAAGCTAAGTTAAAAACTATAGTATAGCGTAGAGCTAATAGACCTAAGCGGTATTAAAGAAGCCTATAAGAGATAGAGTAAGAAACTATAAAAATTTAGAGGTTAAGGATTTAGTGATTATAGGACTAAGAAGTATAGGCTAAACTAGAGATCTTAGTAGTAGAAGACGTTTAGGCGGACTCTATAGCAAAGTTAGTGGTTTAGAGATAGAGCTTATATAAATTATAAAAAATAAGGTTATTTCGCGAGGGATTATAAAGATAGTTAGAGTTATTATATAATAAAGGGAACTAAACTAATAGTAGAAGACATATATATATAGAGAGATAATAGTATACTATAAGGAATAAAAGAATGTTTAATCTAAAGTTTCGCGTTTTATTATAATAACGCATACCAAATTTATAAAGACACTAAGTATGGCGTAAGCTATTAGCTATAAGAGCTAAAATCTATAAAGTATAGAGGAACTAATAAACCATCGCGCAGATTAGATATTAAAGATAACGAGTTTAATATAGGCGAAATATTTATAGACGATAAGGAAATAAATGTAACGGAACCTTGTAGTAAGTACTACGATAGGTCCTGTTAATGGGCTAGGTGTGTAGGTAATGCGTAAAGTTAACAACGTAATAATAACTAGTGGAGTGGTTGCCTAACAGATTAACTCTAATTATATTCTAAGAATTACTATAAGGAAGGAACTATCTAGGTAGGGACTAAGGGTCCTTAAATATATAACCGTACTCCTATAAAATCCTTCTTATACGTAATATACGTGAGGTATATAAGGTACGTACGTTCCGCTTATTCTCTACGTTCCTTATATAGCATATTATATAACTTATACTACTATTCCTTGTTATATAGTTTTACCAGCTTTATCTTAAACCGTGCTCTTATTAACTAACTAGCTTTCTCCAACTCTTCCCTAAGTAGTTATAGTATTATACTTAAAGCGTCCGTAATACTATCTCTCTCCTCTCTATCTTTATCCTTAAAGATTCCTAATATCTCTAAGTTGTTTACTAGAGGTATAATATCCGTCTAATTAATTTAATTAATATTATTACTTATAATGCCTAAAGCCTTTTCTTCTTTATACGCGCAATGACGCGCCCATATTATTACTGCAATACTATTGCTAGATAAAATTATGCCATCTTTATATTCTCGTTATGCGAAAGAGGGGTTAGTTTGCGTTACGCTAGCGAGTCCTTTATCCTAGTAACCCTCTTCTTATTTAGAGTATACTAAAGCGAATATTTGTTTATCCTACAATGTTCGCTCTTTCTCTAACGCTAAGTATACGCGTCCTATAACTCCTAATAGTTATTAAGTTCCCTAAGTAATTTGTTATAGGGTCTTATATTTAATCTACCGCTGTAAAGCTTAATAGTAAGTTATTATAAGCCCTAGCTAAGCTGGAATGTTCTTATAATGTGGAACAGAAAGCTCTAAACGCTTAAATTATAGCATCTGCTTATCTTCTTCGCCTTAAGAAGGTTCGTAAGAAGGTTTATTTTAAGGAGTAAAAACTTATAGAATAGGGTCTATAGAAACTTAGTAACGAAAGAACGGGTTCTCTTCTAACAGCGAAGGAAATAACTCTAAGTAGTTCGGCAGTCGCTCTTTCTAGGTCCCCCTTAGGTAACTTATTCTTTAGTAACTTTTCTTTATTAATATTACCTAACCTCTTTCCTTTTAATACTCCTATACCTTTTTTATAGCATTTCTTAAATTTTTTAATGGTTCCTAGGTAGTCTTATTGTAGCCTGTTTATTTAACCTTATACTATATTTTATTATTAATGTTCTTATAACTAATAATCTTTAAAACTTGCTACTTGTCTTCTTTTTATCCTTAGTATATATTTACCTTATAAACTAGTGGCTTAATATTTCCATATACTAGTTTTAGTATCGCAATATACTATATAGGGTAGATCTTTATTTTAGCTAGTAGGTTTAACTTAAATATAACCAGTAAAATCCTTTAACTAATTTTAAAAGGTTCTAGCCTAACGTAGTTTAACTTCTTGCTTAGTTATTAACTCTTAAAATTTTTATATAGTAGCCATACTTTATCTCCCTCCTTAAGATCTGGTCCCTTAGATCTCTTAACATTATAGTATTTCTTTATTCTTTACTATACTACCTTAGCTGTTTCTATAAGGTTTTTATAAAGATTTATTAATATCTCTATCCTTTACTTAGCTATACTACTCGTTTTCTTTACTTAACGTAGTAATAGCGATGTTCTTAGCTTATATCCATAATTCGCCTTAAATAGTAACGTACCTATTCCTTTTTATAGTGTTATATTATATATAAACTATATAATTGGTAATAATAATACCCAATTATTCTATACATAATTAATATAATGTCTTAGATATTGCTCTAGTGTCTAATTTAATCTTTCTATTTAACCGTCTGTCTGCGGATAATATATAGTAGAAGTTACTACTTAAACTTCTTACTCCGCTAAGAATACCTCTTAGAATGCTGCTATAAATCTTAGATCTCTATCCAATATAATTTTACTTAGTGCTCTATACCTTATAAACACTTCTTTAATATAGATTCTAGCAATATCTTCTACTAATATTTCTTCTATATACGCTATAAAGTATCCCCACTTTATAAGCTTATTTACTATTACTAAGATTATATTATAATCTTATCTAGTAATAGGATCTCTTAATTTTGGCAACTTAATAATAAAGTCCCATAATATAACCTCCTATAGTCTCTCTAGTATTTTAATAGGTTATAGCCCTCCATATAGCTTATATCTTATTAGTTTATTCCTTTAGTAATCTAAATACTCCTTAGTAACCCTTTTAGCTATCCTCTAAATTCCGTTAATAATATACTCCTCCTAAAGTCTCGATACTAAGCCTATAGCTCCGTTATATCCTTAAGTTAGTTTTTTATAGAAATCTTCTATAAATTGCTCTGCTATGCTTCTTAAGATATACTTCGCTTCTTAGTTTTCGTATATATCTAACTATAGATCTTCTAGTTATGCTTTTAGAATTCTTTATACCTAAAAGCTTTCTAGTATCTTATAGACTTTATCCAATTTTTCCTAAGTTGCTATAATTTTTAGATAATTATATTTAATTAATCTATCTATATCTTTTTGTAGTAAAGCCCCTAATGGCTTCTTATTATTTTACGGTTTGGCCTTTTAACTTAGAGCATCTGCTTATATATTGTCTATACCCTTAGTATACTAAATCTTAAAATAGTATTCTATAAGTATCTCTGCCTATCTAACCTGTCTTTAGTTAAGTTCCTTTATTATTAGGAATCCCGTTAAGTTCTTATAATCCGTCTTAACTATAAATAGTTCCTCTATACCTTATAAGAATGCTCTCTATTCCTTTAGTACTATAACTATACCTAACAACTCCTTATTATAGATGTTATAGTTTAGTTCTAATAGTATTATTAGATACCATCTATCTAGATACTTTTATATAAAATATACTCCTAGTGCAAAGTCTAATACATCTGTTTTAACAACCGTTTTTAGTCCTAGTTAATAGATCTTAAGAACTAGCTTCTAGGTAAATAACCTTTTAACTTCTTTAAATAGTTCTTATTATTTCTTTCCCTATACCTATAATTCTTCTTTCTTTATTAACCGCGTAAATGGCTTAATATCCTTTAACTATTGCGCTATAAACCTTCTATAGTAATTGCAAAACCCTAGAAATAATCTTAACTATATAAAGTTCTCTAGTTCTTACCAATTTACTATAGCCTTAATCTTCTTTAGATCTATGCTAAGTTGGCCTAGTTTAATAATAAATCCAACAAAATCTGTCTTTCTGGTAAAGAACTTATATTTCTTAATTACTACTAGTATCTATTCTTCTTATAGTCTCTTTAAGACCTATTTAACGTATTCCCCGTATTTTTCCTTAGTTATTAAGTAGATAATAATATCGTCAAGGTATGCTATAATAAATTCATCTAAGTGTTTTTCTAATATATTGTTAATTTGCTTTTAGAACGTTGCTAGTGCGTTTATAAGCCCGAATTATATAACTAATGGTTTATATAGTCCTTCCTTTAACCTAAAGGCTGCCTTTTATTTATTACCTTCCTTAATTCTAATCTAATGGTACGCCTATCTTAGATCTATCTTCGTAAAGATTTACGCGTTACCTATCCTATCTTAGATTTCGCTAATTAAGGGTAAAGGATACTTATCCTTTCTAGTAATGCTATTTAACTATCTATAGTCGATATATAGCCTTAGCTTACCATTTTTCTTTAGTACGAATAGTACTGGATAACCTACTAATAATTATAATGGTCTAATATATCCCTTTTATAAGTTCTCCTAAATAAACTCTTTTAATACTCTACCTTCTTCTTTAGTAAGCTTATAGATTGGAAAGAACCTTAAACTTATTTTTGGTTTTAATTCTATCTTATAGTCCCATACTATATACTTTAATAGCTTTTTGCTCTCTAGCGACTATAGTTTTTTGCCGTATTTATGGTATCTCTTTAGTATATAATCTAACCCTTTCTTAGTTTCTTTATACGTCGCTCTAACTTAGTACTATACCATTTTAGTTTATTATCACATCTTACGGCGTTAAGTATCTCTAATATTAACCTAACCTATAACCTAATTAATCTTTAAATTATACTTCTGTAACTAAGGCATCCCTAGTATTACCTTATCCTTCCCTAATAGTAGAATATTAAAAAACATCCAAATTTATCTCCCTTTAATAGTTAACTAAATAGGTCCTGTTTTAAGATTAATAATACCATCCCTATAGGCTATTAGATCTCCTAAAATTGTTACTAATAAATATAGGTGCTCCTTTCTCCTATATAGTAGTTCCATTCTTTTAACTACTACTAGTAAGATATAGTTCCTTATTACTCTACTATCTATTAATGCTTTAAACTGTTAATCTTGCCATTTAACTTATAAATTTAGGTGCCTTCCTTAAATTCCTTTAAGGGTCTAAGGCTCTATTACTGGTTCCCTCTAATCCTATAGGCCTTTACTTTTCCTAACTGTTAGCTACTAGATCCTACTTATACTTAGTCCACTTTTAGCTAATACTTAGTTCGCTTCTTATCTTTAATATATTATAGATAGGTATTTTCTAAATATTTCTACCATTATTATCTATCTAGGCATTCTTCCGTAAGGAATCTTCCTAGTTAAAGTATTAAGTCCCCTTATTCTTAAACTTCTACTAGATGCTAGCTATATATATACTTAGTATTTCAGTATTTTACCTTATCCATTATCTAATATATTTTTATTAGATATTTCCAATTCTTATTTTTTAGTGTTCTATATATACTATACATATTATCTATATATACTATCTATAATAGTATATAATATGCTTAGTGTTTTAGGTTAACTCTTAGCTTATTTTTGTCCTTAAGTTTAAACCTTTTTTATATTAATCTAAGCGTCGCGACTTTATTTATAGGTACTAAGATTTGTCTCTCACTTCTCTAGTCCTTTAATTACTCCTTTAGATCTTTTAACGTTATAATTAAGGCTCCTTTAATATAAGTTATAGCCTTTTCCGTAATTAGGTGGTCTTAGATAACTTTTTTATCTAACTATATATAGAAATCTTCCTACTTATCATTATATCGCTGCCTATACCACTTTTAGTATAGCTGCTTAAGTATATACGCTCTATCCGTAAGGAAGTATCTTCTTATTACTATATCGTAATAGCCCTTTATATATCGTTCTTTAAATCTAGTTAGGATTCCCAAATCCTCTTCTTATTCCAGTTTGGTAAGCCACTTAGCTCTTAGTATGCCTGCTCTTAGCCTATTAGTAATTCTTTATATAGGTGCTCTGTCCCTTATACAACCTAGTAGACTAAATCTCTTATTTAGTTTCTGCTCTTGCTATAAGGTAATTCTCGCTCTAAATTTCTCTATAGTTTCTTTTCTTTTGCGTTTTATAAGTGGATTCTTAAAGTCTTTATACTTCTTAATCTTAGTATTAGTTTTCTAATCTTTAAACTAAATACTATATTTAACTGGTAAGTCTTCTAGGTCTATATATCTTTCTCCCAGTCTAACCACTACTTATACTATAGATTCTCTAATCTATAAAGAAGCTCCTTGCTTCTTACCTATAGGTGCCCTTATTTATTCCCTAAAGTCTTAGTCCCTTAAATTTTTTAATTCTAAGCTTGCTTCTAACTTAAGCTTAGCTCCCGCCTTAGTCTAACTAGGCGTCTGTAGTATTTTTATCTCGTCTTAAGAGTCTTAAATCTTATCTATCTCGTCTTAAGAATTTAATGCCTATAGGAAACTCTATTTTAAGCTTATTCGTATATTTCTAAACTAAGCTACTACCCTACTCTATCGGTTTTCGTCCGTTATAGGTCCTTAGGTGTACCTCATCTTGTCTTAAGAATCTTAGTCGTCTCTTATCTTATCTTAAGAATCTTAAGCCTTTGGCCTTTTACCTTTATTAAGTGGTAAATTAGCACTAGTAGTTGTCTACTTGCTTAATCTTTATAAGATACTCTTCCTGCCGTCTTATAAAGCGGTAGATGCCGTATCTAATGGTGTTATAATGCCCGTTACTAATTTTTGCTCTATGGTAGTCTTAGTCTCTACTTTTAATACTAATGTCTTAAGATCTTCTTTCTTAACATTACTGAATGGATTTTTCCCGAAGTCCCTTTCTAAATACTGCCTTATTAACACTGTACTAAAAGTTGCTATTAGATCTTCGTTACATTTATAGAACCTGTCTTGCTCTTTATAGTCTTAGGTAGCTCTTAGTTTCTCTAAACTAGGTTCCTATAGCTAATAGCTTGCGCCGTACTTAGCGTCTTTATAAATTTAGCACGCGTTATTATAACAAAACGTAAAATAGTTAATTAAACAATCCTTTATTCCTTGTAGTGTATTATCGTCCCTCTATATATATATACCGTCTGCTAATCCGGTTCCCTTTATTACATAATAACTTTAACTATCTTTATAATCTCTAGCGAAATAACCCTATTTTCCATAATTTATATAAGCTCCCTCTTTAAACCATCTTTCTTGCTATAGAGTCCGCCTAAATATCTTCTGCTACTAAGATCCCTAATTTAGCCTTTGCTCCCTAGACCTTTAATTACTTAATCCTTGTCCTCTTAGTTTCCATAGTCTCTTACTCTATCTCTTATAGGTTTCTTTAGTACCGCTTAGGTTTATTAGCTCTGCGCTATACTATAGTCTCTAACTTAGCTTTAGTTAATGCGTACTCTGCGCCTTATATAACTATAAAACTCTATCCTAACCTCTCTTAGTCTGCTCCCTTTGGTAGATCCTATTGTTAATCTTTATTACTTAATCTATTAATTCCCTTAGGGTTTCCGCATCTTCTATTAGGATAATTACGTCCTAGACTTTAGCCTTAAGTCCCTATTTGTACTGTGCTATAAGCGCCTTATTATTCTACTTAACTTATATTGCTAGCGTTTAAAACTATGTTGTGTACTTAATTGCTAAGGTTCGCTACGTAATGTCTTAAAGCTTTCTTTCTGCCGTAGTTGTTGCCTCCGGATCTCCAAATATCTGCGTAAGTTATTCTATAAATCTATCCTAACTTAAGAATATAAACCGTACTTCTTAGTTTATAGTTATTATTTTATTAGCTTGTATCTTTATAAGGTAAGGTTTAAACTATTTAAGTGCCCTTCCTGTTAAGAATAGCCCTGCGTACACTATTTGATCCATAGGTGTTACTAGCTTTACCCCTTTCTATATTACCTTAAAGTATATTTATATAAGGAATCCCTTAAGCTTTAATCTTTCTCCTAAGAATTGTTTAATTAATGGTAACTTAACCTTTACTACGCCTATCCCGTTAACCCTTTATTCTAGTGCCGCATTATTTACCATTAACTAGTTAATTATTTCCTATAACTGTCTAACCGTTACGGGTTGCTATAAGTTAGTATCCGCTATACTAGTGTCCCCTCCTAACCTTAAAGTAGTTGCCGCTATTAATGGCGTTATAGTGGCTGCTTTTAGTAGCATGTTGTTTAACTTTTAATACTATAACTAGGTAGTAATTGTGTAACGGAACCTTGTAGTAAGTACTACGATAGGTCCTGTTAATAGGCTAGGTATATAGGTAATGCGTAAAGTTAATAACGTAATAATAACTAGTAGAGTGGTTGCCTAATAGATTAACTCTAATTGTATTCTAAGAATTATTATAAGAAAGGAACTATCTAGGTAGGGACTGAGGGTCCTTAAATACATAACCGTACTCCTATAAAATCCTTCTTATACGTAATATACATAAGGTACGTACGTTCCGCTCATTCTCCACGTTCCTTACATAGCATATTATATAACTCGTGCTACTATTCCTTGTCACATAGTTTTACCGGCTCCATCCTAGACCGTGCTCTTATTAACCAACTAGCTTCCTCCGACTCTTCTCTAAGTAGTTATAGCATTGTACTTAAAGCGTCCGTAATAATAAAGGCAGTTTACTAGAAATGTATAAACCTTAGAGAAGTTATAATAAAAGTAGAGATTAAGACTGCTATAGAGCAAGGTTTAGTAACGGGTATTATAATATTGTTAGATACGATATCTATCGCTTTATAAGACGGAAGGAGCAATATCTAAAGAAGATTAAGTAAGTAGACGACTGCTAGTGCTAGCTTACTACTCTATTTTCTCGCTCTCTCACGGGGGCTAAGCCTAGATAGGCTAGTCTATATATACGGCTTCACGCATAGGACACGGTGTTAGTGGATAACTTCGTTATTTGCGGCACGGAGGCCTCCGTAGGCCATACAGGCCCATAGGCGTAGATCTTGGCCTTAGGCGTCGCGTTAATAAGGCTATAGAGCCTTTAAATTAAGCCGCTCAGAGGCCTAGCTCTCCGCCAGCTGCATATACTAAAGGAGACCCCCTAACGCACTTTTAAGAGGCAACTATCTACGGGATAGTAGGAGGGTAGAAACAAGCTATAAGAGCCATTATAGCGTTAAGAATTAAGCTCTATATAGAGGTTAATGCATAATTAAGCTTAAGAGTTGCAGAGTTTCTAGATCTCTCGGCGCTATATAACTTACTAAAAATAGACCTCTCTATCTATTTTCTCGCTCTCTTATAGGGGCTAAGCCTAGATAGGCTAGTCTATATATATAGCTTCACGCATAGGACACGGTATTAATAGATAACTTCGTTATTTGCGGCACGGAGGCCTCCGTAGGCCGTACAGGCCCATAGGCGTAAATCTTAGCCTCAGGCGTCGCGTTAATAAGGCTATAGAGCCTTCGAATTAAGCCGCTTAAAGGCCTAGCTCTCTACCAGCTACACATACTAGAGGAAACCCCCTAGATAACGTCTGTGCTAAACCTAGGGTATATATAATATTAAGGTCACGCCTAGGCCGCTATACGGGCTATTAAGGCCGTAAAGGAAAAGGGGAATAGAGTTCCAGTTAGGAACTAGTAGTTAAGGCGGTATAGCACAGCCGGATTTATTAAGAAGTAGGCCTAAAAAGCATCGGAGGTCTATTAGCCTAGCGTTTAGATTTAACTATTAAGTACACCACTATCGTAGGCGTATTAAGCGGCGCCCTTGCGGAAGCTGTAGCTAAGGTAGCCGCCAGGCTTAACCCTAAGGTCCAGCAGCCCGGTCGTAAGGCGCTTAAGGAAGTTATTCCGGTTAAAAATAGCCCTCTTAAAGCAGAAGAGCGGCTGGCCTAGCTCGTATAGGTCTAGCATAAAGAGGGCTTCTAGCGCTTCTACCGGGCAGGCGCTATCTCTAGATCTCGCCAGTATAATATTAACGCCTTTATAAGCTTTATCCGTCTTACTACGCTTAAGTATAAGCCTAGCGTAGTTAGCTATAAAGCGTACGTCACCTCTTATAAGCTTTATAGCGGCGAAGGTCTTATCGTTCTTCCTATTAGCTATATTATAGGTAAACTCTCCTACTCTTATAAAGCCGGCAAAGGCGACTTAGTAGGTGGCCGCGAAGTTAACGTCGTTAATTAAGGGCCGGGGCGGTCTACGGCTAAGGCCTCCGGCCTAGGGTAGCATAAGGTAGCTTAACAGCTGCGACACTAGGGCCTTTAAGAGAGGCCGTCTCTCTCTAGTTACCCGTTGCTTAAATAGTCGGCAGCTACCATCTATAAGGTAGCAGACGTACTTATCGTCAAAGGCCTTTAGCGGGAGGCGTTTATCTACGTACACTAAGCAGAGGGTGGAGAGTCCTTAAAGTATGGAGTTAGGGCGTAGCTACTTCTATAATAAGGACCCGAACAGCCATATAGTAACCCATCTAGCTAGTAAGTCTACTATAGCCAGCCACAGGGCGACTCTATTTAAGGCGCAGAGTTTCTTATAGCTATTCTAGTACGATTTATACAATAGCCTTATACTAGCAGATAGGCCGTTCTAGAGCAGCCTTAGGTAGGCGTCGCTAAAGGTATAAGTCTTATTCTCTTTCCGGAACCAATTAGGCGGCTTAAGGGTAAGAGATTGCTTAACTATAGGCTTATATCAGCAATCCGCTTCCTATCTAAACATAAGAGAGCATCCGCCAGCGCGTTATCCTCTAAGGAGAGCTATATTAGGTATAGGTCTATATCTCGCGCGGCTGCAAGCAGGAGGAGTTATTTAAGAGGGGCGTTCGCTATACCTTTAATATATCCTTTTCGGAGGCCCTAGAGCGCGGTAGAGCTATCGGTATATAGAATTGCTTTATAGCCATACTATAATTAGCTAAACAGCTAGAAAGCAATAAGGATTGCCTCTACCTCTTTAACGTTAATATAGGCCGTCTTAAGCTCCGGCTCGACGGCTATTATTACGGCATAGGCTAGTAGAAGGTATAAGGCGTAGTCCTGCCAAAAGGCGTTTATATTTAACAATTTAAAGTAGAAGAGGCTAAGGCCGGCGTCTAAGGCGTCTATAATAATATACACTAGCGGCCTAGTAGCACTATTAAGGAAGCGGACTCCGTTAAACTATAGTAGCAGGTCTCTCTACTATTTAAGGTCTTCTATAAGGTCTGCTAGCAATCAGCGCTAGCCGGCGCGGGTTATAGGAGGAAAGGCCGCGATAAATGTAAATAGCGGACGTAGCTAGGTCCTTTTAAGGAGCACTACCTACGCGTAGAAGTTAAGGTAGCCGGCAAGCAACTACGCCTCCGTTAGCATTAGGCTGCCTCTATTAAGTGTGTTAGCCACAGCCTAGAAAACCTAGAGCTTCTTATTTATAGAAAGCCTAGCCTCTATAGCCTCGCTATTAATTTCTACGCCTAGGACTATAACGCAGGTGCCTTATTTATCCTTAGAGTCGTTCCATAGGATACTAAATCCGTCTATAATAGCGCGGTAGACTACATTAAAGCGCTCTTAGAGCTCCGGCTAAGAGCCACTCTAATAGGTAATAAAAATAAAGTCGTCTAGATAGTAGTTAACGGACCAATTAGATAACAGCGCGGTAAGGATCCATTATAGTCCTTCTGTAAAGAGGTTAAATAGAAATAGGGTAGTAGCTAGGCCGAACGGGAGGCAACATTTAACGTATATTACGCCATCCTATTTAAAGCTAAGTAGCGGTTAGTAGTAAGGTACAACTGGCACTATATAAAAGGCGTCCTTAATATCTCGCTTAATAATAAGGCAGCCTCTTCTAGAGGCTATAATTATATCGTAGATCTCTTAGAGTCGTAGGTACAAGAGGTAGCCATAGTGGTAAGGAATCCGCTAGTTAATTCCGCGCCCTAGTAAGTATAATAGGTTATATATATAACGCCAGCCGCCATTATACTTTAAAACTAGCCCAAGCGGCGAGATAAAGGTATTAATTATTAAAATCTGGATCCGTTTAGCTAAAAGGTTACTCTATAGCTTATCTATAATTACCACTAAGTTATTAATAGGGTGGTTTTGGCTACGGGAGTAGGCCAGCGGCCCTATATATCCTATTTAGGCGCCAAATATAATAATAGCGGGCAGTAGCGTTTTTAGGTCGCCTAGGTATATCGCAAGTAGCCTTACCTAGGCTAACGCGTGTAGTAGAGAGGGTAAGTTTAAAATTGGAGGCTTGGAGTTATTATAGGTATCAAACAACGGGTGCGTATTTGGCCGCTCTGGCGGCAGCTTAAGCGCTTTAAGCGCAGTCATAGTCGCTTCCTAGGCGAGTTAGTATACTAGGGTTAGCTCTAGGGCCTCAATAGGCCCTATAAATAGGCCTAGTAGGCCTGCCTTAATAGGCAGGAGGCTATAGCCTAGCGCGGACGGGTGGACTTCGTCTGCGGAGTTAACGTCTACACCATTATCCGCGCTAAGGCTCCAGCTTCACTTCTTTATGCACGCTATAGCGGCGTGCTTATTAGAGCCGCACTTATTATACTTATACTTCCTTCTACACGCGTTAAAGAAGTAGGTACTAATATTAAACTTATTACAAACCTAGCTCTTAATATTACTCTCGCGGGCCTAGCGTATACAACTCTCCCTCTTTAGTAGCCTTATATCGGCCACGGCTGGAGTAGAAAGGATCTTATCCGGCGTTAAAAAGGAGTCCTTAAATTAGGTTAGCACGGCCGTCCAATTAGAGTCCAGTTTATTAGTATTAATTATATATTAATACCATTATATAACGCACGGAAGTACTATGTCCTTCTATTTATAGATCTAGGCCTAGTTTAGGACCATATTATAGAAGGCCAATATCTTGGGCATGATAGTATAGTAATCCGGAAATAATTAGGCGACGATTTGGGCGTATATAATAAAGCAGTACGACCATATAGCATAAGAGGCCCTAAAGTCCTTAAGGGCCTTTTCCTTCTTTAAATCGGGCGGAGCCTCTTTACTAAATAGGGCCTAATATTGCCTAGCCTAGCAAAGGAGTGGAAGCTACTCGGCTAGCCAAAATTTGTGGTTATATATCTACAGCAAGATCTACTAGGGGATACCTAGAAATCTAGTGGCCACTAACAAGACGGTAGAAGGGGCTGGAGCCTTACCTATTTCCTTAACACTAAGATTCAAGCGCTTCCGACGAAGCGTTATATCTAGGTGCTTATCAGCCGTCCGCTTACTACTGGCCTTTACGGCCTTCAGGAGCGTGGCGAAGTATTCTAATTTTATAGCCTCCGGCATAAGCGCTAGCACGGCTAGGTTAATCTAGTCGCCTATACAGCGGCCCACAACGGCCGTAGGCCGCTCGTCGCCCCGCTCTATATTTAATAACGTATTGCTAGTTATAGTAGTGGCTAGTATTAGGGGAGAGTTCGGGGTGGGAAGGGAGGAGTTTATATAGGCAGAGGGAGGAATATACAATTAACAACTAGCTAGCGATTCGTGGCAACGCGTAGAAGAGTATACAATAGAAATAAGCTACGAGAGCCGTTGTAGCGTTAAGAATCAAGCTCTGTATAGAGGTTAATATATAATTAAGCTTAAGAGTCGCAGAGTTTCCGGATCTCTCGGCGCTATATAACTCACTAAAAATAGACCTTTCCATTAATAAAGGTAAAAGGCCAAAGGCTTAAGATTTTTAAGACGAGATAAGAGAGATCTAAGATTCTAAAGATAGGATGAGGATAGCTTAAGGACCTATAATGAACGAAAACTAATAGGATAGAGTAGCAGCTTAGTTTAAAGACATACGAATAAGCTTGGGATAAAGTTTCCTATAGGTATTAGATTCTTAAGATAAGATAGATAAGATTTAAGACTCTTAAAATAAGATGAGAATACTACGGACGCCTAGTTAGACTAAGGCGGGAGCTAAGCTTAAGTTAGAAGCGAGCTTAGGATTAAAGAATCTAAGGGACTAAGAATTTGGAGTACGAATAAGGATACCTATAGGTAAGAGGCAAGGAGCTTTTTTATAGATTAGAGAATCTGCAATATAGATAGCAGTTAGACTGGGAGATAGATATATAGACCTAGAAGACTTACTAGTTAAACATAGTATTTAGCCTAAAGATTAAAAAATTAATACTAAGATTAAGAAGTATAAAGACTTTAAGGATCTACTTATAAAACGCGAAAGGAAGGAAACTATAAAGGAATTTAGAGTAAGAATTACCTTATAGCAAGAACAGAAACTAGATAAGAGATCTAGTATAGCAGGATATATAAGGGATAGAGCGCTAGTATAAAGAATCACTAATAGGCTAAGAGTAGGCATATTAAGAGCTAAGTGGCTTACTAAACTGGAATAAGAAGAGGATTTAGGGATTCCTACTAGGTTTAAGGAACGATATACTAAAGGTTATTATAACGTAGTAATAAAAAGATACTTCCTTACGGACCAACCGTATATACTTAAGCAGCTATACTAAAAGTGGTATAGATAAAGGCATAATAATAAGTGGGAAGATTTCTATATGTAGTTAGATAAAAAAAGTTATTTAAGACTACCCGGTTATAAAAAAGGCTATAACTTATATTAAAGGAGCCTTAATTATAACGTTAAAGGATCTAAAAGAGTAATTAGAGGACTAGAGAAGTAGAAGGTAAATCTTAGTACTTGTAAATAAAGTTATAATGCTTAGATTAACACGAGAAAGGTTAGAACTTAAGGATAAAGATAAGCTAAGAGTTAACCTAAAACACTAAGTATATTATATACTATCGTGGATAGCATATATGGATAATGCGTGTAATATATATAGAGCACCTAAGGATAAAAATTGGAAGTATTTAATAAGAATATATTAGATAACGGATAAGGTAAAATATTAAAACGCTAAATATATACATGGTTAGCACCTAGTAGAAGTTTAAAAATAAGGGGACTTAATACTTTAACTAGGAAGATTCCTTACGGAAGAATACCTAGATAGATAATAGTAGTGGGAATGTCTAGAGAATACCTGTCTATAGTATATTAAGGATAAAAAGCGAACTAAGTATTGGCCTAAGTTAGATTAAGTATAAGTAGGATTAAGTAGCTAATAATTAGGAAAAGTAGAGGCCTATAGAACTAGAGGGAACTAGTAGTAAAGCCTTAGACCCTTAAAGGAATTTAAGGACAACACCTAAATTTATAAGTTAAGTGGTAAGATTAATAGTTTAAGGCACTAATAGATAGTAGAGCAATAAGGAACCATATCTTACTAATAGTAGTTAAAAGAATGGGGTTACTATATAGACAGAAGGAATGTCCTTACCTATTAGTGATAATTTTAGGAGATCTGATAGCCTATGGAGGAGGTATTATTAACCTTAAAATAGGACCTATTTAGTTAACCATTAAAGGAAGACTAGTTAAGATGTCTTTTAATATATTACTATTAGGGAATAATAAGGCAGTATTAGAAATGCCTTAGTTATAGGAATATAATCTAAAGATTAATTAAATTACGGGTTAGGTCAATATTAGAGATACTTAACGCCGTAAGATATAACAATAAACTAAGTTAGTATAGTACTAAGTAGGGGCGACCTATGAAGAAATAGAAAAAGGACTAAGCTATATACTAAAAAGATACTATAAGTATAGCAAGAAACTATGGTCACTAGAGAGTGAAAAGCTATTAGAGTATATAGTATAGGACTATAAAATAGAATTAGAACCAGGAATAAGTTTAAGATTCTTTTCAATCTATAAGCTTACTAAAGAGGAGGGTAGAGCATTAAAAGAGTTTGTCTAGGAGAACTTATAAAAGGGATATATTAGATTATCACAATTATTAGTAGGTTATTTAGTACTGTTCGTCCTAAAGAAAAATGGTAAGCTAAGGCTATATATTAACTATAGATAGTTAAATAGCATTACTAGGAAGGATAGGTATCCTTTACCCTTAATTAGCGAAATCTAAGATAGGATTAGTAATGCGCAAATCTTTATAAAGATAGATCTAAGATAGGCGTACCACTAGATTAGGATTAAGGAGGGCGATAAATAGAAGGCAGCCTTTAGGTCAAAGGAAGGACTATATAAACTATTAGTTATGCAATTTGGGCTTATAAATGTATTAGCAATATTCCAAAAGCGAATTAATAATGTGTTAGGAGAACACTTAGATAAATTTATTGTGGTATACCTTAATAATATTATTATCTACTTAATAACGGAGAAAGAATATAGAGAATATGTTAAATGGGTTTTAAAGAGGCTATAAGAGGAGTAGATGCTAGTAGTAATTAAGAAATACGAGTTCTTTACTAGGAAGACCGATTTCGTTAGATTTATTATTAAACTAGGCCAACTTAGCATAGATCTAAAAAAGATTAAGGCTATAGTGAATTGGTAAGAACTAGAAAACGTTATATAGTTAAGATCGTTCCTAAGGTTTTATAATTACTGTAGAAGGTTTATAGCGCAATAGTTAAAGGATATTAAGCCATTTACGCGGCTAATAAAGAAAAAAGAACTATAGATATAGAAAAAGGAATAATAAGAACTATTTAAGGAAGTTAAGAGGTTGTTTACCTAAGAGCTAGTTCTTAAGATCTATTAACTAGGACTAGAAACGGTTATAGAAATAAATATATTAGACTTTACACTAGGAGTATGCTTTATATAAAAGCATCTAGATGGATGGCACCTAGTAGCATACTATAGTTAAAAGATAATACTACTAGAACTGAACTATAACATTTATAATAAGGAGTTATTAGGTATAGTTGCAGCACTAAAGAAATAGAGAGTATTCTTGCAAGGTATAGAGAAACTATTTATAGTTAAGATAGATTATAAGAACCTAATAGGGTTCCTAATAATAAAGGAACTTAACCAAAGATAGGTTAGATGGGCAGAGATGCTTATAAAATACTATTTTGAGATTTAGTATACTAAAGGTACTAACAATATAAGAGCAGATGCTCTAAGTCGAAAAGCTAAACTATAAAATAATGAGAAGCTATTAGGGGCTTTACTGCGAAAAGATATAGATGGATTGATTAGGTACAATCACCTAAAAATTATAATAACTTAAGAAGACGAGTTAGAGAAAATCTATAAGACACTAGAGAGCTTTTAGGTATAAAGAATTCTAGAAGTATAGCTAGAAGATCTATAAATAGAAATGTACGAAAACCGAGAAGTAAAGTATATCCTAAGAAGCATAGCAGAGCAATTTATGGAAGACTTCTATAAGGGACTAACTTAAGGACATAATAGAGCTACGGGCTTAGTGTTAAGACTCCAAGAGGAGTATATTATTAATGGAATTTGGAACCTAGTATAAAAGGTTATAAGAGAATATTTAGATTTCTAAAGGAATAAACTAATAAGGTATAAGCTATATAGAGGGCTATAACCTATTAAAATACTAGAGAGACTATAGAAGGTTATATTATGGGACTTTATTATTAAGTTGCCAAAATTAAGAAACCCTATTACTAGACAAGATTATAACGCGATCTTAGTAATAGTAGACAAGCTTATAAAGTGGGGATACTTTATAGCCTATATAGAAGAAATCTCAGCGGAAGATATCGCTAGAATCTATATTAAAGAAGTGTTCGTAAGATATAGAGTACTAAGTAAGATTATATTGGATAGAGATTTAAGATTTATAGTAGTATTCTAGGAGGTATTTTTAGCGGAGTAAGGAGTTTAAGTAGTAACTTCTACTGTATATTATCCGCAGACAGACGGTTAAACGGAAAGATTAAATTAGACACTAGAGCAGTATTTAAGATACTATATTAATTACGCACAGAACAATTAGGTATTATTATTACTAGTTATATAGTTTATATACAATGCAATACTATAAGAAGGAATGGGTACGTTACTATTTAAGGCGAATTATGGATATAAGCCAAGAACATCGTTATCGCCACGCTAAGTAAAGAAAATAAGTAGCACAGCTAAGTAAAGAATGGAGACTTTAATAAATCTTTATAAGAACCTTATAAAAATAGCTAAGGTAGTATAGTAAAGAATAAAGAAATATTATAATGCTAAGAGATCTAAGGGACCAGATCTTAAGGAGGGGGATAAAGTATAGCTACTATATAAAAATTTCAAAAGTTAATAACTAAGTAAGAAGTTAGACCACGTTAGACTAGGACCTTTTAAAATTACGTAAAGAATTTCACTGGTTATATTTAAGTTGAACCTACTAGCTAAAATAAAAATCTACCCTATATAATATATTGCAATGCTAGAACTAGTATACGGAAATATTAAGCTACTAATCTACAAAGTAGACACGTATAGAGGATAGGAAGAAGATAAATAGTAAGTTTTAAAGATCGTTAGTTATAAGGATGTTAATAATAAGATATAGTATAAAGTAAAGTGGATAGGCTATAATAAGACTACCTAGAAGCTATTAGAGAATTTAAAGAATGCTATAGGAAAGGTATAGGAGTATTAAAAGAAAATAGGTCAGGCAATATTAATAAGGAGAAATTGCTAAAGAATAAGTTACCTAAGGGGGACCTAAGAAGAGCGACTGCCGAACTATTTAGAGTTATTTCCTTTATAGGAAGAGAGTTGGTTCTCTTATTACTAAGTTCCTGTAGACCTTATTCTATAAGTTTCTACTTTTTAAAACGAACCTTTTTATATACCTTCTTAAGACGGATTAACTAAGTAGATATAGTAAGACGGGAATTAAGAGCACGTTATTAAGTATTAGCAGCCTCCTTTTTAATATTATAAGAACGATGAAGTTCCGCCAGAGTGACGGATAGTTTATTATTAAGCTTTATAGCAGCTAATTAAATACAAAACCCTATAATAAATTACTTAGGGAACTTAACGACTACTAAGAATAATAGGATATATATACTTAGCGTTAGAAATAGAACGAATATTATAGAGCGATTAAATGTTTGCTTTAGTATACTCTAAATAAGAAGAGGGTTACTAAGATAAAGGACTTGCTAATATAATATAGACTAACCCCTCTTTTATACAGCGAGAATATAGAGACGGTATTATCTTACTAAGCGATAGTATAGACGAGACCGTATACGTATAATAAAAAGTTAAAGAAGAGGAAGACGCTTTAGGTATAATAAGTAATAATATTAACCAAATTAATTAGATGGATATTACACCTCTAGTAAATAACTTAGAGATACTAGGTATCTTTAAGAACAAAGATAGAAAGGAGGGAGATAGTATTACGGACGCTTTAAGTATAATATTATAACTACTTAGAGAGGAGTTAGAAGAAGCTAGTTAGTTAATATAGGCATAGTCTAGGATGGAACCCGTAGAACTATATAACGAGGAATAGTAAGTAAGGTCACGTAATATAATCTATATAATTTATATAATCTGTAAGATTTATAATAGAGCGAATAGAGTAGACAGAGTAGATAGAGCAATAACTTTTATAGGAGTACGGTTGTGTATTTAAGGACCCTTAGTCCCTACCTAGATAGTTCCTTCCTTATAATAATTCTCAGAATATAATTAGAGTTAATCTATTGGGCAACCACTCCACTAGTTATTATTACGTTGTTGACTTTTATACTTGCATTTTTTATACACCTAGCCCAATAACGAGCCTATCGTAGTTCTTGCTACAAGGTTCCGTTACAGTAATCTAAGTAGTATAGTAGCTTTAAAGCTGGTTGTGTATATTAACTCCGCCTATCTAGTTGTTATAATTAATTAATAGACGCGGCAGCGTTAGCTTTTTCTTGGCTTCCTCCCCCTATATATAAGCAACTAGATCCTTAAGGAAGGAGTTATACGGCTATAGGCGACACTACTTAACCTCACCGACGTTATTTGAGCTATAGGTGTGTGTAGTTATTAGGAAATAGACTAGATTCTTATCCTACCAGATAATTAAGAGTACGTCTTTTACTACTACACCAGATATAAGGTTAAACGGTAGTCTTGCCTTTCTTTTATTTACCGTTTTATATACTACTGGATAATTAATTAAATTTAAACGAGTAGTTCCGTAGGTAGCAATTCCAATCCGTTAGAGCGTACTAAATAGTCAAATATTACTAAAGAAGTTATTATAAAATAGGCAGAATTGACGAGCTTATAGGGGCAGCTAGCGGTAGAGGTAGAAGACGGCTTTGGATGTAGAATTAAGGATAATATTGGTGAGCTCTGTTCGACGTGGTAGGTAATAAAAACCGTCTATCCCGCTGCTAAATATAAAGCTAAAATAGTAGCTATATTAACAAAGGCTTATAATCTTATATCCTTTAGGAATCGGCTTACCTGGTATCTTAATCTTATAGCTAGATCTACTAGTAAACCTTACCATTATCTTATTAACAGATACTATAGAGCCAGGCACCATATAGCGTTAAAAAGCTTCGCCTAGTGCTAATATTAAAGGTTTAATTTTGGCGTATATATACTCTCTAGCGTTATTAAGCTCTAGAGCTAATATATAAAAGTAGCGCTTAATCTGCTCCTATTATCTGCGCGGTATAAAGGAACTAATTGCGTATATAGGCTATTTATTATCCCATCGCTAGATATTACGCGGCTGCTGCTGCCGAAAGACGCCCATATAGATAATTAAGCCTATCTAAATTATTAATTCGCTGGCCGACGTGTCCCTCTAGATAAGCTTTTATTTACCCGCGTAACGTCCTAATTAGTTAATTCCGTTAGCGTTCTTTTTAGCAGTATAGAGATTTATGTTAGTAGCGAGTAGATAGAAGATTAGTTGGCTAAAAAAGAGTAGGAAGACTTGCCCAGGAAGGTCCCACCTACTCCTATACCCCTCGCTCGATCCTAGATCTTAACGATTAGTAATTAAGCAGTAAGCTTAACAATCGTATGGCTTATCGCGCTTAGTAGAGGAATTAGTATTAGCAGTAGGGGAGGCGCTGCTAATAGTAGAAACAAGGTTAATATTTTCACTAGCGCGCTAAGTAGCGATATAGAGCTTATATAGAAGATTGACGACGTATAAAGGCTCTATAGGAACGTGTGGTAGTAGTTACTAATTAGTAGGCACTAACGGAAGGCCTAGCTGCTTTACTTCATCTACTAACAGCTAAGGCAGCATTATATCATCAATTTAATCCTTATCGCCTAAATCGTCCTTACTACTAGCAGCTTGCCTATGCGGCTTAATTATAGCACAAAACCCGTCCTCCTTAGTCTTATCCTCCTGTACTCGCTCCCCGCCTTATATAACGGTAGCCTGCTCGGGCAGAAGCTCTATAGGCTAGTCGGATTGAGGATCGTAAGTATACTGGTTGATTTAAAACTCCTGTGTAAAACTCTGCGCTAGTAGAGG
Organism: Cenococcum geophilum 1.58; assembly: GCF_001692895.1. NCBI lineage: Eukaryota > Fungi > Ascomycota > Dothideomycetes > Gloniales > Gloniaceae > Cenococcum > Cenococcum geophilum. The sequence continues at coordinate 4,399,413 of NW_027137559.1, read as the reverse complement.
CTCTATATACGATTCGGGCGACGGCTCATGCTCATACTTAGGAGTTTGGAACTACTGCATGAACAAGCTCTAGGGCAGCTGTGACGACGCTGCTGCTAATTAATGCCGCGAAAGTATGGCTCTATAAGGTTCAGGTAAGCAGTATACACGAGGATTTAATATTAAACGACTTCTGACCAAAAATCGCGAATACACGAACGACCCCTATCCGAACTTTCTCAGCAGCTCATCGCTTGGAGCTGACTCGACGCCCAGAACACCAAACTATATACGGTATAGAGCTTATTGATTGGCTTTTTAGGCGTGCGACGGTGCGCGGGAACTAAAAGTGCATGAACCTGAAGACACAATGGGATAAAATATCCCTTACAGTAACTAATATAAAGGTAACCTATCCTACTCTATTAGGCAGCTATTAAATACCTAGATAAGTAGATATAATAATAATCCTAGCTCATAAACCCTACTATACTTAAGGCCTTCTTCCACCCTTTGGCGAGCGCTGTAAAAATTTCAAATTCGCTACGCGCATAATTGCAGCGAAGCCGTATGCTTGGCTGCAAGAACTTTAGAAAGAGGAAGCGTACGTCAGGCAAGATCTGGTTACTTCAATTTGATTCTTCTGAGTTGCTTCAATTTAATTCTCCTCCAGGGCAACCAAAATATGCCCGTATATGCTACTTAAGCATTATATAATTTATTAAATAATCTAAATTCTAAAAAAGAAAATTATTTGAATATGCACTGTATATATATAAAGCTCGGCATAGTCAGAAGCTGAGCATGGTCAGAAAGTTAAACTTAAAGTTCTGACCAGGTTGAACTTTCTAACCACACCGAGTTTTTCCGTAACACGCCGAGCTGAGACCCCACTTGCCGTGACTCATAGGCACCACAAAAAAACAACACCTCCAACGCAAATTCTACCCCAACTGCAGCTTCCATCAAACATCCGCAAATATTTCTCCGACTCTTTCTCCAACGCTTTCTCCCATTCTACCTCTAACTCTAGCTCAAGTCCAAGCTCTATCACGAACTCAGAGAATGGCATCGCAATCCTCCAAGCGACCCTCCGAAGAACCCCACTACACGCAAGGTCCTGCTAAACGGCCTTGCCGAGCCGCCTCCGAGCCACCACTAGGTCTCCTAGCTCCTGCAAATGCGCCTTCCATGACGCCGCCATTGACTCCGCCCGCCAGCTCCTCCAATACTCCTGCGACTAACATCTCGTCTCCAACTATATCAATGAACCGTCCAGCATCTCCTGTACGCCCTGCAACGCCTAAGACGCCATCAAAGGTCGCTGGTTATCCGTTGCCAACACAAGAGATTTTTGAGATGAGTATAGAAGAGATACATGCGTATATGAGGTTAAGGGGTTGGGATAGTGATATCGGTATGCGAAGCACCTCCTCTTTGTTATAGGTGCATGCTAACAGCCTGATAGCCTTAGGGGATTCTATACCGTTTGACGGCTATCCAGACCTCGATTACGAAGATTACGAAGACTCTCTATATCAACAGGGGTTGGGTGAGGACAGCGATGAGAGTCTTCGGTGTTATTAATGGTTTGTCTGTTTGCTCTGTAAAGAGATATACAGTAATAGGCATTAGGAGTCATTCACACTACAAGGGCCGCATGGATTAAAAAGCACTATGTCCTTGTTTGTAGTGATAATTCTATATCCTAAAATAGTCCGATAATTCCGTTATGGCAATTGGGTCCTTATATATCTAGACTATCCCAGTAATACTGTCTTTCCGTAGTTTCCGCGTAGAATGTCCCAGCAGTAGAAAAGCGTGAGATCGTGAAGTTGCGGAGCAGCATTGTAATAAGGCTTAAAAACACCAGGTGAAAAAGAGGAATGCCAACATTGCTAAGTCTCTATCCATGCGTACGCCAAAAGAGGCCCGTGCACGAACACCAAAACATCAACACGCTCCTCCAAGTACTCAATTCGGCTGTGCTCTATGCAATATACCTCTCTGCAAAGAAGGCAGGAACACCGCAGCCTAATTAGGACACGATAGAGTCAATTATATATCAAGTTTGAGCTTTATTATAATGATTTAGAGCCTTAATTCATTGATCAAATTCACGACTTCATTTTGTGAAGACTCGATTCAATCTAGAGACTCTGGTTGGTTCGCTTGTGCGTACGCCTTTCTCAACAGCGCATGGGATAAGGGGCTAAAGAAGGACTAGGTTCGCACCGAGGAGTATGCCAAAAGATAATGGATAAGAAGAATTTTTTCTTATTTATGAGTCATATTTGTTTAACGGCTTCTTGGCAAAGCGGAACTTAATTTTTAATCTAACCTTAGTTATTTGCAGCGTCGAATTCTTGGCTAGTGGTAATAAAGGAGAATATATTTACACGAGGAAGTAGCGGCCTCATTTCTGGGGAAGTCATTAGGAGTCTTAAAGCTCGTGTCATCGAACATATTAATGGCGACGATGAAGTCAATCAGTGAGGACGCAGTGTTAAGGATAAATAGGCAGTTTTACAGTGTGGGCAAGTATTAATGTTAATTCCGGTTAAGGTTAGTTAGTAGTGCGTGCACTACCTAATAAGGCAAAGTTTATAACATTCCATGGAACTCTGGAAGTCTATGTGTAGGTAACCACTAGCTTCCAAATACTTATAGGAAGGAGTACATTAGCAAACCAATTTCTCACAAACAGCTTACAAAACGATGGATTCTCAACTTAGTCTTTTTGAGCGCGCAATGGAAGCATGTCGTAAGACATGGCCGAAAACTCTCTACAGCTCTTTTCACATGTTTGAGGTTATTTTACAGTTTTCAGAGAAAACTTGGGAAGAGATTGTTCGGATTCCACGATTTGACAAAAGCACCATAGAATACCTAGAGAAACGAATTCGACAATCACCAGACGATGAGCTCCGCAGATTATGGGTAGAGCACCACGGGCTTTGCACCTCCTGGAGTATCCTAATCGCATCGATGCTTTTCGACGACCCTAACACGATGTACTTCGGCGACGACGGAAGACACCGACTGGCTTACACTAGCCATGGGCTAGTTATCGATAGTTCGGCAAGGATCCCTGTGCTATTAAAGGGCGACAAGGCGTACACAAAAGGAGGGATCGAGTACAGAATGTCAACGGTAGAGGGTCAGCAGCCCTCACTATCCTATACAGTGTGTCTCTTATCCTATACTCATGAATTACTTACTATAAGGTGCTAATTAAACATAGCGATCTGGAATTACCAAAACATACGACGTATGCCAAAACTGGACAGATGCAATACAGAGGTGCTTAATCCAAGCAGCGAGCGGAAGAGACGTGATATGTTTATTTAGGTAGATTACCTTTTTCTTTTAGTTAAGTAACTAAGTTGGGATAACTAACGAAAGCGCAGAATAACCCAAGACAGTAGATTAAGATTTGATGGCCAAATTAAGTGGACGAAAGGCACAAACATTATTGTATGGAGCAGACGGACCATACAAAAGGAAACAGGCCAGACTATAGAATTCCGCAAGCAAGCGATCTTCGGGAAGGGCACAGAGGATACTAACGCGAAGTGCAAGATGGCATTAATGTCATTTTGTCATGAAGATGGACGGAAAGCACTCTCCTCTACGATACTACCCATTATTCAAGAAAAGTTGTGGCCCGCCTTAGTGACCGTGTTCGGCCTGGCAGAACTGAAGGCCGATAATATTATCGTGAAGGCTAAAGAGTAGCGAAAGGACTAGGAGGAGTAATCATAGAGTAGGAGAGAGCCAGCGCTGGCGCGGCAGAGCTCATCTACAACATCCATAATTTTCCTAATGTGTTCTGTCTGGAGAGCATCCAGTGAAGCTAGGCTGTAGAGAGTGGCGCTGCCGAACGCGGGCTGGCTTCGATTGCCCCATTAACTGGCGGTGGATTCATTGCGTTGGAGTTGACATGGGAAATGGAATTGGAATTGGGATTGGGATTGGAATTGGGATTGGGATTGGAATTGGGATTGAAACTGGAACTAGGATTAGCATTGAAACTAGAAGCTCTCTCAGAACATCTCGTATTTTAGTTAACGTTCCTCACCTGACTGATGTGTACTTATTCCGTCTGGTTACCAATTTTTTTTTTTTTTGAATCGTAGCCAGATCATCCAAACTCGGCTGATAATTGGTGTCGGAAGCTTAGTGTTCATAAGGTAAAGGACGCTTAATAGAAGTAGAAGGTTGGCAGTCGAAAGCAGAACGTGAGTTATGCTTGATTGAAAGTTCGATCGTCTGATGAGGGCCCTTAGCAGCTACAGCGGATATGAAGACAGGTGTAGCAGCTATAAAGGGAAATAAGATGGAATGGGCGTGGTAACGGTTAGCCAAAGCAAGGCGTCGGATTGATGTGGGAGAATAAAAGGAGTTGGAGTAGATGTAGAGTTATATGGTATGAATAGTTGCAGCTTTACTTGAGGCAATGCAATAAAATGAATGAGTGAAAGCTCAAAGGCGAGCTGGTAATTGAGTAAAATACAAAATTCGTTGAAAGCCTGTCATCTGTCAAAAGCATGCAAGCTGCCAGCCATAAGCGAGGGCGGACTGGAAATCACGATTTGTCTCGCGACTGATGAGTCGATGCGGCACAGCAAGTCAGTCCTCAACACAAGGATATAGCAAGAGCGAAGATTGGGCCTGGGAATCGCAGGCATGGAGAGCCGCACAATATCACCCCCACGTCCACCCACCACCCACAATACTTACTCGATCGTTCCACCACAGTTGATCTCCCTCTCGATATCGTACTATCTTATCCCACAACGAATGATGAGCACCACCTCTTTATACAACCGACTGAAGAACTCCAAGATTGAATGCAAGCTGAGCAACCGAAAGACGTTTTTGCCGCTAGATGTATTGGAAGCTGAGATCACGAAAGAGGAAATCGAAGCCTTGCTATTCCCTAAGATTAGTATATTTGGCCTGGTTCTCATCGCTGGATTCGGAATTCCAACCAAAATAATAGAAAGTGCCAAGAAAGTCTTTGCGATTTTGGTCTTAATAGGGGATCCCGGCGCCGCCAAGGGCCTTCTCGCAGAAGGACTCAATGACAGTCACCTACCACTCAGTTAGAATCCTACGGCAGGGGAAGGGAACAGCTTAGTCTCGAGCGATGGGACGGTCTTCCATTCCTTCGCTAGCTGGAACGAACTCGGAGTTGACAGGTTTCTGGAAACTCAGTGGACTGTTCTAGCGCCCGTCCTGGAGAACAGTGGTGAAGATGTGACGCTGGACCCAAGATACGTTCTGCCGCTTAAGTCCCTCAGAAACATTACACATGGACAATATAGCGACGTTTATCGAGGCGAGCTTCACCCTGCTCATCAGAAGGGGATCCAGGTAGGCCCTCCTCCATCCCCAATTCCCTGCAGCTGAATGGAAGCTAAATTCAGAAGGCCTCAGGGGACAAAATCGAGGTTGCCGTCAAGGAATTCAACATCAAGAGCACACATGAGTTCGTCCAGGAGAGAAATAATCTAGCCAGAATTCGAAGTCTGAAACATCCGCATCTCATCCAGCATTACGCAACATTCGATACTGGAGAACAATACTACGTAATCTTTCCTTGGGCGGAAGGCGGGAATCTAAGAGATTACTGGATGTCTAAAGATTCGGTGGATCGTGACGCAGATCTGGCTTTGTGGTGTTTACGCCAGATGCTCGGTTTGACTGGAGCGCTCAAAGCCCTTCACGACATCAACTTTCGCCATGGAGATCTCAAACCAGAAAACATCCTCAATTTCATTCAAGCCGACGGCGATTTGTTAGTCGTAGCCGATGTCGGCGTCTCACGAGTACACCAACATTCCACCATGAAGCGAAATTGGCCCACGATCAGCACGGCCACCACCCCGGCGTACGAAGCACCAGAGGCCGTCATTGAAAAGGACTTAGCCAGGTCTCGCCGATATGATATCTGGTCGCTCGGTTGCATCTTTCTCGAGTTCTCTATCTGGTTCTTGCACGGTGTTGAGTCAATTAACAGTTTTAGCATCGCTAGAGTACCGTTTCAGTCGCCTGATTCCAAGTACTACTTCTACAACCTGACTTCGCAGCGAACGGCAGAAGTGCATCCCGCCGTCTTGGAAGCGATACAGGAACTGCAAGACGATCCACGATGTAAAGGCGACACCGCGCTGGCTGCCCTTTTGACCCTCATCGCTGAAAGCCTTCTTCGAATCGCCACGGAGGACCGCGATCACACTAATCAGGTGCAAGAAAAGCTTGGCAAAATTTTCCAGAGGGCTCAGCTTGATCCAAACTATCGATTCAACCAAGTTGAGCCACCGCCGTCCAAGCCAGCCATCTTCCAACAGCGCGAAAGATCCCTCGCACACCGGGGTCGACCGAGGGACTCTGTCATCATGGAAGAATCGCCCTTCAGGGTCGAAGACTAGGTTAGACGTTGATGATGGCTTCGTTCCGGCGTTTCTATTACTCGTTGTTCATATCGAGGGGTTTAGATCGGTCAGTCTAGATGATTACTATGTCTTCTGGAGCTATGGAGTTATTCGTGGAAAATTTCCATTACTATATACGGCTTAGACATACTGCTTGGGTATCGGAAAACCAAGGCTTCCAAGCTAGACGCGACATATCTTCCAATCTTAAACCAGCTGTTTGACGAGGAAGATGAGGAGGACAAAGAAAGATGGGCTAGTGAGTTCCAGGAAATAGTTGGGAGCATCGTTGTTTTAGAGAGTCCCCTCTATATTGCCTCGCTTGCAAGTCTCCTTGGTATGCCCAAAGACGATATTAGCTGCCGGCTAGATTCTCCACACTCTGTTCTCAGCATTCCCGATAGCGAGGATGTTCCCGTACGGCTCCTACATCTGTCCTTTCGCGAGTTCCTCGTCGATTGTGGAAAGCAGGGAAGGAGCCCTTTCTAGGTAAATGAGGAGGAAACACATGAGAGGCTAGCTGCTCGGTGCCTTGAACTAATGTCCAGCCCAAAAGGCCTGCAACAGAACATATGCAACCTCTTGATGCCTGGGACTCTGAGAACCGAGATCGATGAACTGACAATCGCTAGCGGTCTACCACCTGAGGTACAATATGCTTGCCGTTATTGGGTACACCATCTGGAGCAGGGAAAACGCTACATCCACAACAGGGACTCGATCTACCTTTTCCTCCAGAAGCATTTCCTTCACTGGCCATGAGCCTTATCGGAGAAACATACAAATGCATCCACATAATTGATAGCTTGCAGGCGCTCACGGGCGTAAGACTGCTTGCAACGCTTCATTGTAATTGCTATACTTACCTGTGAGACAGTCAGCCAACAGTGCTAGCTCGAGCTTTCTTCGCGATGCGAAACGATTTGCACTACGGTTCCGCCGTTACTCGAAGACACTCCTCTACAGATCTATTCTTCAGCTCTTATCTTTACTCCAGAGATGAGTATCATACGGCAGACATTTGCGAAGCATACTACAGGGTGGGTTAGCATGATACCAAAGGTAGAAGATGATTGGAACGCTTGCCGCAGCACGCTCGAAGGCCATTTGGATTACGTCGGCGCTGTCGCCTTTTCGCCGGACAGGCAGCTGGTTGCGTCGGTATCAAACGACAAGACGATACGGCTGTGGGGGACATCGATGGGGTTGTGCCGCAGCACGCTGGAAGGCTATTTGAACTCGGTTAGGGCGGTCGCCTTCTCGCCGGACGGCCAGTCCCTAGAGACAAATAGAGGACAAATCCCTCTTTCCTTCCTTTTGTCTAATACTTCTTCCTCCCAGGGAAATGGACAACCTACCTTCTTTGTGATAGGCCAATGGGTAACTTACAAAGGGTTGCGTTTTCTTTGGCTTCCTCCTAAATACCAACCAGCCTGTACAGCTGTTTATAGTAATATAATATGCGTAGGTCACTTATCAGGTCGTTTAACCTTACTTCAACTTTGCGCGGATAATATTGAGTGGTAGTTTGGGCTTGTAGACCTGTTGAGAAGTTAACACTTTAAAAAAAAATTAAATTTGGCATGACTGTTTCATGTAGGTACCTAGGGGACCGGATGAATTTATATTTTAATGTCTTTTTCTAGCAGCTTTCGATAGTTCTCTTTCGGTCTTGAAGCTAGCCTTCGATGATTTTGGGGGTTTCTACGGAACGGGACAACCTGTAAGGCTCTGGTTCGATTCGATCGATCGATTGAATCGATCGTGGTGTTCGCTGGTCGTTCGAACGATTATCGTCTGGCTCCGGCGACGGTCGTCTGGTTCTGGCGATAGTTGTCTGGTTCTGACGACAGTTGTCTGGTTCTGGCGACGGTCCTCTGCTGGCTGCCGTTCTAGTGCCTCCTGTAACTGACTACCGCACCCTACGTACCACCACTGTCTCACCTGAGTATTACCCTGTTTCTACCGCGTATCACCCCGTTTCAGTTACGTATTAGTGTCCCCTTTCATCTTATTACTTACACCTTTTTCATGTATTTATACCACCTGATTTCCATGGATTTTTAATTAAGTTGCTCGTTCAATTCTCCCACACTGCAAAGCTTACACCTCCTAAGGTAGGGAGGATGTAAGGAAGGGTAAAAATAAGGCGGCTACAAAGGGGGTAACTTGGCAGAGGCACGTGTAGGCTATCTGTGTGTCGCGCGCGCGCACAGGTGTCGAGGGGTGTGTGCATAGGGGTGTCGTTTGGAGGGGGTGAGGGGGGTGGGAGGGGTGTCGCTTAGGGGGTATCCTGCCAGGAGCCTCTTAGGACGATCAGGACCTCCAGGAAAATCAAAATCCTGTCAGGAGGCCTCCAGGATCTTGGCACCCCAACAAAATGCTGATGAAGGAAGGGGTTTCCCTAGGCACGTGCAGCGCACGTGCCTCACAAGCGAGTCGTCCCTGCCATACCTTGCGGCTATATAACTATCTACTCAGGTTTTACCTGACATAAAGTTCCTTAATATCCATATTATCAGCAGCACCAATAGCAATACCTTTAACCTCTTTAGACTCAACCTGCTGTGCTATAGTGCGGAATTTCTCCTTCTAAAATAGCTACCTTTTAGGGCAAAGACTGGGTTCTCCCTTATAGAACGGGCCGGTAGCCGTCACTCGTAGTAGTTCTTCATCATTTCATCACCTAGCCTCTCAAAAAGCCTGGAACTGCCATACTGCAAAGGAATTTAGATTAACCTATTGGTAAAATGGTCCTAAGGTGTTATCTTGCTTTATAGGCTCTTAATAAACAAATTAGATTCGGGAATTAGATATATTAGGAGGAAATATACTAAGCCAGACTTCTTTCAAACTCGTATCTAGAGAGGGAAGTTTAGTCCAGAACCTTATATTATACCCCTAAGACTAAAGCTTAGCATGTGTATATTCTAAGAGCAATTAAACGGAAATATCGCGTACATCTTGGGTAGTAATAGTGGTAGGCGGCAGAGAGTTTAGCTCTTTAAAAAAAAAAAAAGCCTTTCCTAAGATAGTGTTTAAATTACTAATTGTATGCTAATAGGTGGTTTAATTAGCAGCGTCTCTCTTTTTGTTTTAATAGGAGAGGACCAAGGTCTAATACACTAGGCTTACCTAAAATGATACGCAATATTAAACACAGATAACACCTTAGAGCTACCTAGCTTGCCTAAAACAGGTATTATATACAAAAGCACTTGACTTAGGTGACTACCTTATATAATAATTGCTTTGACCTTACGCCCCCGTTAATTAAGCCCTAAATTACTAGATGCTGCACTTATCTATAACATTAATAGTGGTTTTAACTCACCACCCTATAACAGATTAGTAGAATCTAATATAAATAAAACTAACTAAAAAAGAATGCGTATATAAGTATAAACGTAATATTGTTTTGGAGCGCGCTTTATATAGGACTATTACGGATACTATATAAACTAAAAGGTTAAGAATGTCTATAAAGCCGTCCTCCACTAAGTAATAAGTATATTTCTCGCGAAAATATATATAGGTAAGGGCGAATCCTTAAACCTATAAGTTAATCTCTAAGTAGATCGATTTCCTTCTATATTAGAGACGCTAATTATTAAATTATAGACTGTAACCTAAGCTAGTCTATTAAGGGAGGAATAAAAATAAGTAGATTATAAACCTAATTAAGTTAGCGCATGTAAAGTAATTTTAGAGTATATTAATATACTAGGGAGTTATACTAACTAAATGCGTATAGATAAAGGATAAGTTAAGAGACTTTGGAGTTAAAGCAAACTGTAGGTTCTGGGCTATTATTAAGAAAGTATATGGCCTAGGCTTTAATAATAATAGTAAAAAGGCGAAGATGTTACTAAAAGACTACACTTTTATATATAAACAGGCTAAAATAGTATATGCTTCTTAATGCACCCCTCTATTACTATGCCTAATATTTCTTTATACTAGAGATCTACTATTTTCTACCCCCTAAATTTAGCTATCCTTTATATTAAATTACTTACATTTTCTACCTAAACTTTCTACCACTTTCTACCCTAAACCCCTACCATTTTCCATCTTACGAATTTACCTACTTTTATATAATAATTTAGCTTTTTTCTACTATAAATTCTATTACTTTCTATTACCTTCTATACGTAGCCCTCCTTTTTTTTTTTTTTTTTTTTTTATCCATTGTATTATACTACGTACAATACTGCGCATGCAGCCTTGGGCTATGGCGCTATAGTTCTATATACATAAATCCTTTCTAGGCAGCTTAATATGTACTAGTAGCTATGTCCTAGTAGTTTATAAACCCCTAAACTAGGAGTTTATAGTTTCCTAGTAAAATACTAAGATACTACAACTACTAGGGAATGAGAAAATGGTAAGAAAAACTATAAGAAATCCTAACCCCTGTCCCTGTCCTTTTGCAATTTATTTCTGTCCTTTTGCTCTCTAATATCTTTTACCCAGAAGCCTAGTAGGAGTTACCTCCTTCTAGAATCCTATTAATTTTATTCTTCCATAGAATCTTCTACACTAGTACTATGTACTAGTTTAGCTGCTTTAAGAACCTCGCAGTCTTTACTATTAGCAAAGTGTTTTTCTTTACAATTAATGCAAAGAGGGGTAGTATGCTTGCAAGGCCTGCCCCCTACCATACAGGTAGGACAGACGTGGTCTTTAGATAGATGTGCAGCCGCACAATATCTATAGGCCCTAGTAGAGCATCTATCTCCTATATGGCCAAATTTTTGGCAGCTATTACACTGCGTAGTAGGAGAGACTTCAAGGTATTTTACTACCTTAGTAGCTGTACCTGCAATTGATATCTCTTTTTGTTTGAGGATTTCTTGTCTTTTTTCTTCGTTCTCTATAGTAAAAACTATAGAGCCAAATCTGGTCTGTGGATCGTGTCTTTTTACACTAGATGAGATCCATCTAGGTAGTCCTTGTATCCTTATAGGATTAAANGTCTCAATTTCTTCTTTTAGAAGCTTAGAGCCTCCTTCTCCTANGAAAGGTAGGGTAGGAACCCCATGGGCTATAATTTGAACCCATGGTTCTAGTTTTTGTTCTCTTTNAAAGGTAAAGCAGTTATGCCAGATTTCCTTATATTTGACTAGGAAATCTGCATTATACTCTTCCGTAGTCGTAAGGAGAATATTTTGTTTTCCTTTAGTTCTAGTTATAGATGCTAAAACTGGTTTTTCTACTTGCAGTTTTGATGCAAATAGTTGATTGACTTTGTTTCGTATAGAGAAGGTATCTAGAGGTTAGTCCTTTTGGTCTGTAATTAGGACTAGCTTTCTTTCTTGTAGCTGCTTTTTCTTACTTCTAGTAGAAGTAGAAGGGGTAGGAAATAGTAGTGACGAGGGGGGTAGAGAGGACGAAGTAGGGAGGTCCTTCTTTAGCCTCTCTGCGTAGGTTTCTTTAGTAGGGGCTACCTCCTTACGGAGAGCTCTTACTTCTTCAACTAGTCCTTTTAGGACTTCTTTTGTTTTTTCTTTTCCTTTTATAAAGGGATTTTCTCCTACTAGGATACTACGTGTATAGTCCTCTAGCTGTTTAACTTATTCCTTTTTGTCGTCTTTTTCTTCTAGCCCTTTATAGGCCTGAGTTAGGCTATCTAGAGCCTTTTGTAGGTGTTGTTCTGGAGAAAGGGGAGAGAAAGATATACTAGGTATACCAGCCGTAAAAGTCATTTGTTTGGTTGTCTTTTTTGTAGGTTTTTGGTTTTCTTTTTCAGTAGAAGACTGAGGATGTCCTCTTTTTTCTCCTGTCCCAAATAGGCTAGGAGGAGGGAAAGGGCCAGGAGAAGGAGAAGGGCTAGAAAAAGTGAATGTAGATATAGACTCATTATCACTTATTTCTATAGGTTTCTTTTTAGGCCTGCCGGGCCTTAACATTTTGTGTCTTATAGGGGGTTTCCTAGTTTTTACTATCCTTATACCCTTTCTCCTTACTAATCCTACTAGAAGATTTCTGGAGAGATTAGGCTAAAAGGTAGTAGAGAAACTAGCCCCTATTTTGTTATTGGTGGTAGTGATAGTAGTAGTAGTAGTGGCTTTGGTGTTCCTATCCGTGCCTCGCTTATAAGCTAGGACCACCCCTAAGAAGAATTTTCTGTTGGGGGAAAGGGGGTAAAACGACAAATAAATCCACCTCTAGCTCGCTAGGCAGTAGGAATTAGGTCTTGAAAGTTGGAAAATCAATTGTTTTTGGTGGTGAGATGGGTATGCGTAAGTTTTGAAGTGTGGCGCTACCTTTTGGTAAGGTTGCATGTGTGGTATAGCTTTAGCCCTCCTTTTATATATTACCTAATTATAAATAGAAACTATACTACTTTGCTAATATTAATAGGTTAGTAAGAGATAATTCTACTATAAAGCAATTGTTACTACCTATGTGGATATATTCTGTTACAGACCTTATATTGGCAGTAGTACGACTACTAAAAAGAGACATAAACGGGTTAGTTAAGACAGTATAGAAGGCGCTAGAACCGATCGAGCTATAGGACGAGGGGTAGCTAAGTTATATGGCCAGTTACGTTATAAGTTCGGAACGTGGGAACGTAGGAATATGGGAACGCGACGTACTGATATACTAATGTACTAAACCTTTACTATAGGGAGGAGTTATATATTTAAGGACGTATAGTCTCTATAGATAGTTTCTCTTCTTTATAGTGAATCTTAGAATATAATTAGAGTTAATTTATTAGGTAACTACTCCACCAGTTATATTTATATTATTAACTATGCTATACCTATATACCTAGCCCATTAACAAGTCCACCGTAGTATTTCCTATAAGGCTTTATTATATATTCACTACTAAGGTTATAGTAAAGGAGGTTAAATAATATGCTACCAAAAGCAGTAGCCATAACGCCGTTAACGGCAGCAACTATATCTGGATTAGGTAATAACACTAGTATAATAAACACTAACTCTTAGCCAGTTACCGTTAGACAGCTATAGGAAATAGTTAATTAATTAATAGATAATAATAAGATACTTAAAGATAGGATTAATAGGATTGGAGTAGCTAAGGTTAAGTTACCCTTAATTAAGTGATTCTTAGGGGAGAAGTTAAAACTTAAAGGATTCCTTACGTAAATACACTTTAAGTGTTACGGCACTGGCAGAAAGCGGCAGCTATGGTAGACGTTATGGTAGACGCAGGGCTCACGTGACTCTTACGTGACTAGGGATTGTATATAACTCCTCGCGTTACTACTTATCCTTTCCTTTCCTTTTCTCTAGCTTTAGATTCTTGTTTATAGACAATCTAATTATACAGGCTTGCACGACCCTTTTACCGTGCTTATGTCTTAATTGATTAAGTCGCTAACATTATCTAAAGCTTACTCTACTCTTTCTTCCTAAGAAGGAACTTAAATATATCTGCAAGAACATAGAATAGGACCCTAAGGACATCGCTAGGACCATAAGGACAGGACCTAAAAGAAAAGAATAGAACCCTAAGGAAAGAACCCACAAGACACGCACAGACTAGAACCCCTAAAGAAATTACCCAGAATTACCTAATACCCCTACCACTATGCCATAAACCACAGCAGTAGGCAAAGCAGCTATAGGACCCTTAAATACTTTAGATAAAGAAACAATTAACGTTTTAACCCCCTAGGCGGAGCTTACGGCTACTAATACCAAAATTAAACGACTACAAGAGCTACTCAAAGCTAGAGATACCCCTATATCTAATAATAAGTCATTATTAGATAACCAAAGACTTGCTATAGTCCTTTAGGCCCTATCCCAGCGCCTTAGTGGACCCACTAAGGTCTATATAGCACTGAGGCGGTTAGCAAAGGTTACGGATCCCCCGCTACTTATAGACGGAACCGACCCTATATTTAATAATTAAAAGCTTTAATTACGGGATAAGCTTAAAGTTAATGCAGACCACTTCCCTAACGCCCGAGCCAGAATGGCCTACATTTTCGGCCGTACTGGCGGAGACGCCTAGACGCATTTACGCCCGCGATACACTAAAGACTTAGTAGACCCCTTTATCTCTAAAGAAGAAATAATTAAATACTTATCTTTTATTTATAAAGACCCTTTTAAAGTATAAAACGCCCGCCTTAGCTATAAAAGCCTAAATATAAAAACAACGGAGACCTTTTCGGCCTTCTAAACCCGCTTTCTACACCTAGCCGGATAGGCCTAAATCCCCTAGGAAGACCTACTGCCAGACCTCTTTAATAAGCTTACCCTAGACCTACAACGGGCCGTATTACTAGCTTATATTATAGTATAGACGTTAAAGGAACTTATAGATTATTGCCTAGCTATTAACTAAGGCCTCCGTTAAATTAAGGCACGCGCTAACCGGCTAAAAACTAGAAACCTTATAAACTAGGCCGCAAGTACTGCAAGTACGGCCTATAGTGCCCTAGCATAATCGGCAACTCCTACAGTTAACCCAGCAGCTAGCCGCGCAGCTACCCCTACTGCGGGCCTAGTATACACCTAGCCTATATACAGTAACCCCTATATATAGGCCCTTAGTGATTAAGGAGCTTACTTCTTATGCGGTTAAATAGGCCACCCTATAAGAAACTACCTAATAAAGGTAAAGATAAATGAGGTTCTGTTAATTTAGGAGGATAGTACGGAGCCGGAAAAAGAGGAACCTTAGAGGAAGACTCCTCTCTAGGGTTAAAAGGGATTAATATATCACATATTAATCTAAGTCGGCTAGTTAGTGGAAGAAGCTACACTATCCCTTATACTTTATTTCGTAATAGATATTAAGTTTTAACCTTTACTTTAGCTAACTTAGGAGTAAATACCTTTACCTTAATTAATATAAAGTGCGCTGTAAAACTGGCTGACTTTTTAAATGCACCCCTTAAAGAACTGCCTAAACTAGTCCCTATTCGCGGTTATAACGGACGAATAGGACTACCTATTACAACTATCTTGCGGATTTACCTCCGCGTTAACGGACGAAGGTAGTATAATATCCCCTTCCTTATTACGGACCTTAGAAGCTATAATATAATTTTAGGGAGAAAATAGCTAGCCTATTTAGGCTTATAGCTTAATATATAGAATAGGCAGCTTATCTGGCCCGAAACTATACCCTTAACGCCTTTCTTTATAAAAGAGATTAGTATTATAATGGAAAACCTTATACGGCCGCAGATAAACACTATTTACTAGGCTAATGCAACGCGTAGGGACTAGGCTTTTAAGAAGGATATACAGCTTAATCCGTAACGGATCTATATACTACGCCGCCCCCAGACTGCTTATGTTATACCACCCGTACCAAAGACTTAGGAAGTCGGTAGTGGCCTAGCTAAGTCCCTAATAGAGAACTTAGGCCCTACACAGCTATAAAGAAAGGCTAGGGATATTAGACGACACACTAAACTAATAAACTAGAAGGATAACTTGCGGAAAATGGAACGTAAGCTGAGAAAGACTATAAACCCTATACCGCAAAATACGGCCTAACGAATATCCGTAAAGAAACCTACAAACCTCCCGCCAGTTAATATCTGCTATATTGGCGCCATAGGATTCTACTAAAACCTAGTTCAGCCTAATACCGTTGCCTTTATAACTAGCTTATACAAAATTAATCAAATAATTAAAGAGAAAGAAGCCCTAGCCTAAGAGAAAGGCGAGCTTATAGACGAGGAGCTAGTAGAACAGAAACTGCCCCGTTAATACCAGAAATTTAAAAACACCTTCTCTAAAGCAGCATCTAATATACTCCCGCCTTACCAACCGTATAACTATAAGATTAAAATTAAGCCGGATAAAGTGGTTACCCTTAGCTATAGCCCCCTCCGACAGTAATTTACTGCCGAATTATAGGCCACAAAGTAGTATTTTATTAATAACCTGGATAAGGGCTTTATTAAGCCTAGTTAAGCCCCTTTTAACTTACCTATTCTCTTTACTAAAAAGCNAAATAGAGGACTTNGTTTCTNTATNAACTACCNTAAGCTTAATAATTTAACCCTTAAAGACCGCTACCCACTGCCTTTACTTAATAAGACTTTGGCCCGAATAAGTAGAGCTAAGATCTTTACAAAGCTTAATATCCGCTAGGCTTTTCACCGGATTAGAATGGACCCTAAATTAGAAGACCTTACTACATTTCGGACCCGTTACGGAACGTATAAATGCAAAGTACTGCCTTTTAGACTAACTAACGGACCGGCCACATACCAACGATATATGAATGACGTACTATTTGACTACCTTAACGACTTCTATACAGTATACCTAGATGATATTATAATCTACTTTAAAAACAAACTGGAATATAAAGAGCATGTCTGTAAAGTCCTATAATAGCTTTAGGAAGCTGGCCTCTAAACTAATATTAAGAAGTTAGAATTTAGTGTTAAGCGTATAAAGTACCTAGGGTTTATTATTAGTATAAATGGGATCGAGGCAGACCTAGAAAAGACGGCCGTAATTAACTAATGGGTACCCCTAAGGACCGTAAAGGGGGTGCAGTTATTTTTAGGGTTCTGTAACTTCTACCGACGCTTTATTAAGAACTACAGCAGGATTACCCGGCCACTAAGCCTACTTACCTATAAGGACCGGCCCTTTTACTTTAACACTATATGTAGGCAGGCCTTTGACGAGCTCAGGGTTGTTTTGGATAAATCTTATCGCGATAAGACGGAATGGATATCCTTATCGCGATAAGGATATCCATTGCATTTTATCGCGATAAGTCTTGGCATACCCCAAATAATCTTTCAGTCGCCTTCTTCTTTATTATTATATAAAAATAACTAATTTAAACCTAGTAAATAAAGTTATATTATCCTTTTCTTTTAAATATTAGTAGGTGGCTCTATATATAGCTCTACATCTGGCTTTACGCATGGAAGCTTTGTATACAGAGGCTCCGCACGAAGCTCTGCACAAAGCTCTGTGGAAGCTCTGCACAAAGCTCTGCGGAAGCTCTGCACAAAGCTCTGCGCAAAGCTCTGCAGAAGCTCTGCGCGAAGCTCTGCGCGAAGCTCTGCGCGAAGCTCTGCACGAAGCTTTGCGCGAAGCTCTGCACGAAGCTCTGCGACGGAGGCTCTGCACGAAGCCCTGTATACAAAAGCTCTGCACGATGGCTCTGCGTACGACGGTTCTGCATACGACGGCTCTACTACGGAGGCTCTATATAAAAGCTTTGTGCAGAGCTTCGTGCAGAGCCTCCGCAGAGCTTCGTGTAGAGCTTCATGCAAAGCTTTATACAGAGCCTCGTGCAAAGCCTTGTGCAAAGCCTTGTGCAAAGCTTCATGCAAAGCCTCCATACGCAAAGCTTTATGAATATCTGCCAAATTCTACCAAATTCTGCTAAGTCCACCGAATTCTGCCAAATTCTGCAGAATTCTGTCCTATTCTGCTTGGTTGGGGTAGAAAAGCCCCGCATAGGGCACTTTTATCCTTATCGATTGTGATATTTTATGCATTTTCTATTGGATAAAGGATATTTTATGCTCGCTTATTCGCATTATCCAAAACAACCCTGGACGAGCTTAAGAAACGACTAGTCTTTGCTCCCTTACTTACCCACTTTAACCCAGAACGGCCCTTAATGCTAGAAACCGATGCCTTAGATAGTGTTATAGCTAGCGTTTACTCCCAAAAGCAGATAAACGGAGAATGGCACCCTGTTGCTTACTATTTGAAGACTATAATAGATGCTAAGCTAAACTACCCGATTCATAACAAAGAAATATTGGCTATTATCTATAGCTTTTAGCACTAGCAAGTATAGCTAGAAGGGACCCCCAAACCTATCTAAGTGGTTTTAGATTATAAGGCCTTAGAATATTTCATAATAATAAAAGCCCTTATAGCCTGGCAGGCGCGCTAGGCGGATATCCTATCTTAGTTTAACTTCCTAATTATATACAGGCCAGGCGCCACTAACCGTGCGAATGCTCTTATAAGACGTAAATAGGACCTAAATGACCAGATGGCCGCGAAGATCTCATTACGGACCTAGACGCTACTATAACCAGAGTACCTTGACCCTTAGATACGGGAAGAACTAAGTACTAAATCTTTAAGCGCCGAGATATGTCCCATCGACCCCATAGAATTTAACCTTATTAATAAACTACTGTAAGTAAACCGTACGGACCCTTTTCTACAGGAGTACCGCGAAAAGGCAAAGGATGTTACCAGCCTATGGTCCCTTAAAAATGGACTGCTTAAGCACCGGGAACGGCTAGTAGTAGTAGAAGAACAGAACTTACGAACCCGGCTTATTACCAAAGCACATACCTAGGTCTCTACGGCCTACCCCAGAAAAAATAAGACCCGTAAGATTATTAGTAACCGTTACTACTGGCCCGGAATAGTTATAGATATTAACCGTTATATACGGAACTGCAACGACTGCTATAGGTCTATGATTCCACGAGATAAGACCCTAGGACTATTAAAGCTACTCCTAATACCAGAGCGCCCCTAGCAGTATATCTCTATAAATTTCCATAAACTACTAGTGGACCGTAACGGGTATAATATAGTTATAATCTTAGTTAACCGTTTTAGTAAACGCCCTTTCTTAATCCCCTGTTACAAGAATATTAATGCTAAAGAGGCGGCCTAACTATATATCTATTACATCTACCGAATTTACGGACTACTAGACACTATTATATTAGACCGCGGACCGCAGTTTATATTAGCTTTCTGGAATAAGTTTACTTAGATCTTAGGAATTAGGCTAAAGCTTTCTACGGCGTATTACTCCTAGACAGACGGTTAGACGGAGATTATAAATTAATACTTGGACTAGAGACTCCGGCCCTTTATTAACTACTTCTAAGATAACTGGGGCGAACTGCTACCTCTAATAGACTACGCCCAGGCGACCCTACCCCACGACTCTACGGGATTCGTACCTATCTAACTAGAAATGGGGTATCTACTATAAATAAGCTTTAACTGGGATAGACCAGAAGGACTACGGACTATACGCGAGAAACTGTCTTATAAGGAAGCCTAGCAGTACGCCAAGCGCTTAGAGGAAGCTTAGACGGTAGCCCGTATAAATCTAGAAAAGGCCTAAAAATTAATAAAACAGTAGGCAAATAAGCATAGGCGCGAGCCCGACTTTACCGTAGGTAATATGGTCTAGGTTATAATAAAGAACTAGAAGACGGAACGGCTAAGTTATAAGCTTAATTATTAGATGGCAGGACCGTATAAGGTCCTTAAGAAAATAGGCAACTTATATAAAGTAGAGCTCCCAGATTCAATTAAGGTTTACCCTATCTTCTCGCCGGATAAGCTACGAAAGGCAGCGAACGACCTATTACCTAGACAAAAGAACAAACCCCCCCTACCAATTTAAGTTAATGGCGACGATAAATAGGAAATTAAAGAGATACTGGCCTGTAAGCTAGTAAGGAAAACGCTAAAGTACCGCGTTAGTTGGAAAGGCTATAACCCAGATCCTACCTAGTACCCTGCATGGAACTTTATTGGCAATCCCTATAAGCTTTAAGAATTCTATAGCTGTTACCCTAATAAACCGGGACCGCTAAAGTACCTAAACGAATGGATGGAATGCTAGTATAATAAAGATAATAAGCTACCGGAAGAGTATAAAGATAAGAACACCCTACGGGCATAATACGGACATATAAAGCCTAAGGGCAGGCTTTTGCGGAGGGGGGGGTAATGTTACGGCACTGGTAGAAAGCGGCAGCTATGGTAGACGTTATGGTAGACGCAGGGCTTACATGACTCTTACGTGACTAGGGATTATATATAACTCCTCGCGTTGCTACTTATCCTTTCCTTTCCTTTTCTCTAGCTTTAGATTCTCGTTTATAGACAATCCAATCGTATAGGCTTGCACGACCCTTTTGCCGTGCTTATGTCTCGATTAACTAAGTCGCTAACATTAAGGTTACTTAAGAAGGAGTTAAACTAGGAACGCCTATAGATTAAGTTGCTTACGCAGGACTGTTCTTAATAGGAAAAGCACTTAAGTAGTTTAAACCTTACCTTATGGAGGTATAGGAATACGGAATAATAACTATTTGTACTAATTTAATAGCACAAGTAAGTCGTATCCACGGGCACGAAATACATGTAGTATCGTATGCTTGTTTGGATTGTGACTATTGATTGTATAAAGCAGACTACGTGGTCTATATACTGATACACCTCCCCCCTAATTAGTTAGTGCTTCATAAGTGCACTAGACGCGTAAGCGAGTGGTTGGTATAACGGGTGCTATAATTATACACTAGCGGTACTTAAAAAATGAAACCACCTATATACAGCCTCCATAATTGCTTTAATAAAACTATAAAATATAAAGGAAAATACATAGGAAATCTCCCCTAGGTGTTTTCTGGGCTGCCTTCTAAACGGTACTCTAAGCTGGCCGTAAGTCCTACTTACGGTCCGTAAAATGAACTATATGGCCTTTTAACGGGCCGTAGACGAGCCGTAAGTTAGATCTTAAGGGCCGCCAAGGCGCTAATGCTAAGCGAGCCAATGACGATTTTCTATCCTGGGGATGGAAAATCGTGATTAGTTAATTTAACCAACGTAGTAGGATAATAGGCCGTATAAGCCATACGGCCTTCTAACGGGCCGTAGACGTACCATAGATGCTCTATTAGTCTCGTTCTACCCATTCTATAACTTCTAGGTTAAGCTTATTCGTATTAATTAGGGGTTTAAGGGCTTAATACGGCTTTACCTTAGTTATAGCGTCTACTAGGTTGTTTCCGCCGCTAATCTATTTAACCTCTATAATCTTGCGTTGTTTATAGGCTTAACGTAAGCACATTAGGTCGACTATAAGCCTCTTCTCTTATGTTATACCTAGCTTAACTAAGCAGTCATAGAGGGACTTTAAATCGGTATATAAGACTAAGGGTAACTACTCTAGTTATAGGATCTTCTGGACTGTTAATTTGATTACGGCTGCTATATTAAAGCCATAGGCTAGTACATATAGTTTAGAAGCTAGTACACTTTAGGTTACTTATTTACACTTAATTAAAGACTAGTACAGTATATTTATATCCTAATTACGGTCCATAAGTATAATTATAAAGCCGATTTATAATAATAGGTCTTTATTATTAGTAAAGGAGGCGTCTATAAATACTAGTAAGCTAAGGGAACTTAGGTCTAGTAGTATAAAAGTAAGTCCACTTACTACATTATTAATTTGCCACTAAATGCGCTTATTAAGCTGCTTAATATTTTCTTCTTATAGATCTACTACCTAGGCCGTAAAGGATAAGTTATAGGCAGATTTGGGTTGGCAGACTATAGCAATATAGGCGCCTCTTACACGCTATATAGCGTATTAATCCTTTATATTTATAGTCTTACGGATCTCTCTACGGGAACTAATAAGGTCCGTAGGCTTTACTATAATAAGCTTTAGGTTTTAAGCTTAGCGTTCCTAGGTTAGCTAAATTAAGTTGCCCTTTTATATAATTAAGCCTCTATTAAACTTAATTAGAGTCTACTTAGTTAACTGCTCTTACAGCTTTGCTAGGAACTTAGCTTCTTATAGTTTAGTCTCTTTAGCGTCCGCAAATATCCGGTCTGCTAAGAAGAGGGTATTATCTGTTTAGAGTCTAACAATACCAAGGCCGTTTAATAGGCTGTATAGGAGGCAGGGGTTATAGGTTAACTATTCCATTTTAAGTTTACTAATATAGTGCTAGTGGTATATCTTAAACCAATAGTTTCCGGCTTCTAGTACTCTATAAAGAGGTTTTACGACCCATAAAATTGTTCCTAGTTATAGGTTAAGCTTATAGGGTAGTCGTATAAAGATATCCCTACTTAAGTAGGTATTAAACTGCATATAGGCTTATGAGATATCCCATAAGTAAAGGGCTACGGATTTAGTTTGCTGTAGTCTAGGCATAAGTGCGAGTATAATCCGTTAACTAACCCATTAAATTATAGGCAATTGCGTAAGGACTAGGTCCTTTCCCTAGTCGTTATAAGCTTATATAATAAGCCTTAATTTCTTAAAGGCTTTATTAGTACTAGGGTGCTTAATCTTATTAATAAAGCGTAAGTTAAATATACAGACGCCTTACAGAACGTCTCTCTCTATTATAATCGCAAAGACACCCTTTTTAAGTAGTCCGTTAATCTCTTTACGCCATAAGTCCGTAAAAGGGGTTTCCTATACTAGAACTAATATATCCATAGGTGGAGATTGCTTTGCGGATGTGCCTATAGAGGTTAAGTAGTTCTCCGTTATAGGATTCTTACGGGGGCGTCCTCGGCCACGCTTTACGGCAGGTTTAGTAGGTTTAGTAGGTTTCTAGGGGACCTTTAGGGTAGGTAAGGGTGCCTCTAGTTTATCTAATTCGGTAGTCGCTTCTAGTTCATCTAGTTCGGCGGTTACTTTTAGTTTGTCTAGCTTAACGTTATAGGTGTTTTTGGGCCGAAAGTAGGGTTTTATAGACGTGCTTCTAAAGCTAGTTAGTCCGCTAGAAAGCTATATATAGCACGTCTCGTTTTCTACGGCCAGTAGATGGTAAGGTCTATTCTAACTACCGCTTTCACGCCATATAAGGACTTCAGAGTTAAGCGGGAGGTTATATACTAAGGTTGTATTAGGTCCGTTACGGTAGTATAGGGCGTTATTAATAGTTTGTTTAGCCCGTAATTTGACTATTTCGGCTATTGCCTTCCGTATTACAGTTGCTCGTTCCGTAATAGATGGGGTAAGGGGGCCTAGGTTACTTATCCTTAGGTAAGCTCTATAAACCAAGAGGGTGGGTACTAGTCCGTTAGGGCTAGCGGTGTCGTTAACGGCTTTTACGGCTATCTGTAAAGCTAGTTCCTTTTAAATATCCTTATACTTATCTATAATAATCTAATAAGCTCTCCGTAGAGCTAGGTAAGCTCGCTTAATAAGCCTAACGGACTAGTATACCTTAGCTAGAACGGCTTTTATTGAAATAGTTATGGCCGTGGCGTACTATTAGAATTCCTTACTAATAAAGTTCCTGCTAGCGTTGTGGGTAATATACTTAGGAGGTCTAAGGTATATATCAATCTAGTAGGTCCGTAAAATGTCCCAAGTATATTTTATGGATATATTTTGCAACTAACGGGCGGCTTAATAGCGGGTTGCCTCATTAATTATATATAATACTAGACTACCGTTAATGTATATAATGTCCACGTATACTAAGTAGTTAAAGTTAAGGTCCTTATAAAGGGTAAACTTAAATTAGCCTAGGGAACGTCCATATTTCTAGCAAAAAGAGCAGTATTTAGTTAGGTGGTTAATTGTTACGGACGCTTTAAGTACAATGTTACGACTACTTGGAGAAGAGTTGGAAGAAGCTAGTTAGTTAATACAGGCACGGTCTAGCATGGAGCCGGTAGAACCATGTAATAAGGAATGGTAAGCGAGTTATATAATATTATACGCAGTATACGCAATGTACGAAGGGAACGTACGTATAACACGTATAACACGTATATTACGTATAAGAAGGATTTTATAGGAGTACAGTTGTGTATTTAAGGACCCTTAGTCCCTACCTAGATAGTTCCTTCCTTATAGTAATTCTCAGAATATAATTAGAGTTAATCTATTAGGCAACTACTCCACCAGTTGTTATTACGTTGTTGACTTTTATACTTGTATTTCCTACACATCTAGCCTATTAACGAGCCCACCGTAGTTCTTGCTACAAAGTTCCGTTATACAATCACTACTAGGTACGGTATTAATATAAGAAGTCGAACAACATGCCACTAAAAGCAGCCACTACGACGCCATCAACGGCGGCAACTACTTTAAGGTTAGGAGGTGACACTAATATAGCAGATACTAACTTATAGCAACCTATAACGGTCGGACAACTATAAGAGATAGTTAACCAGTTAATAGAAAATAATGCGATACTTAAATAAAGGATTAACGGGATAGGAGTAGTAAAGGTTAAGTTATTATCGATTAAAAGATTCTTAGGGGAGAGATTAAAGCTTAAAGGATTTCTTATGTAAATGCACTTTAAGGTAGCGCAGGAAGAAGTAAAGCTGGTAATACCTATGGATTAAATAGCGTATATAGGATTGTTCTTATTAGGAAAGGCACTTAAATAGTTTAAGCCTTACCTTATAGAGATATAAGTAAATGGAATAATAATAACGAACTAAGAGGTACGGTTTATATTCTTAAGCTGGAATAGATTCGTAGAGCGACTTATATAAATGTTTAGAGACCTAGAGGCGATAACTACGGCGGAAAGAAAACTTTAAGATATTACGTAACAAACCTTAGCAATTAAGTATATAATATAGTTCTAGACGCTAGTAATATAAGTAGAGTGGAATAATAGGGCGCTTATAGCACAGTATAAATAAGGACTTAAGGCTAAAGTCTAGGATATAATTATTCTAATGGAAGATGCGGATACCCTAAGGGAATTAATAGATTAAGCGATTAAGATTAATAATAGGATCTTCTAAAGGGAATAGGCTAAGAAAGGTTAGGATAAAGTTCTATAGTTGTATAAGGCGCAGAGTACGCAATAATAAAAGCTAAGTTAGAAACTATAGTATGGCGCAGAGCTAATGGACCTAAGTAGTACTAAAGAAGCCTATAAGAGATGGAGTAAGAAACTATAGAAACCTAGAGGTTAAGGATCTAGTAATTATAGGACTAAGGAGCAGAGGCTAAACTAGGGATCTTATTAGCAGAAGACGTTTAGGCGGACTCTATAGCAAAGTTAGTGGTTTAGAGATAGAGCTTATATAAATTGCGGAAAATAGGGTCATTTCGCGAGGGATTGTAAAGATAGTTAGAGTTACTATGTAATAAAGGGAACCTAACTAGTAGAAGACATATACGTATAGAGGGACAATAGTGTACTATAAGGAACAAAAGAATGTTTAATTAGAAGTTTCGCGTTTATTATAACAACATATACCAAATTTATAAAGACGCTAAGTACGGTGTAAGCTATTAGCCATAAGAGCTAAAACCTATAGAGTGTAGAGGAACTAACGAACTATCGCGTAGGTTAGACATTAAAGACGATAAGTTTAACGTAGGCGAAACATTTACAGACAATAAGGAAATAAAGGCAGTTTACTAGGAACGTGCAAACCTTAGAGAAGTTATATTAGAAGTAGAGACTGAGACCGCTATAAAGTAAGGTTTAGTAACGGGTATTATAACACTATTAGATACGGCATCTATCGCTTTATAAGATAAAAGGAAGAGTATTTTAAAGAGATTAAGTAAGCAGACGACTGCTAGTGCTAATTTATCACTTAATAAAGGTAAAAGGCCAAAGGCTTAAGATTCTTAAGAGGAGATAAGAGAGATCTAAGATTCTACAGATAGGATAAGGATAGCTTAAGGACCTATAATGGACGAAAACCAATAAAGCAGAGTAGTAGCTTAGTTTAAAGATATATAAATAAGCTTAGGACAAGAGTTCCTAACGGCATCAGATTCTTAAGACGAGATAGATAAAATTTAAGACTTTTAAGACAAGATAAGAACACTATAAACGCCTAGTTGGACTAAGGCGGGAGCTAAGCTTAAGTTAGAAGTAAGCTTAGGATTAAAGGATTTAAGGGACTAAGAATTTGGAGTACGAATAAGGACACCTATAGGTAAGAGGCAAAGAGCTTCTTTACAGATTAGAGAATCTGCGATATAAATAGTAGTTAAATTAGGAGACAGATATATAGACCTAGAGGACTTACTAGGGGAACGCAGTATTTAGCCTAAAGATTAAAAAGTTAATACTAAGATTAAGAAGCACGGAGACTTTAGGGATCTACTTATAAGACGTAATAGAAAAGAAACTATAGAGGAATTTAGAGCAAGAATTACTTTATAGCAAGAACAGAAACTAGATAAGAGATTTAGTATATTAGGACGTATAAGGGACAGAGCACCTATATAAAGAATTACTAATAGGCTAAGAGTAGGCACACTAAAAGCTAAGTGGCTTACTAAACTAGAACAAGAAGAGGATTTAAGGATTCCAACTAGGTTCGAGGAACGACATACTAAAGGTTATTACAACGTAGTAATAAGAAGATACTTCTTTACGGATAAGCTGTATATACTTAAGTAGCTGTACTAAAAGTAGTATAGGCAAAGGCATAATAATGAGTGGGAAGATTTCTATATATAGTTAGATAAGAAAGTTATTTAAGACCACCCGATTATAGAGAAGGCTATAACTTATATTAAGGGAGCTTTAATTATAATATTAAAGGATCTAAAGAAGTAATTAGAGGACTAAAGAAGCGAAAGATGAATTTTAGTACCTATAAACGAAGTTATAATGCTTAGATTAATACGAGAAAGGTTTAAACTTAAGGATAAAGACGAGCCGAGAGTTAACCTAAGATACTAAGCACATTATACACTATCGTGGATAGTATACGTAGATGATGCGTGTAATATATATAGAGCACCTAAGGACAAAAATCAGAAGTATTTAATGAGGATATATTAGATAACGGACAAGGCGAAATATTAAAACATTAAGTATATGCATGGTTGGCACCTAGTAAAAGTTTAAGAATAAAGGGACTTAATACTTTAACTAGGAAGATTCCTTACGGAAGAATGCCTAGATGGACGACAATAGTGGAAATATCTAGAAAATACCTGTCTATAGCATATTAAAGATAAAAAGCAAACTAAGTATTGGCTTAAGTTAGACTAAGTATAAATAGGATTAAGCAGCTAATAGTTAGGAAAAGTAGAGGCCTACGGGATTAAAAGGAACTAGTGGTAGAACCTTAGACCCTTAAAGGAATTTAAGGACAACACCTAAATTTACGAGTTAAGTGGTAAAATTAATAGTTTAAGGCACTAATAGATAGTGGAGTAATAAGGAACTATATCTCACTAATAGTAGTTAAAAGAATGGGGTTACCATATAGGAAAAAGGAATGTTCTTACCTATTAGTAACAATTTTAGGAGATCCGATAGCCTATAGAGGAGGCATTATTAATCTTAAAACAGAACCTATTTAGTTAACTATTAAAGGGAAATAGATTAAGATGTCTTTTAATATATTACTATTAGGAAATAATAAGGTAGTATTAGGAATACCTTAGTTATAGGAATATAATCTAAAGATCGATTAGGTTATAGGTTAGGTTAATATTAGGGATACTTAACGCCATAAGATATAATAACAAGCTAAGTTAGTATAGTACTAAGTAGAAGCAACCTACGAAGAAACTAAAAAAGGGTTAAGCTATATACTGAAGAGATACTACAAGTATAGTAAGAAACTATGGTCACTAAAAAGTAAAAAGCTGTTAGAGTATATAGTATAGGACTATAANATAGAATTANAACTAGNAATAAGTNTAAGGTTNTTTCNAATCTATAAGCTTACTNAAGANNAAGGTANAGNACTNAAAGAGTTTATCTAGGAGAACTTATAAAAGGGATATATTAGACCATCGCAATTATTAGTAGGTTATCCAGTACTATTCGTCCTAAAGAAAAATAGCAAGCTAAGGCTGTGTATTAACTATAGATAGTTAAACAGTATTACTAGAAAGGATAGGTATCCTTTACCCTCAATTAGCGAAATCTAAGATAGGATAGGTAATACGTAAATCTTTATAAAGATAGATCTAAGATAGGCGTACTATTAGATTAGAATTAAGGAAGGCGATAAATAGAAGGCAGCCTTTAGGTTAAAGGAAGGACTATATAAACTATTAGTTATATAATTTAGGCTTATAAACGCACTAGCAACATTTTAGAAGCGTATTAATAATGTATTAAGAGAATACTTAGATGAATTTGTTATAGTATATCTTAACGATATTATTATCTACTTAATAAATAAGGAAGAATATAGAGAATACGTTAAATAGGTCTTAAAAAGACTATAAGAAGAATAGATGCTAGTAGCAATTAAGAAATATAAGTTCTTTACTAGGAAGACCAATTTCGTCGGATTTATTATTAAACCAGGCCAACTTAGCATAGATCCTAAGAAAATTAAGGCTATAGTGAATTGGTAGAAACTAGAGAACGTTATATAGTTAAGATTGTTTTTAGGGTTTTGCAATTACTATAGAAGGTTTATAGCGTAATGGTTAAAGAATATTAAGCTATTTACGCGGTTAATAAAGAAAGAAGAACTATAGGTATAGGGAAAGGAATAATAAGAACTATTTAAGGAAGTTAAGAGGTTGTTTACCTAAGAGCCAGTTCTTAAAATCTATTAACTAGGTCTAGAGACAGTTGTAGAAATAAATATATTAGACTTTATACTAGGAGCATACTTTATATAGAAGCATCCAGATAAATAGCATCTAGTGGCATACTATAGTTGGAAGATAACACTACTAGAACTAAACTATAACATCTATAATAAGGAGTTATTAGGTATAGTTATAGCATTAAAGAAATAGAGAGCATTCTTATAAGGTATAGAGAAACTATTTATAGTTAAGACGGATTATAAGAACCTAATAGGATTCCTAATAATAAAGGAACTTAACTAAAGATAGGTTAGATAGGTAGAGATACTTACAGAATACCATTTTAAGATTTAGTATACTAAGGGTATAGATAATATAAGAGCAGACACTCTAAGTTAAAAAGCTAAACTATAAAATAATAAGAAGCCATTAGGGGCTTTATTGCGAAAAGATATAGATAGATTAATTAGATATAATTATCCGAAAATTATAGCGACTTAAGAAGATAAACTAGAGAAAGTTTATAAGTTACTAGAAAGCTTTTAGGTATAAAGAATTCTAGAAGTATAGCTAGAAGATCTATAGTTGGATATATATAAAAACTAAGAAGCAAAGTATATCCTAAAGAGCATAGTAGAGTAATTTATAGAAGATTTCTATAAAGGACTAACTTAAGAACATAATAGAGCTATAGGCTTAGTATTAAGACTTTAGGAGGAGTATATTATTGACAGAATCTAGAGAATAGCTAGGAAGGTTACTAGAGAGTGTCTAGATTACTAGAGGAATAAACTAATAAGGCATAAGCTATATAGAGGGCTATAACCTATTAAAATACTAGAGAGACTATAGGAGGTTATATTATGGGACTTTATTATTAAGTTACCAAAATTAAGAGATCCTATTACTAGACAAGATTATAACGCGATCTTAGTAATAGTAAATAAGCTTATAAAGTGGGGATACTTTATAGCGTATACAGAAGAGATATTAGCAAAAGATGTCGCTAGAATCTATATTAAAGAAGTATTTATAAGATATGGAGTACTAAGTAAGATTATATCGGATAGAGATCTAAGATTTATAGCAGCATTCTAGGAGGTATTTTTAGCGGAGTAAGGAGTTTGAGTAGTAACTTCTACCGCATATTATCCGCAGATAGACGGTTAAACGGAAAGATTAAACTAGATACTAGAGCAGTATCTAAGGCACTATATTAATCACGTATAGAACAATTAGGTATTACTGTTACTAGTTATATAGTTTGCATATAATATAACACTACAAAAAGGAATAGGTACGTTACTATTTAAGGCGAATTATGGATATAAGCTAAGAACATTATTATTGCCACATTAAGTAAAAAGGATAAGTAGTATAGCTAAGTAAAGAATAGAGACTTTAATAAATCTTTATATAAACCTTATGGAAACAGCTAAGGTAATATAGCAAAGAATAAAGAAATACTATAATACTAAGAGATCTAAGGGACTAGATCTTAAGGAGGGGGATAAAGTATAGCTACTATATAAAAATTTTAAGAGTTAATAACTAAGTAAAAAGTTGGACTATATTAAACTAGGACCTTTTAAAATTACATAAAGGATTTCACCAGTTACGTTTAAATTAAACCTACTAGCTAAGATGAAAATCTACCCTATATAGTATATTATAATGCTAGAGCTAGTATATAGGAATATTAAGCCACTAGTTTATAAAGCAGATACGTATAGAGGGCGAGAAGAAGATAAATAGTAAGTTTTGAAGATCGTTAGTTATAAGGACGTTAATAATGAAATATAGTATAAGGTAAAGTGGATAGGCTATAATAAGACTACCTAGGAACTATTAGAAAATTTAAAGAACGCTATAGGAAAGGTATAGGAGTATTAGAAGAAAATAGGTTAGGCAATATTAATAAAGAAGGATTGTTAAAAAATAAGTTACCTAAGGGGGACCTAGGAAGAGCGACTGCTAAACTACTTAGAGTTGTTCCCTTTATAGGAGGAGAGTCGGTTCTCTTATTACTAAGTTCCTGTAGACCTTATTTTATAAGTTTCCACTCCTTAGAACGCATCTTTTTATAAACCTATTTAAGACGCAGAAGATAAGTAGAGGCCAAAAGACGAGTTTTAAGGGCACGCTGTTAAGCAGCCGTAGCCTTTTATTCCGCCTTTTACGATTACCGTAGTTTATTAAAAGCGCTTAAGAGCTTACTATTAAGCTTTACAGTAGTAGATTAAACACAAAACCCTATAATAAATTACTTAGGAAACTTATAGACTATTAAGAGTTATAGAATATGTATACTTAGCGTTAG
This sequence comes from Cenococcum geophilum 1.58, assembly GCF_001692895.1. Taxonomy (NCBI): domain Eukaryota; kingdom Fungi; phylum Ascomycota; class Dothideomycetes; order Gloniales; family Gloniaceae; genus Cenococcum; species Cenococcum geophilum. Next base: position 4,368,432 of record NW_027137559.1, on the reverse strand, counting down.
ATATAGAGTAAACGTCGCAAGATAAATAAATATTCGCTTTAGTACACTTTAAATAAGAAGAGGGTTGCTAAGATAAGGGACTCGCTAGCGTAACGTAAACTAACCCCTCTTTCGCACAATAAGAACACGGAGATAGTATAATCTCACTAAGCGATAGTATGCTAGTAACAGTGCGAGCATAATGCTGCGCTTATAAAGAAGAAGGAGGTTTAGAAACCTTAGGAGATATAATAAGTAACGATGTTAACTAAATTAATTAGACGGATATTACACCTCTAGTAAACAACTTAGAGATATTTAAAATCTTTAAGGACGAAGATAAAGAGGAGGGAGATAGTATTATGGACGCTTTAAGTACAATGTTATAACTACTTAGAGAAGAGTTAGAAGAAGCTAATTAGTTAATATAGGTACGGTTTAGTATAGAGCCGGTAGAACTATGTAATAAGGAATAGTAAGCGAGTTATATAATGTTGTACGCAGTATACGCAATGTATGAAGGGAATGTACATATAACACATATAACACGTATATTACGTATAAGAAGGATTTTATAGGAGTACGGTTGTGTATTTAAGGACCTTTAGTCCCTACCTAGATAGTTCCTTCCTTATAGTAATTCTTAGAATATAATTAGAGTTAATCTATTAGGCAACCACTCCACCAGTTATTATTACGTTGTTGACTTTTATACTTGCATTTCCTACATACCTAGCCTATTGACGAGCCTACTGTAGTTCTTGCTACAAGGTTCCGTTATATTAATTGCCTTCCTATTAACGTTGTCGTGTCTAGAGCGTTTAAGGACTCTATATAGCTTTTTAGCTAATAGGTGGCCGAAGCGGCGGTATAGGCGGTAGATCTTAGTACTAGTAAGGTAGCACGGGTTATAGTTAAAAGATTCCTAAATATAGGTCTATAAAGTCTTTCCCTATATAAGGAACGGGTGTCCAAATTGTTGTATAATTAGTAGGGTAATATACTTACTTCTTAGGGCAGTTATAGGGCTAATTACGGTGTCTGTAACATTATTATAGTAGACCTATAGCCTATTTATATCCGCAAGACAAAGTAGAAAAGGGGTGTCCGCTTTTACTACGTAAAAGTTAACTAGGCTAATTAGGGTCTTAACTTTAACTAATCCAATTAATACGGTTAAGCCGATGCCGAATTAGACGTTTATAGCCCTAGTTTATATAATATTAATGTCCGTATTGTTATTTGCGGTAGTCCTATATATAAGGTATTGTCTATAGCCTACGGTAGACTTCTTAGAGGCGCCTATATTAATTATAACACTGTAGAATTCCTTAGGGGTATAGCGTTCTGTAGTAATATATGCAAATAGGTCCTGCTTATAATCTATAACGTCCGTAATAGGGGTACTTACGGAATAGTTTTCGAGTGTAACTAAGTGTAGGAAGGAACGGTCGGCTAATACGGTTGTAATATTAAAGGCTTAGCTATCCGTAAAAGGTCCAAAAGTGGTTAGGAATATCTCTAAGGTCTCTTATTCCTAAGCGTTTAAGTTAAAGTTAATTATAAGGGCTTCTATTAACTTATTAGGGGGCTTTTCTACTTTCTCTCCTTTATATTCTAAAATGAACTGGTTAATATGGCTATTAAGTCTCTTCCTAGGTATACCTTATAAACCAATATCCTTCCTTACCGCACACGAAGCACTTCTAGCTAGTTTATCTATGGGGGTATATTATTATATGGGGGTTGCTATAGGGGTTATAGGTAGGACTTAGTTGGTACGGGTACTGCTAGCGGTAGCGGCGGTCCGTAAAGTAGACGTCTAAGTCTATTTATAGATATTAAATATCCGTAATAAAGGCTTAAGTGCTGCCTAGTAGGTTTAAGACTTTGTACATTATAATAGAGGAGCGTAAATTGTTAATAAGGCCAGTTAAGGTGTCTATAGGCTTATAGTAGGTGTACTTATAGGGCTCTACTTCCTGGCAGGCCGTAATAAGTTTATTATACAGGAAGTTGTCTATTTAAAGCTTAGCGTTAAGGCCGTGCTATAGGTGCCGGAGGTCTTTAATAAGAATTTATGGGCACTCTATAGTCGATTTTTTAGTATTCTTGTTGATTATAGTCTATAGCTTAGTCGCATTCTATTAGATAAGGATATTACGCTTATATTCCGGTCCTTTAAAGTAGTTGCGGGTGGCTTTATATAGCTTATTAAAGGGAATACTAAGGGGGTTGCTCTTAAGGTTGGTGTAGTAGTAGTTAAGTGCTAGGCCGCGCAGTATAGTAGAGTAGGCTTAGCTGAACTTTTGTTTAGGAATGTTAGCCTTCTAGTAAAGGTCCGTAAAGATGGTTAGTTTAAAGTTAAAATTGTTATTTTTACTGCTATACTTAGATTTGTTAGTATAGAGCTTAGCTAGGTTAGCTAGCTCCTTACTATAGGTCTTTACTTAGGTAGCTTACGGATCTATAACTTATAAATCTATAGCTTGCGAATATATAGCTTGCGGATTTATGACTTAAATAATAGGGGTAATTTGGTCTGTAATTTGGTTTATAGGGGTATTATAGTCTATAGCGTGGTCCGTAGCTTAAGAGTAGGGTATATTTTAGCCAGCGAGGTTAATTCTAAAGCCGCTTAGGTTTATAGGGCGAATTTAGTTAAGTGGGTTAGGTATAAGGCTAGCGATCCTATTAAGTTTAGGAGAAGCAAAGAGGTCTTTAATGGCTTTAACCAGGTTTAGGATTTCCTCTTTAGTCCATTTTATTTGGTCCTCCTTCTGTATTATATTGTATAAGGACTATATAATAGTGACTTATTTATCCTTTTTAACCTATACACCTTAGTGACGTAAAAGGGTTCGTAGGTTATAGATAGCAGTAGGGTTATAAGCCTTAAGAATAGCTTCTGTAAAGTCCGTAAAGTCTTCCTTATATTACTCCTATAGGTCGTTGTTTAGAAGCTTATAGTATCCATATTTAAGGATTTTAAAATTAATATAGTTGTTAACGCCGTCCGTAGACGTAAGGTTGACTCCCTAACTCTACTTCTTTTAACCTTTACTAATTTACTTAGTTATATCTGCTATATTATATAGCGTAGTATATCTATATAAGCCGTAGTGGGTAGTAGTAGCTTATAGCGGGTAGAGGAGGTTTTGTAATAGTCCGTAAAATTAATTAGCGGGTCCGTAACAGTTTAAGAGGTCTTGTAGTGGTCCGTGAAGGCAATTAATAGGTTTATAACGGTTTGTAGAAGGGTAGGGAGTCTCTGTAAGGGGTCTGAAAAGAGGTTAGGGGTATTAAGGGAGGGTGTAGTAGGAATAGGGGTTTAAGGTTTAAAGAGGTTAAGGGTAAGAGGTTCTGTATAGGTCTATATTTACGTTTATAAACTTCCGGTAAACCGTACTAAGACTTAAATAAGTATATAGAGTTGGTGATAAGTCCGTAATCCCCGACTTCTAACCTTTTAGTAGGTCGTACTAGGAGTCTAAACGGGTAGTCGCTGTCGTATATATCGCTTGGGGGGAGGTGTTAAGTAATTGCTAATCTGTGCGCGCTTACTAATCAGTGTTCGTACTAATTTAATAGTATAAGTAAGTTGTATCTACGGGCACGAAATACATGTAGTATTATATGCTTGTTTAGATAGTGACTGTCGATTATATAAAGCAGACTACGTAGTCTATATACTGATGCACCTCCCCCCTAATTAGTTAGTGCTTTATAAGTGCACCAGACGCGTAAGCGAGTGGTTAGTGCACCGAACGCGTAAGCACGCGGTTGGTATAACAGGTGCTGTAATTATACAATAACTATTAACTAGGAGGTATAGTATATATTCTTAAGTTAGAATAGGTTTACAGAATGCTTAACGCAGATATTTAGAGACCTAGAGGTAACTACTATAGTAAAAAGAAAGTTTTAAAACCTAGTATAAAGAACTTTAACAATTAAGTATATGACGTAGTTTTAAACGTTAGTAATATAGGTTAAATGGAACAATAAGGCGCTTATAGCATAGTATAAGTAAGGACTTAAGGCAAAAGTCTAGGACGTAATTATCCTAATAGAAGATGCGGATACTCTTAGGGAATTAATTAATTAAATAATTAAGATTAATAATAGAATCTACTAGAAAGAGTAGACTAAAAGGGGTTAGGATAGAGTTCTATAGTTATATAAGGCGCAAGGTACGCAGTAATAAAATTATAATTAGAAACTATAGTATAGTATAGAACTAATAGACCTAAGCGGTACTAAAGAAAATAAGAAATGGAATAAACGACTGTAGAAACTTAGAGGGTAAGGGTTAAATAATTAAAGGCCTAAGGAGCAGAGGCCGAACTAGGGATCTTAGTAGTAGAAGACGTTTAGGTAAACTTTATAGCAGAAAAAATGGTTTAAAGAAGAAGCTTATATAAATTGCGAAAAATAGGGTTATTATATTAGAGACTATAGGAGTAAATAGGGTTATTATATTAGAGACTATAGGAGTAAATAGAGTTACTATATAGTAAAAGGGACGAGACTAGTAGACAATGTATATGTATAGAGGGATAATAACGTGCTGCGAGGAACGAAAGAATATTTAATTAAAAGTTTTACGTTTTGTTATAATAACGCATGCCAAATTTATAAGGATGCTAAGTATGGTGTAAGCTATTAGCTATAAAAGCTAAAATTATTAGAGTTTAGAGGAACTAATAAACTAGTTTATAGATTAGATATTAAGAATAATAAATTTAATATAGGCGAAATATTTGGTAATAATAAGGTAATAAAGGCAGCTTACTAGAAGTATACGGACCTTAAAGATGTTATAAAAGAAGTAGAGAATAATTCCACTATAGAATAGGGAATATTAGTAGGAATTAAGACCCTACTAGATACGATATCTATCACTTCGCGAGACGTAAAAGAGGTAGGACGATAAACTACCTCGGCACTTAATAAAGGCAAAAGGCTATAAGCTTAAGAATCTTAGGAAGAGATAAAAGACGCTTAAGATTTCTAAGACGGGATAAGATAAGCTTAAGGACCTATAACGGACAATAACTAATAGGGCAGAGTAATAGCTTAGTTTAATAATATATAAATAAGCTTAGGACGAAGTTTCCTAAAGGCATAAGATTCTTAGGATAAAATAAGTAAGATTTAAGATTCTTAAGATAAGATAAGAATACTATATAAGCCTAGTTAGACTAAGGCTAGAGCTAAGCTTAGAAAAGAAGTAAGCTTAGGATTAAAAATCCTATAGGACTAAGATTTCTAGATATAAATAAGGACTATTAAATAGACCAAGATTAAAAAGTAAGAAGACTTTAAGGATTTACTTATAAGGTAAAAACTAAAAGAAACTATAAAGGAGTTTAGATAGAGAATCCTTATATAGTAAGAACAGAAACTAGATTAGAGAACTAGCATACTAGGTTATACTAAGGATAGAGTACCTATATAAAGAATTACTAATAGGCTTAGGGCAGGCACGCTAAGAGCTAAGTGGCTTACTAAACTAGAAAATAAAAAGGATTTAAAAATCCTTACTAGGTTTAAGGAACGATATATAAAAGGCTGTTATAATGCAGTAATAAGAAGATACTTCCTTACGGATAAACCGTATATACTCTAGTAGCTATACTAAAAGTGGTATAGGCAAAGGCATAATAATAAGTGGGAAGATTTCTATATATAGTTAGATGAGAAGGTTATTTAGAACTACCCTATTACGGAAAGGGCGATAAGTTATATTAAGGGAGCCTTAATTATAACGTTAAAAGATCTAAAGGAACGATTAGAGGACTAGAGAAGTAAGAGGTGTATCTTAGTACCTTATTAGCATTTTATTAGGGTACTAAGATCCTAGAGGCCTCCTGCTAGGATTTTAATTTTCCTATTTGTTCTAGTCGTCCTAATAGGCTCCTACTAGGATCTTTAATTTTCTTAATTATCCTATTAGGCTCCTAATAGGAAACTAGTATTTCTTAATCGTCCTAATAGGCTCCTAATAGGAAACCAGTATTTCCTAATTGTCCTATCAGGTTCCTAGCAGGATACCCCCCTAAAGCAACACCCTATATACACCCCTTAAGCTATACTACTAAGGCTCTACACAAGGCTTTATATAAAGCTCTATATAAAGCTCTATATAAAGCTCTGTATAAAGCTTTATACGGGGCTCTATACAAAGCTTTATATAAAGCTCTATACGAAGCTCTAAATAAAGCTCTGCATAAAGCTTTGTATAAAGCTTCTATATAAAGCTTTATACAAAGCTCTATATAAAGCTCTACACAAAGCTCTATATAAAGCTTTACGTATAAAGGCTCTGCATAAGGCTCTACGCGAAGCTCTATATACAAAGGCTCTATATAAAGCTCTACATAACATACATTACTATTAGGTCCCCGCTATATTCCTAATAGCCTATATATGCCTCTACTAAGTTACCCCTTAGTAGCCACCTTATTTTTTACCCTTCCTTATATCCTCCCTACCTTAGGAGGCACTAGAACGGCAGCTAGTAGAGGACTATTACTAGAACTAGACAACCGTTGCTAGAATAAGATAACCGTCCTAGAGCTAGACGACCGTTTAAATAACTAGCCAGCAAACACTACGAATAATTTAATTAATCGATCGAATTGAACCAAAGCTTTAATATCGGCCCGTTACCGAATCGAATTAAGGCCTCCTAGGGAGGCACCCTAGACAACTACCGTTTAAATATATAGCTAGCAAACGGCTATAAAAAACGATTCGAATTAATTAGAGCCTTTAATTAGGCCAACTCCTCCCCTAAATTAAACTAAATACTAATATAGGCAGGCAGGCAGGTAGGCAGGCAGGTAGGTAGGTAGGTAAGTAGGTAGGTAGGTAGGTAGGTAGGTAGATAGGTAGGTAGAATAGGACTATTGCTAGAGCCAGACGATAATTGTTTAAACGACTAGCCAGCAAACACTATAATTAATTTAATTAATTAATCGAATTAAACCAGAGCCTTAATATTATCCCATTACCAAATTAAATCGAATTAAAGCCTTTTAGGGATGTTACGGACGCTTTAAGTACGATGTTATAACTACTAGGAAGGGAGTCGGAAGAAGCTAGTTAGTTAATATAAGCACGGTCTAGTGTGGAGCCAGTAAAACTATATAACGAGGAATAGTAAGCGAGTTACATAATATGCTACGTAAGGGACGAGAGAAACAGAGGGAACTTGCGTACCTTATATATAATGCGTACCTTACGTATAAGGAGGGTTTTCTAGGAGTACGGTTATATATTTAAAGGACCACAGTCCCTACTCTAGATAGTTCTTTCCTTATAGTAATTCTTAGAATATAATTAGAGTTAATCTGTTAGGCAACCACTCCACTAGTTATTATTACGTTATTAACTTACTTGCAATACCTATACACCTAGCCTATTAACGAGCCTATTATAGTACTTACTACAAGGTTCCGTTATATAATTACTACCTAGTTACGGTTTCAATAAGTTAAATAATATGCCACCAAAAGCAGCCACCATAACGCCATTAACGGCGGCAACTACTTTAAGGTCTGGAGGCGACACTAGTATAGCAGATACTAACTCGCAACAACCTATAACGGTCGGATAACTATAAAAGATAGTTAATCAGTTAATAAAGAATAATACAACACTTAAATAAAGGATTAACGGGATAGGCGCAGTAAAGGTTAAGTTACTATCAATTAAAAGATTCTTAGAAGAAAGATTAAAGCTTAAAGGATTTCTTACATAAATACACTTTAAGGTAGCATAGGAAGGAGTAAAGCTAGCAATACCTATAGATTAAATAGCTTATGCGGGATTATTCTTATTAGGAAGAGCACTTAAGTGGTTTAAGCCTTACCTTACAGAAATATAAGTAAATGGAATAATAACTACTAATTAGGAGGTGTGGTTCATATTCTTAAGTTAGGAAGAATTTATAAAGCGACTTACATAAATATTTGGAGACCCGGAGGCAGTAACCACAGCAAAAAAAAAACTCCAAGATATTACGCAACGAACTTTAGCAATTAAGTATACAATATAGTTCTAAACGCTAGCTATATAAGTTAAGTGGAATAATAGGGCGCTTATAGCACAGTATAAATAAGGACTTAAGGCTAAAGTCTAGGACGTAATTATTCTAATGGAAGATGCGGACACCCTAAGGGAATTAATAGATTAAGCAATAAAGATTAACAATAGGATCTTCTAAAGGGAACAGGCTAAGAGAGGTTAGGATAGAGTTCTATAGTTGTATAAGGCGTAGAGTATATAACGATAAAAGCTAAGTTAGAAACTATAGTATAGCGTAGAGCTAATAGACCTAAGCAGTACTAAAGAAGCCTATAAGAGAGGGAGTAAGAAACTATAAAAACCTAGAGGTTAAGGATCTAGTAATTATAGGACTAAGGAGTAAAGGCCAAATTAGGGATCTTATTAGTAGAAGACGTTTAGGCGAACTCTATAGCAAAGTTAATGGTTTAAAGATAGAGCTTATATAAATTACGGGAAATAGGGTTATTTTATGAGGGATTGCAAAGATGGTTAGAGTTACTATATAATAAAGGGAACCCGACTAGTAGAAGATATATACGTATAGAGGGACAATAGTATACTGCAAGGAACAAAAGAATATTTAATTAGAAGTTTCGCGTTCTGTTATAATAATATATACCAAATTTATAAAGACGCTAAGTACGGTGCAAGCTATTAGCCATAAGAGCTAAAGTTAAGAGGACTTAGAGGAACTAGAGAGTTAGATAAAAAACAAGATCAACTCTATAAGCTGGATTAGGATATTATAGCAACATGCGGATAATAATTAGCGACAATAACAATGGAATTAAAGTATTAATTAATTAATAGCGATAAGGATAGTAAAGGAACTAACTAGGGGTATCTAAACCTTAATAACGCAATAGAAGTAGAAACTAAGACCGCTATAAAGCAAGGTTTAGTAACGGGCATTATAATACCGTTAGATACGGCATCTATCGCTTTATAAGACGGCAGGAGTAGTATCTAAAAGAGATTAAGTAAGCAGACAACTGCTAGTGCTAGCTTACCACTTAATAAAGGCAAAAGGCCAAAAGCTTAAGATTCTTAAGACGAGATAAGAGAGATCTAAGATTCTAAAGACAGAATAAGGATAGCTTAAGGACCCATAATGGACAGAAACCGATAAAGTAGAGTAGCGGCTTAGTTTAAAGATATACAAATAAGCTCGGGACAGAATTTCCTATAGGCATTATATTTTTAAGACGAGATAGATAAGATTTAAGACTCTTAAGACAAGATAAGAACACCACGGACACCTAGTTGGACTAAGGCGGGAGCTAAGCTTAAGTTAGAAGCAAGCTTAGGATTAAAGAATCTAAGGGACTAAGAATTCGGAGTATAAATAAGGACACCTATAGGCAAGAAGCAAGGAGCTTCTTTATAGATTAGAGAATCTGCGATATAGGCAGCAGTTAGGCTGGGAGACAGATATATAGACCTAGAGGACTTACTAGTTAAACAAAGTATTTAGCCTAAAGTTCGAAAAGTTAATACACTGGTTAAAAAGTACGAGGACGTTAAGAATTTATTAGAAAGATGACGACTATAAGAAAGTATAGAAGAATTTAGACAACGAATCTTTATATAGTAGAAGCAATCTACAGAGCTAAGAATGCCAGATTACTTTAGGAAAAAGACATCTATATAAAAGGTTACTAATAGGCTAAAGGTAGGTACACCTAGAGCTAAGTGGCTTACGAAACTAGAAGAAGAAGAGAATCTAGGGATTCTAACTAGATTCTAAGAACAGCACATAAAAGGCTATTATAAAGTAGTAATAAAAAGATACTTCCTTACGGACAGATCGTATACACTTAGTAAGCTATACCGAAAGTGGTTTAGATAACAACACAATAATAAGTAAGAAGACTTTTATATATAGTTAGATAAAAAGGTTATACTAGATTAAGTAATATCTAAAAGACAGATAAGTTATATTAAAGGAGCCTTAATTATAACGTTAAAGGATCTAAAGGAACAAGCTGTAGACTAGAAAGAGATAATGCGAATATCGGTACTAGCAAATAAGATAGTAATATTCAAATCAACGTAATAGAGGTTTAAACTTAAAAACGAAGACAAGTTAAGAGTTAACCTAAGACACCTAGCGCACCATATATTAGCATAAATTACATATATAGATAATATATACAACATGCATAAAAACCCAAAAGAAAAAAACCGGAAATACCCTATAAGAATGTATTAGGCACCAGATAAGAAATAGTTTAGGAATGCCAAGTATATATATAGTTAGTATCCTACGGAAGTTCAAGAACAAGGGGACTTAACGCTTTAACTAGGAAGATTCCTTATAGAAGAATGCCTAGATAGATAATAATAGTGGGAATGTCCAGAGAATACCTATTTATAGTATATTAAAGATAAAAAGCAAACTAAGTATAAATAGAATCTAGTAGCTAACAGTTAGGAAAAGTCAAGGCCTACGGGACTAGAGGGAGCCAATAGTAGAGCCTTAAACCCTTAAAGGAATTTAAGGACAACACCTAAATTTACAAGTTAAGTGGTAAGATTAACAGTTTAAGGCACTAATAGATAGTAGAGCAATAAGGAACTACATCTTACTAGCAGCAGTTAAAAGAATGGGGTTACTATACAGGAAAAAGGAATATCCTTACCTATTAGTAACAATTTCAGGAGATCCAATAGCCTATAGAGGAGGCATTATTAATCTTAAAACAGGACCTATTTAGATAACCATTAAAGGAAGATAAATCGAGATGTCTTTTAATATATTACCATTGGGGAATAATAAGGCAGTATTAGGAATCAGGGTTGTTTTGGATAAATCTTATCGCGATAAGGCGCAATGGATATCCTTATCGCGATAAGGATATCCATTGCATCTTATCGCGATAAGTCTTGGCATACCCCAAATAAATTTTCAGTCGCCTTCTTCTTCTTTATTATCGTATAAAATATAACTTTAGAAGTGGAATCAGAAGCTCTCGACTCTATTAATACCTCTAAATTAAAAAATACAAGAGGTCGCTTAGCTCTTTTAACATGGGAGCATACCCGTCCACTAGGCAGTAATAAGCCCGTATAAAATAAAAAAGCCCGTCTTTTATTCTATTGTAAATACTATACAGAGTCATACGCTGTATAGTCAACTTCCAACTTCCGAAACTACTTAGCGTTAAAGCATAGCATTACGGTTAAGCCTAAAACCAGTCATACGAAAGAAGCAATATGGGATTAATTAAAAGACCTTTACCTTAAAGCGTCATCTTAAAATAAGACAGAAGAGCTAGATTTAGAAGTACTCCAAGCGGTCCTAAATAAAGAAGTTATTGATAAGGCCCTTATCACATTAATTATTATACGAAACTTACTATTTCGGATAGTCGAGTGGCCAGAGTTCTATGTCCTTCTACAGTCGATCAATCCTAAAGTAGACGGCCATATAACTATAGCCCATTCAACAGTCAGTAAAAAGATCCACAACTTATGGCTATCGTAAAAGGATATTGTACGAAAGAGGCTGCAGTCTATACTAACGAGTATTCATCTCTCTATCGATATCTGGACCTCTCCAAATAATCACCTTCTCCTTGCAATTTGCGGCCATTTTACAAACAGTTAGGAAAAGCTTATAAATGCTCTTCTTGGCCTTCGTATAGTAGCCTCCTATAGCGGGGACGAGCAATAGAATACTCTCCTTCCAGTACTTAAGGACTATGGGATTACGTGAAAGCTAGGTGCCGTTATATCCAATAACCATACTATAAATAATAAGCTCTGTCGTATAATAAGCGACTGGCTTCTTTAGGAAGAAGGAATTAAATGGAATCCCGTCTACTAACGGATCCGCTATTAGGGTTATATTCTTAACCTTGCCGTATAGGCTTTCCTCTTTAAAAACTTAATTAGTCTTAATAACATTAAGTCGTATAAAGAAGATAAGGTAAAAGGAAAAGAGTTAGATCCAAAAGAGGAGAAAGAGAAAAGTAATACATTTCGGAAACTTGGCGCACTTGGAAAGCTTTATAATATTACTATATACACCCGTAGCTTAGCCGGTCGTATAAGGGAGTTTAAAAGTCTTGCAGGGAGAAGAATTCCGCTTAATAATCGTATAAGATGGAATAGCTGGTATTTTATGCTTAGCGTAGCAATTAAGAAAGAGTCTGCCCTTAATACGTATACTAAGCGTAACCTTAATACGCTTAAAAAGGACTATCTTAGTCTAAAGGACTGGGAGGCGCTTCGTATAATAAAAAGTTTTCTTTAGATATTTCACCAGGCAACCCTAAAATGCCAAGGACACGAAGCAACGCTTAAGAATGTACTCTTTACAATGGATGTTATAATTAAGCACCTTAATAAATCCTAGGTTAGTTTATCCCCCCTTTTTATTTCTTAATTTAGCTAATATTATATAATAGAGGGAGTATATATCTAATAAGGAGTTCTCTAAACGCATTAAAAATGCTTGGAATACCTTTAATAGATATTATCATAAAACAGATAACTTGCCCCTTTACGCCGCTGCACTTATTTTTTATCTAGCCCGTTATATAAGATATATTAAGTAGGTTTAGAAGAAGGAGTAGCGTAAGCCTGCACTTAACAGCGTTAAAGAGCTTTAGGAAAGATATCAGAATAGGAGTTCTACGCCTAGAAGTATATCGTTATACAAAAGGCTGGCTCCAGCTTAAGACCTTAACGAGTTTAATAAGATTGCTAAGGATCTTAATAGTATAATGTTTCAACTAAAAAGTTAAGACGAGTATAAGGACTTTATCTCTAAGACACCATATAAGATTTCAACAACTGCACTTCAGTGGTGGTCTTAAAAACAGCAACAAAAGCGCTGGCCACGGCTCTCGCTTATGGCAATTAAAATTCTCTCAATTTTAGCAATAAGCGATGAGCCAAAAAGAGTCTTTTTAGGAGGACGTCGTACGGTATTATGGGAGAGAATGCAGATAGATCCTGAAACTCTTAAGAAAACAAAGTGTTTAAAGAATTGGCATCAGAGAAGAACTATAAGAGAAATAGGTAATTTTTCTCTAAGTATTTAGCTATATAGTTAGGGGGGAAAGGTACTGTAATATCCGCAATATCTACAATATCCGCAATATACGCAATATCCGCAGTATTCGCAATATCCGCAATATCTGCAATATCCGTAATATCCGCAATATCTACAATATCTGTAATATCTGCAATATCTGCCAAATTCTGCCAGGAGTCTTACCAGTTAGGGTAGAAAAGCTCCGCACAGGCACTTTTATCCTTATCAATTGCAATATTTTATGCATTTTCTATTAGATAAAGGATATTTTATGCTCGCTTATTCACATTATCCAAAACAACCCTGTTAGGAATGCCTTAGTTATAGAAGTATAATCTAAAGATTAATTGGGTTATAGGTTAAGTTAATATTAAAAATACGCGATGCCGCAAGATATAATAATAAGCTAAGATAATATAGTACTAAGTAGGAGCGACCTACGAGGAAATAGAAAAAGGGCTAAGCCATATACTAAAAAGATACTATAAGTACAGCAAGAAACTATAGTCACTGGAAAGTAAAAAGCTGTTAGAGTATGCAGTATAGGACTATAAGATAGAATTAGAACTAGAAATAAGACTAAGGTTCTTTTTAATTTATAAGCTTACCGAGGAAGAAAATAGAGCATTAAAAGAGTTTATTTAGGAAAACTTACGAAAGGGATATATTAGACCATTACAATTATTAGCGGGTTATCCAGTACTATTCGTACCAAAGAAAAATGGCAAGCTAAGGCTGTGTATTAACTATAGACAGTTAAACAGCATTACTAGGAAGGATAGGTATCCTTTACCCTTAATTAGCGAAATCTAAGATAGAATAGGCAATGCGTAAATCTTTATGAAGATAAATCTAAGATAGGCGTACCATTAAATCAGAATTAAGGAAGGCGACAAATAGAAGGCAGCCTTTAGGTTAAAGGAAGGACTATATAAACCATTAGTTATATAATTCGGACTTATAAACGCACTAGCAACGTTTTAGAAGCAAATTAACAATGTATTAGGAGAACATTTAGATAAATTTGTTATAGTATATCTTAACGATATTATTATCTACTTAATAACTAAGGAAGAATATAAAGAACACGTTAAATGGGTTTTAAAGAGACTATAAGAGGAACAGATGCTAGTAGCAATTAAGAAATGTAAGTTCTTCACTAGGAAGACCAATTTTATTAGATTTATTATTAAACTAGGCTAACTTAGTATAGATCTAAAGAAGATTAAGGCTATAGTAAATTGGCAGAAACCAGAGAACGTTACATAGTTAAGATTATTTTTAGGGTTTTGTAATTACTACAGAAGGTTTATAGCGTAATAGTTAAAAGATATTAAACCATTTACGCGGTTAATAAAGAAAGAAGAACTATAGGCATAGGGAGAGGAGTAATAAGAACTATTTAAGAAAGTTAAAGAGTTATTTACCTAGGAGCCAGTTCTTAAGATCTATTAACTAGGTCTAAAGACGGTTATAGAAACAGATGCATTAGACTTTATACTAGGAGTATACTTTATATAAAAGCATCTAGACGAATAGCACCTAGTGGCATACTATAGTTAGAAGATAACACCACTAGAGTTAAACTATAACATCTACAATAAGGAGTTATTAGGTATAGTTACAGTACTAAAGAAATAGAGAGCATTCTTATAAGGCATAGAAAAACTATTTATAGTTAAAACGGATTATAAAAACCTAATAGGATTCCTAATAATAAAGAAACTTAACTAAAGATAGGTTAAATGGGTAGAGATACTTATAGAATACTATTTTAAGATTTAGCATACTAAGGGTACAGATAACACGTAGGCCAACGCACTAAGTTAAAAAGCTAAACTATAAAATAATAAGAAGCCATTAGGGGCTTTACTGCAAAAAGATATAGATAGGTTAATTAGGTATAATTATCCAAAAATTACAGCAACTTAAGAAGAATTAGAGAGAGTTTATAAGTTACTAAAAAGCTTTTAGGTATAGAGAATTCTAAAAGCATAGCTAAAAGATCTATAGACGGATATATACAAAAACTAAGAAGTAAAGTATATCCCAAGAAGTATAGCAGAGCACTTTATAGAAAATTTCTATAAGGGATTAACTTAAGGACATAATAGGGCCACAGGCTTAGTAATAAGACTCTAAGAGGAGTATATTATTAACGGAATCTAAAGGATAGCTAAAAAGGTCACTAAAGAATATCTAGATTGCTAGAGAAATAAACTAATAAGGTATAAGCTATATAGAGGGCTACAACCTATTAAAATACTAGAGAGACTATAGGAGGTTATATTATAGGACTTTATTATAAAGTTGCTAAAATTAAGAGATCCTATTACCGGATAAGATTATAACGCGATCTTAATAATAGTAAATAAACTTATAAAGTGGGGGTACTTCATAGCGTGTACAGAAGAGATATTAGCAGAAGATATCACTAGAATCTATATTAAAGAAGTATTTATAAAATATAGAGTACTAAGTAAGATTATATCGGATAGAGACCTAAGATTTATAGCAGCATTTTAGGAGGTATTCTTAGCGGAATAAGGAGTTTAAGTAGTAACTTCCACCGCATATTATCTGTAGACAGACGGTTAAACAGAAAGATTAAATTAGACACTAGAGCAGTATCTAAGGCACTATATTAATTATGCATAGAATAATTAGGTATTATTATTACCAGTTATACAGTTTATATATAATATAACACCATAAGAAGGAATAGGTACTTTACTATTTAAGGCGAATTATAGATATAAGCTAAGAATATTATTATTGCTACGTTAAGTAAAGAAGATAAGTAGCACAGCTAAGTAAAGAATGGAGATACTAATAAATCTTTATAAAAACCTTACGGAAATAGCTAAGGTAGTATAGCAGAGAATAAAGAAATACTATAACGCTAAGAGATCTAAGGGACTAGATCTTAAGGAGGGAGATAAAGTATGGCTACTATATAAAAATTTTAAGAGTTAATAACTAAGTAAGAAGTTAGACTACGTTAGACTAGGACCTTTTAAAATCACGCAAAGAATTTCACCGGTTACGTTTAAGTTAAACCTACTAGCTAAAATAAAAATCTACCCTATATAGTATATNGCAATACTANAGCNAGNATANNGGAANNTTAAGCCACTAGTTTATAAAGCAGACATATATAGAGGACGAGAGGAAGATAAATAGTAAGTTTTAAAGATTATTAGTTATAAGGATGTTAACAATAAAATATAGTATAAGGTTAAGTAGATAGGCTATAATAAAACTACCTAGGAACTACTAGAAAATTTAAAGAACGCTATAGGAAAGGTATAGGAGTATTAGAAGAGAATAGGTTAGGCAATATTAATAAGGGAAGATCGCTAAAGAATGAGTTACTTAAGGGGGACCTAAGAGGAGCAACTGCCGAACTACTTAGAGTTATTTCCTTCGCCAATTAAAGAGAATCTGTTCTTTTATTACTAAGTTCCAGTAAACCTTATTTTATAAGTTTCTACTCCTTAAAACAAACCTTCTTATAAACTTTTTTAAGACGGAGGAGATGAGTAGATGCAGTAATATGGGCCTTTAAAGCCTTTTGCTCTATATCCTAAGAACGTTTTAACTTAGTAAGGGCTTAAGTTAGCTTGCTATCTAGATAAGCAGCAGTAGATTAAATATAAGACCCTATAATAAATTACTTAGGGAACTTAAAGGCTATTAAGAGTTATAGAACGCGTATACTTAGCGTTAGTAAAAGAGCGAACGTCACAGGACGAATAAATATTTGCTTTAGTGCACTCTAAGTAAAAAAAAGGTTGCTAAGATAAAGGACTCGCTAACGTAATACAGACTAACCCCTCTTTCGCATAATAAGAATATGGAGACGGCATTATTTCACCTAGCGATAGTATAGCAGCAATAGTGCGTACACAACATTGCGTGTGTAAAGAAGAAGATGCTTTAGGTATAATAAGCAATAATATTAACTAGATTAATTAGACGGACATTATACCTCTAGTAAATAACTTAGAGATACTTAGAATCTTTAAGGATAAAGATAGAAAGGAGGGAGATAGTATTACGGACGCTTTAAGTATAATGTTATAACTACTAGGAAGGGAGTTGGAAGAAGCTAGTTAGTTAATATAAGCACGGTCTAGTATAGAGCTAGTGGAACCATATAATAAGGAATAGTAAGCGAGTTATATAATGTGCTATGTAAGGGACGAGAGGAACGGAGGGAACTCGCGTACCTTATATATAATGCGTACCTTACGTATAAGGAGGGTTTCCTAGGAGTATAGTTATATATTTAAAGGACCACAGTCCCTACTCTAGATAGTTCTTTTCTTATAGTGATTCTTAGAATATAATTAGAGTTAATCTGTTGGGCAACCACTCCACCAGTTATTATTACGTTGTTGACTTACTTGCAATACCTACACACCTAGCCCATTAACGAGCCCATCGTAGTACTTGCTATAAGGTTCCGTTATAAGGGAGGCACTCTAAACAACCACCATTTAAACGTATAGCCAGCGAACGCCTATAGAGAATAATTCGAATTAATACAATTAATCGCAATTAAATTAATACGATTAATCGACCAATTAAATTAAGCAGAGCTTTTAATCGAGCCGACCTCTCCCCTAAATTACAGATATAGATAGGTAGGTATAGACAAGTAGGCACAACAGGCATAGATAGGTAGGTATAGACAGGTAGGCACAAATAGGCAGGCATAGATAGGTAGGCATAGACGGGTAGGCATAAATAAGTAGGACGGTTAGATAAGCAGGATAGGTAGGTACTAGGCCTAGTTAGGAAATTAGTACACAGCTAGCGGATTATTAGGAACACCGCTAATAGATAGTTTAAAGCCTCTACGAGAGCCTTACCCCTTATCTCCTTAATTAATCACTTAACGCCTAAGTAGACACAGACATAGACATAGGTGGTAGGTAGAAAGGATTGATTTAGATTATTTAAATTGCTTAAAGCATTGTGTACATAGAATAGGGCCTAAAAT
Organism: Cenococcum geophilum 1.58; assembly: GCF_001692895.1. Lineage (NCBI taxonomy): Eukaryota > Fungi > Ascomycota > Dothideomycetes > Gloniales > Gloniaceae > Cenococcum > Cenococcum geophilum. The sequence continues at coordinate 4,350,325 of NW_027137559.1, read as the reverse complement.
TAACCTAATTTATATATTTTAACTACTATAAATACCGGAGTATTAATATACCTCATTTTAAAATCTAGAATTTTAATTATTCTAATTATCCTAATAGTCTTAATGGTCCTAATGGTCCTAAAGGTCCGTTTAGTCCGTTTGGTCCAGGCGGCCTCCTAATAGGCTCCTGACAGGAAACTGAGTGTAAGGGTCTTCTAGAGATTATAGTAGCCCTAACAGGAGCTAATAGGAGCCTGTTAGTACTATTAGGAGGCATAAACATTTTCCTAATGCTGTAAACAAAGTTATAACGTTTAGATTAATATAATAAAGGTTTAAACTTAAGGATAAAAATAAGTTAAGAGTTAACTTAAAGCACCTGGTATATTATACATTATTATAAATTGCGTGCGTAGATAATATATGCAATATATATAAGAATCTAAAAGAAAAGAATTGGAGGTACCCTATAAGGATATATTAGGCGCTAGATAAGCAATAGTATAGGAATGCTAAATATATATATAGATGGCATCTAATAGAAGTTTAGGAGTTAGGGGACTTAATACTTTAACTAGGAAGATTCCTTATAGAAGAATACTTAGACGGATAATAGTGGTGGGAATGCCTAGAGAATATATATTTATAGTATATAGAGAATAAAAAACAAACTAGGTATTGGCTAAAGGATAAGCTAAGTGCGATAGGATTAAATAGCTAATAGTTAGGAAAAGTAGAGGCCTATAGGACTAGAGGGAGCTAGTAGTAGAGCCTTAGACCCTTAAAGGAATTTAAGGACAACACCTACATTTATAAGTTAATTAGTAAGGTTAGCAATTTAAAGCACTAATAGATAGTAGAGTAATAAGGAACTATATCTTACTAGCAGCGGTTAAAAGAATAGGATTACCTTATAGGCAGAAGAAATAACCTTATCTATTAGTTATAATTTTAGGAGATCTAATAACCTATAGAGGAGGGATCATTAATCTTAAAACGGGACTAATTTAGATAACCATTAAAGGAAGACGAATTAAGATGTCTTTTAATATCCTACTATTAGGACGGGATAAGGCAGTATTAGGAATGTCTTAGTTATAAAAATATAATCTAAAGATCGATTAGATTATAGGCTAGGTTAATATTAAGGATACTTAACGACGTAAGATACAATAATAGACTAAGTTAGTATAGTACTAAGTTAGTGTAATATATAAAGAGACTAAGTAAGGCTTAAGTTATATACTAAAGAGATACTATAAATATGGTAAGAAATTATAAAGTTTAGAAAGTAAAAAGTTAGTAAATTATATAGTATAGGACTATAAGATAGAGTTAGAACTAGGAACGAGTCTGAGGTTCTTTTTAATATATAAGCTCACTTAAGGGGTTTGTCTAGGAAAACTTATAAAAGGGATATATTAGACCATTATAGTTATTAGTAGGATACCCAGTATTGTTTATACTAAAGAAGAACGGAAAACTTAGGCTATGTATTAACTATAGATAGTTAAATAGCATTACTTAGAAGGATAGGTATTCTTTACCCTTAATTAATAAAATCTAGAATTAGATAAGTAATATGTAAATCTTTATAAAGATAGATCTAAGATAGGCGTACCATTAGATTAGAATTAAGAAAGGCAATAAATAAAAGGTAGTTTTTAGGTTAAAGGAAGGACTATATAAGCTATTAGTTATATAATTTAGGTTAATAAATGCACTAGCAATATTTTAGGAATAAATTAATAGTGTATTAAGAGAATACCTTAATAATATTATTATCTACTTAATGACGGAGGAAGAATACGAGGATTATATTAAATAGGTTTTAAAGAGACTATAAGAAGAATAGATGCTAGTAGCAATTAAAAAATGCAAGTTCTTTATAAGAAAGACTGGTTTTATAGGATTTATTATTAAACTAGGTTATATTAGTATAGACCTAAAAAAAATTTAAAGCTATAGTTAGTTAGTAAGAACCAGAGAATATAATATAGTTAAGGTTATTCTTAGGGTTTTATAATTACTATAGAAGGTTTATAGTATAATGGTTAAAGAATATTAAACTATTTACTAGGCTTACTAAGAAAGAGGAACTATAGATATGGGGAGACGAATAAAGGAAGTTATTTAAGGAACTTAAGGAATTGTTTACCTAGGAACTAATTCTTAAAATCTACCAACTAGGGCTAGATATGGTTGTAAAAACGGACGTATTAGACTTTATACTAGGAGTATATTTACTATAAAAGTATAGGAATATATAGCACCTAGTGGCATATTATAGTTAGAAGATAATACTACTAGAGTTAAACTATAATATTTACAATAAGAAGTTATTAGGTATAGTTATAGCACTAAAAAAATAGAGAGTATTCTTATAAGGTGTAGAAAAACTATTTATAGTTAAAACGAATTATAAGAACCTAACGGGGTTCTTAATAATAAAGGAACTTAATTATAGATAGGTTAGATAGGTAGAGATACTTATAGAATACTATTTCAAAATTTAGTATACTAAAGGAACTAAAAATGTAAGAGCAGATATATTAAGCAGAAAGGCTAAATTATAAAATAATAAAAAGCTATTAGGAGTAATGTTACGCAGAAATAAGGACGGATTAATTAGGTATAATTACCCTAAGCTAGTAGTAACTTAGGAGAACGACGAACTAGAAAGAATCTATAAGATACTAGAGAGCTTTTAGGTATAGGGAATTCTAGTAGTATAACTAGAAGATCTATAGATAGATATATATAAGAATTAAGAAGTAAAGTATATCCTAAAATGTATAGTAGAGCATTCAACGACACAATGTAATCGCCCGCTAAAGAAACCTGCGAAATAAGCCCTATAGAGCTCCCACGAGCTCTAGAGGACTGCAGAAACCCTTCCTATTAAAACCACACACCCTAATTCGGCGTTAGTGGAGGTATATATAGTGTTTTCCAATATACAGCCCCTAAAACCGGATCATAATAAACAAATAAACCCCTAACCCTAACCACCCCAACCACCCCAATTGAATAGCGCGCCTTTTAAGAATGCGTTCTATAGACTATATAAACTATAGAATAAACCTAGTAGGCAATACAGAAACGATCTCTTAATGCAGACGAGGAGCGCTCCACTATGCTCTCCTTCCTCACCACCGCGATCACAACCCTCTGGACAGCCTTCGCCACGTTGGCGGAGCTTATCTGGACCTAAGGAACCCAGGAGTAATATGCCTAGGACATAAAGGCAATCCGGATAGATATTGGCGCCCTTAGGAAGGCCATAATGATGGCTATAAAGAGCGGACCAACGTTTATAGGCCCGCTGTTATACGCACACGTCGCTACCACCATATCTATAATGCCCTAAGCTATAAAACAAGTTGCCTACAAACCTACAAATGTATATAAGATTACAATCCGCATAGGCGACGCCGCTGACCGTAAGGAAACCTTAAAGTAGAACAGTTAAGCCCTGGTATATAAACTCTAGGCTATAGGACCCCTAGATACCCATAGAATATAGGCCATAAAGAAGCTACAAAGCGGTAACGTTAGGGCGTATGTTATGGATAAAGACGTAAAAGATAGGTTGCTATAAGAAACAGAGTGGACGAAGGTCCTTGGACGCTCTACTACACTAGCTGTTCCGCTAGTACTAGTAGAGGTCTACGCGGTACCTACAAGCCTCGCCATCTAAGGCCTAGAGGCTAAGTAGATAATAAAAGATATAATAAAGCAGAACTGTACTATAGCGGGACTTATAGTAGAAAGGCTGGCGTGGAAAAGGCTAGGAAGAGTCTAAACGGGACAAAAGGTTAAATCGTTACTTATTATGGGTATATAGTTAGAAGAGTTAGCAAATGCGCTATTTAATTAGGGCCTCTTCTTAGGAGGAGACCACTACCTAGTTATAAGGCATGAGACAATGTTTCTAGTAACGCAGTGCTTTAAATGCTAAGGCTTTAACCATATAGCTAAGAGTTATAGGCGAGAAGCTAGATGCGGACGCTGCGCTAGGCAATATAATACTAGCGAATGTACAGAAAACCCACCCAAAAAGTGTATTAACTATAAAGTAGACTATAAGGCATGGAATAGGGCGTGTAGTATTAAGCGGACATAGTAGGAGAAGGCTGCAGCAATTAGGGCCTATACGCCAACACACTACGTAGGCACCTATAAGGCACCTACGAGCGGATAGTAATCACAATTATAGTACGAGATCACCACTAAGGAGGCCTTATAACGAGCCAAGAAAAGGAAGCTAAAGGAGATAGTTACGCAAGAGAGCTCTATATAGGCAGAGGAAGCCCCCTAAAAGGTCGGCCGGCCGTAGACTTTTAATTATTTTAGGAAGGAAATAGGCTAGAGGACCCTCTAATTAATACTCTAAATAGCACTATATAGTAGTATATACGCCCTAATTTAAATCCTAGTAACCTAGGAGCCTTAACTAAATACGGAGTTTAATATAGAGGTGGAAGCAGAAGCCTAGATCCGGAGAGAGGCATCTAAAGGCTCTAAAACTATGTTGTAAGGAAGCAAACGGACGCTAAAGGGCACTAACTTAGCTAACTCAGAGGCTAGCATAGATCTCTTATATTAGGACACCGGAAAACACTTATAATTATATAGTATAACACTAATAACAGTAGGAACGGCGTACTGCTTTACTTCCTATAAGAGGTGGAGTAGGCAAACTCCTAGCTGGATATATTAGCTATCTAGGAGCCGTGGCGGAGGGACTAAGGAAATATAATATGTACTATAAAATCCTACTACCTAGTATATACGGGAGTAGGCAATATAAGGGTCTGCTTCTATATAAATAAGGCTATTAATATAAATAAGTGGGCGCCTATACACCACTTAGTAGACGCATATATAATTAAGCTAGAGGGCTGCAAGAGGACTATCTAGATTTATAATATTTATAACCCCTAATAGATAAATAGCAGTGTCCGTGTGCTACCGGAGCTACTAAAGGCCGAAGAAGAACATATACTATTAGGTGACTTTAATCTATACTACCCCTTTTAGGGGGGTGTAATAGTAATATACGCGGATAACGCGGTAGATGACCTTATCCGCGCCATAGAGGCAGCCGGCCTAAGCTTAGCTACTAAGGCGGGCATAGAGATGTGGGCAAAGGGCATATTAAGGAGCACGCTAGACCTGGTATTCACCTCCCCCTAAATTATCAATAGGCTACTGTAAAGTTAAAGATAAGACCGCTGGTATATAGGGTCTAACCACTTTCCTATTATTATGGAGGTGGACGTAAAGACGCTAGAGGGGCCCCCTTTACCTAGGAGACCGCTATAGAAGAAAGCTAATTAGAAGGTAGTATAGAGTAAGCTAGAGGGCCGACTCTAGCCCCTATATAGACTCCCGTGCGATATAAGAGATAAACTAAATACACTAGTAGAGGCCATATACTAGGCAATTAAGAATACTATAGTAAAAATAGTATCTAACGCGCGGCCCTCGCCGTAAGCCTCTAAAGTATAGTTAGAGGAATGTATAGAAGTGGTAAAGGAAACCCGACAGGCCTTCTAGGCGTAAAAGGTCTCTCGGTTAGTGCCCGACTGGATTAACTATAGAGTTATATAGAATAAGAAGAAAAGGGCAATCTAATGAGAGGCTAATAAGCTATAGAGGAGGACTGTTAAAAAGTTAATAAATAACCCTAAAGGGATATAGAGGATGGCAAAATGGGCGTATATAGCGGACGGGAAGCTAAAGGCCCTACTATAGTTTCCTCCTATTAGTAGACTAGGAGAGGAAACCCTACACTATAATAATAAGGAGAAGGCCACTATCCTTATAGAGCAGTTCTTCCTGCTATTGGTAGAGGCGGACCTTAGTGATATACCAAGGGTTATATACCCGGAGCCGCGAATAGTAAAGAAAGTAGTTAAGGAGGAGGACATTATTACGGCCCTAAAGGGGCTTGCCCCTAACAAGGCCCTAGATCTAAAGAAGATTACTAATTAATTCCTTAAGATATGCGGAGAATAGCTAGCCCTAGTGCTAGCTAAACTCTTTAGCAGCTGTATAGTAATTGGATATCACCTAAAACCGTTTAAAGACTCTATTATAGTAGTCCTCCGGAAACCGTAGAAGCTATCCTATACTACGGCAAAGGCCTACTAGCTGATCGCGCTACTTAACACCATTAGGAAGCTACTTAAGAGAATAGTAGCCAGCCGACTATCTAAAATTGTAGAGGAGATGGGTATGTTACCGGCTAGTTAGATAGGAGTAAGGCCGGGGCACTTAACGCAGATAGTACTGGAGCTACTAACCTAATAGGTACACACGGTATAGAGGAGTAACCCAAACCTAGTAGCCTTATTACTTAGCCTTAATATCTCTAGGGCCTTTAACTAAGTCTCCTATAAAAGAATAATCTATAATATAAAGGCCTAAGCCGTGCCCTACTGGATAGTATAATTTATAAAGTCCTTCCTTAAGGATCGAATAATAAGGCTCTTAATTAGAGGATATATAGTATAAATAATATAAACAAACACCGGTATACCCTAAGGCTTAGCGCTGTCACTAATCCTATTTCTTTTTTTTGCCTATATACTCCTACCAGAGCTATAAGGGGGAACCACTATAGTATTTAGATTTATTGACAACTCTAATATACTAACGTATAGTAAGACTATAGAGGAAAACTGTAGAACTATAGAAAGGGCGCATAAGGTATGTACGGCGTAGGCACGCTAGTATAGGGTAGTGTTTACCCCCGAAAAGTACTACCTTATCTATTTTATAAGGAGCTATAAGAAGTTTAATATAAAGGCTATAGCTAATATATAGGGCTTTACGGAAGGCCTAGTTAGTAACCTACGTGTATTAGGGGTATAGGTTAACTTAAAGCTTAAATAGGGACTATACGTTAATATTATTAAGACGAAGGCGATTACCTAAATAGCTATACTAACCTAGCTTACGGCCTTTATATAGGGCGCCTTCTTCTAAAAGGCGCGGATAATATACTCCGCTATAGTCCGGCTAGTAATCTTATACGGATATAGTACCTAGTACTCGCCACTAGAGTGGACAAAGCCTAAGAAGATAAGCAAAACCAAGCTACGCTAGCTAGGCGTAGTATAGAACCTATGCCTCCGCACTATTGCGGGGGCGTATAAATTAACGCCAATAATAGTACTAGAGCACGAGACGGGGTTTCCGCCGCTTTAGATACACCTTAAAGAGCTAGCTATAGCCTACGCGGAGAGGACGCTAGAAGGACCGGTAAGAGAGTATATTAAAAGGGAGTGTAATACTATATAGGCTACGATAGCCTATTAACTCCGGCCTAGAATAAAGCCACTAATGCGGCCTACTAGACGGGATAAGCTTAAGAGGATGGCGGCCGCTATCTTAGGGACAAATATATGGCTAATAGACTTATTTAAAGCGCAGTATAAGAGAAGTAGAAGGGCTAGGGTATAAGAGGCGTTTAAGGAGCGGTGGAAAAGGGAATGGGAAAAGTACTAGAGTACGCTCACCCACTATATAACGGCCTAGGCCGAGCTATAAAATAAGAAAGTCTTTAAACGCTACGTGAGGCTTATAAAGGTAAAGAGCATAATTAATACGCTGCTTAGAACCGAGTATATAGGGCTTAATAGATACCTTTACTACTAAAAAGTACTAGGGTACCTAACTTCGGCCTGCCTATGCGGCTATAGCTAACAATTAATGATGTATATAGTGGTGTTCTGCCCTAGGCACGCTACTGGCCGGGCGGAAATATATTACTATACTGGAATATCCTTATATAAAGAGCTCCTAACTAAGCTAAAGGCTGCTAAGGTAGTTGCGGACTGGTTTATATAGATAAACCTCTTACTGCACCTTTTAGTTGCTAGAGAGCTGGCTAGGGTAAAGAGAGGAGGCTAAGAAGTGCTTTAAGAGGCGGAGGATAGATACTGTAGGGATGGTAGAATATAGTAGAATTTTGCAGATGGCAACCTGGCAGAAGTTGGCAGAACTCTAGCAACCTGGTAGAATTTGGCAGAACTTATTAACCTGGCAGAATTTAGTAGAATTTGGTAACCTAATAGAAGCTAGTAGAATTTTGGCAACCTAATAGAATTTGGCAGAGTTTTGGCAACCTAATAGAATTTGGCAGAGTCTTAATAACCTAACAGAATTTGGCAGAATCTTGGCAACCTAGTAGAATTTAATAGAATTTGGTAACCTGATAGAACTTAGTAGAGGTTAATATCCTAATAGAACTTAATAAAACTTAGCAAGGTATAGAGCTGCGTACGTTAACGTAGATATAAACGACAGAACCTTCTACACCACTACTAGCCTTATAGGCCATCGGCCTATGCCCTACCTAGATAACCGGAGCAGCTAGGAATGGAACCTAGGCTTTAGCTATATACCCCACCGGACAGACCTAGGAGTACGTATTAAGATGGCTTTTCTGTAGCGCCTTAAAGAGACGTCTACTTGTGCTTAGCAGTTACTAATTAGAAGAGAGGCTATATAGGCCGTATAATAAGAGAAGAAGAGGTTTTATCCGGCCCGAGCGGTATGGTTCCCCTCTTATACATATATATATATATACCCATATAGACCCGCTGTATGGACCCTAACGGGAGCCGCAATAGCGTAATTGAATATTATAATATAACATATAGTAGAGCATTTTATGGAAGATTTCTATAAGGGAATAACTTAAGGACATAACAGAGTAATAGGCTTAGTGTTAAGACTTTAAGAAGACTATATTATTAACGGAATCTAGGGTATAGCTAGAAAAGTAATAAAAAAAATATTTAGATTACTAAAGGAATAAACTAATGAGGTATAAGCTATACGGAGGGCTATAACCTATTAAAATACCGGAAAGACTATAGGAGGTTATATTATAGGACTTTATTATTAAGTTACTAAAGTTAAAGGATCCTATTACTGGATAGGAGTATAACGTAATCTTAGTAATAGTGGACAAGTTAACTAAGTAGGGCTACTTTATAGCATGTATAGAAAAAATCTTAGTAGAAGATATCGCTAAGATCTACATTAAAGAAGTGTTTATAAGATATAGAGCACTAAGCAAGATTATATTAGATAGAGATTTAAGATTTATAGTAGTATTTTAGGAGGTATTCTTAGCGGAATAGGGAATTTAAGTAGCAACTTCTACTATATATTATCTACAAACAGATAAATAGATAGAAAGATTAAATTAAATACTAGAGCAGTATCTAAGGCATTATATTAATTATGCACAGAATAATTAGGTATTATTATTACTAGTTATATAATTTATATATAATATAACACTATAAAAAGGAATAGGTATATTACTATTTAAGGCAAATTACGGATATAAGCTAAGAATATCGTTATTACTATAATAAGTAAAGAAAATAAGTAGCACAGCTAAAGAAAGAATAAAGACGCTAATAAATCTTTATATAGACCTTATAGAATTAGTAAAGAAGGTATAAGAAAGAATAAAAAGGTACTATAACGCTAAGAGATCTAAGGGACTAGATCTTAAGGAGGGAGATAAAGTGTAGCTACTATATAAAAATTTTAAGAGTTAATAACTAAGTAAGAAGTTGGACTATGTTAGACTAAAACCTTTTAAAATTATATAAAGGATTTTACTAGTAATTTTATATATTAATATATATATTTTTAAATCCTTAAAATTAGACTCTGCACCTATATATAGTAAGGCCTATAAACCTACTAGTCTTTAGACTTAGTAAAGCCAACGTAAAAACGTTACACAGCTGTGGGTAGAAGGTAGTAGTAGTTGATAAAATGTTGTAGGGGGTAGTGAAAAGTTTTTATCTGGGATGGTGTCACGGATTAACAAAGCAGTTGCAAATAAGCTTAATTGCTAGCTATTGACCATGCTAAGTATATTAACGCGTAATAGTTTAAGACATTTAATAAGGAACAGAAACAGGTTTAGGTTAATAGGTCAAGATATAGGGGGTTATTATAGTATGTGCATGTATTACGGGACGAATATAAGCATAGGTCAGGAACGTAAGAATAGGTAACTCCCGTAATAGTACCCCCCTCTTAAACTCGAGCTCCTGCAAGATGTATACGTATATAGAAAGAAAAGACAGAAAAGGAAAGGGGAGGGTAGGTAGGTAAAAGCTAAAGCTATATTAGCCTTGCTCCAGCGCCTCTACGTCCTCTACTATATAGGCTTTGCCGGTTTAGGCCTCCTTGCTTAATCATTAGGCCACTAGCTCGTTTAGCCTAAAGTATAGCCCTAGCCTCTGTCGCCAGCTTTGCTATAGTCCTTGCTGCTAGGAGACGCTATATACTAGAGCTTATATAGTCCCCTTGCTCGCTCTTAGCAGCTCTATAGCTTCCTATTATCTATACTAGGTCCCCCTAAAAAATTATTCTAAAATTCCGTTATTTATGGTCTATTTTTCGGTCCAAAATAGGAGTTCTTAGCGGTATTTGTCAACTTATATAGTAGTAAGGTGCTAGCTTAGAGTTGTTTCCGTAGGTAGATCGGCACAAAGCTTATTAGTTTATGCGGTAGCAGTACGGTACTAGCGACGTATTTGTGTAGGTAGCAGTACAGTACTAGTAATAGGTTTAGTTTGTAGGTGTATTAGCACAAGGCTTATTAATAGGGTTAGGTTCTATAGGTATATCGGCGCGGAGCTTATTAGTTTAGGTTCTATAGGTATATTAGCGTAGTGCTTATTAGTTTATACAGTGGTAGTATAGTGCCAGCAATAGGTTCGGGGGTCTAGGGAGTAAGGCTTAACCTAGTTATATTCGGCTCGCAGGCATATTAGCACAAGGTCTTGTTAATAGGTTTAGGTTCCGTAGGCAAATCGGCATAGAGCTTACCGGTTTATGCGGTAGCAGTATAATGCTAGCAACAGGCGGCTTAAGACGAGTATTAGATACGGATAGCTTTAACGGCAGCAGTATAATGCCAGCAATATATTCGGGCGGCTTAGGACAATCTAGGTATCAGGTACAGATAACTTTAGTAATAGGTTTAGGTAGCAGTACAATGCAAGCGACAGGTTTAGGTTCCGTAGGCAAATCGGCACGGAGCTTATTAGTTTAGGTAGCAGTACAATATAAGCGACGGGTTTATGTAGGTAGCAGTACAATGCCAGCGATGGGGTTATCTCGTAGGCGTAACGGCACGAGGCTTGTTAGTTCGGGTAGCAGTATAATACAAGCGGCGGGTTTATATGGTAGCAGTATAATGCCAGCGATAGGGTCGTTTCGCAGGCGTGACGGCACGAGGCTTGTTAGTTTAGATAGCAGTATAATGCAAGCAATAGGTTCGGGTTCCGTAGGCAAATTAGCACGGAGCTTATTAGTTCGTATGGTGGCAGTACAGTGCTAGTAAAGGGTTTATATGGTAGCAGTACGGTGCCAGCAATAGGGTCGTAGGCGTATCGGCACGACAGGTTATCGGGTTCGTTTCGCAGGCGTAGCGGTGTAAGGTAGTGCTTTAAAGGAGAATAACCCAATATAGTATTGGGTTTCTTTAATCCTAAGTTTCTTTTTATAGTTATATACTAATTATAAGTATCTATATAGATAACTGTCTAGAAAATTACGAGTGTATAGGGTGGTAAATAGGAAATATTAGATTTCTACTTAATTATAACAGGCTAGAAGAAAGTATAGGCATAAGTACTTATCCACTCTAGGTTTATATAGGATAATTTTAAAAATACCCTTAGTTTACTAGATAATGGAGCTAGCTGGTATAATAGTAACGCTAGTAAGGACCAGTATATATATAATAATAAGGCATTTTAGAAGTTTATATAGTTTGCAAAAGGTTATAGTGGGGTTATTTTTTAGTAAAGTAGTAAGGAGGATTTCTAAAGCCTGTAGCGTTATATAGTATTACTAGGTCTAAATATAAGCTTTTTATACTTATACTAGTGCACGCAATTCTAAAATAATATTTATATTGCTTTAGCAGTTAGGCCAGGCCTCTTTTACTTATAGTCTTAACTTATTTTAATATAGAGAATTAATAAAGTCTTTAATATTATTAAATAGTTAGGCTAGCTTTTACTTTTTCTAGCTAACTATAAATATTAAAGTACCATATCTACTTAAGTACTTTTATAATTTTAGAGTTGTAAAAGAACTAGTATTTTACTAATATACTTAATTTTTAAATCTAGGATTTTATTTTTCTTATTATTCTAATTGTCCTAATAGTCCTAGTGGTCCTAGTAGTTTAGGTGGTCTAAATAGTCTAGGCGACCTCCTAATAGGTTCTTAATAGGTTTTTAACAGGAAGCCAAGTGTAAGGGTCTTTTAGAGCTCTTAATAGCCCTAATAGGAGCTATTAGAAGCTGTTAGTACCGTTAGAAGACATAAAAATTTTGCTAATGTTGTCTAGCTTAGACATATAAGGGTTTTATTAATTAAAGAAATAAAATACTAGTCCTTTTAAGTAATAGCGTTTAGCTTTTAATAGTTAATGCAAAAATAAAGGCCTTTATTAGGCTTTTTTATAAATAAAATAGGAGAAGTAAAAAGGGCTTAACTTGGCTTGGTAAACCCTTTATCCAGGTTATTAATTAAGTACTACTTTATTGCTTTTAGCTTATTTATTAATTATTAGTAAAGGGGGCTATAACCTAGCGAGTTATTAGCTTCTAATTAGCTTCTATAATTGTATATCTAATAAGGGGGTAACTTGTCTGAAGCCGCCTTTAAGAATGCATTTTTATAATTTATATAGATAGTAGAAAGAGGCATTTAACTAGTTCCTTATTAGTTTCCTTAGCTAGCTCTTCCTCCCTATTATTATTAATTTAGTTAATCTTATATAGGCTTATTATAAAGACCTTATTATCCCTTTAGTATATATTAAAGTGGAATACTATAGCGCTAATTGCGGTAATATCTATAGTGGGGGGATTGTATAATAATAGGGGCGTATATGACTTTAGGAACTTCTAGGGTATTAGCGTTATTATTACTCCTTTTAGCTCCTATTGTATCTTTTAGAGGTTATCCCTTATATCCTATTAATACGTTCTTTTCTATACTAGTTAAATCTACGCAATTTAGACGTTGTCTATATTACTATCTGTCCCGCTTTTATATATAGAGTCCTCTTTAAATACCACTCCACTAAGTTGTTATTACGTTATTAACTTTTTATTTACCTATATACCTAGCCTATTAATAAGTCTACTATAGTATTTCCTATAAGGCTTCGTTATATTACCTAAAGGCAGCGCTAAGAGTAACTTATATTTACCTACTAGGTAAGCTTATAGATAATTAAAGACTAGTTTAAGATTATATAGACAGACAAATCTATAATATACTATAGTGGCTACTAGCGTATCTTTATAACTTAACGGCCTTATAAATAATTTTACCCCTACTACCTTTAGCTAAGACTCTATAATATACCTTATATAATAATTTAGGCTTACTTTACAGGTGTTAAAAAAGGGCCTCTAGTTTTTTAGAATAAGTAGGAATAGGGTAATATTACGGCTTAAGGCTTCTAACATTACATCTACCTAAGCCTAAAAAGCTTCTATAAATACTATAATAGGGAGTATTATATATATATTAACGCCCCCTAGTTGTTTAATTTTACCCTATTTATTATATAAATAAACGGCGCACCCGTATATAAAGCTTAATCTATTATAGCTAGATTCGCAGCTAGCCAAATCTAACTACTTAATTAGCTCCTAAATAGCCCTAATCTTAACCTAATTAAAGCTCTTTAAAAGATAATAAAGGAATAAATTACCTAGTGTTGTAATAAGCCTTATATAAAGGAGCAGATATAATAGGTAATTTAAAAAAAAGTAGGACAAGATTACAGAAGAAGATCTATACTAACTCGTCGTATCTATAAGGCAACGCGTACGCGACGTAATTATAGCCGAAGGGGGCATAACTAAGTAGTAGATTTAGGTAAGAACTTAAAGGAAGGAATTAAACACTTTGTTTATGTTAGTGACTTAGTATTACGGACGCTTTAAGTACAATACTACGACTACTCGGAGAGGAGTCGGAGGAAGCTAGTTAGTTAATATAGGCACGGTCTAAGATGGAACCGGTAGAACTATGTAATAAGGAATAGTAAGCAAGTTATATAATGTTGTACGCAGTGTACGCAGTGTATAAAGGGAACGTACGTATAATATATATAACACGTATATTACGTACAAGAAGGATTTTATAGGAGTACGGTTGTATATTTAAGGACCCTTAGTCCCTACCTAGATAGTTCCTTCCTTATAGTGATTCTTAGAATACAATTGGAGTTAATCTATTAGGCAACCACTCCACTAGTTATTATTACGTTGTTAACTTTTATACTTGCATTTCCTACATACCTAGCCCAATAACGAGCCCACTATAGTTTTTGCTACAAGGTTCCATTATACAATCACTACCTAGTTATAGTATTAATATAAGAAGTTAAACAACATGCTACTAAAAGCAGCCACTATAACGCCATCGACGGCGGCAACTACTTTAAGATTAGGTAACGACACTAGTATAGTAAACACTAACTTATAACAGCCTGTAACAGTAGGGCAATTATAAGAAATAGTTAACTAACTAATAGAAAACAATGCGGCACTTAAACAAAGGATTAACGGGATAAAAGCAGTAAAGGTTAAGTTACCATTAATTAAAAGATTTTTAGGAGAGAGATTAAAGCTTAAAGGATTCCTTATATAAATGCANTTTAAGNTNANATANGANGGAGTAAAGCTAGCAANACCTATNGATNAAATAGNGTATNCAGGANTGTTCTTANNAGGAAGAGNACTTAAATAGTTTAAGCCTTACCTTATAGAGATATAAGTAAATAGAATAACGATAACAAACTAGGAAGTACGGTTTATATTCTTAAGCTGGAATGGATTCATAGAGCGACTTATATAGATATTTGGAGACCTAGAGGTAATAACTACAGCGGAAAGAAAACTCTAAGATATTACGCAATAAACCTTAGCTATTAAATATATAACGTAGTTCCAAATATTAGCGATATAAGTTAAGTGGAATAATAGGGCGCTTATGGCACAGTATAAACAGGGACTTAAGGCTAAAGTTTAGGACGTAATTATTCTAATAAAAGATATGGACACCCTAAGGAAATTAATAGATTAAGCAATAAAGATTAACAATAGGATCTTCCAAAGGGAATAGGTTAAGAAAGGTTAGGACAGAGTTCTATAGTTATATAAGACGTAAAGCACGCAATAACTAAAGCTAAGTTAGAAACTATAGTATAGCGCAGAGCTAATGGACCTAAGTAGTACTAAAGAAGCCTATAAGAGATGGAGTAAGAAACTATAAAAACCTAGAGGTTAAGGATCTAGTAATTATAGGACTAAGGAGTATAGGCTAAACTAGGGATCTTAGCAGTAGAAGACGTTTAGGCGGACTCTATAGTAAAGTTAGTGGTTTAGAGATAGAGCTTATATAAATTACGGGAAACAGGGTTATTTTGCGAGGGATTATAAAGATAGTTAGAGTTACTATGTAATAAAGGGAACTAGACTAACGGCAGAAGATATATATATATAGAGGGATAATAGTATACTACGAGGAATAAAAGAATGTTTAATCTGAAGTTTCGCGTTTTATTATAATAACGCATACTAAATTCATAAAGACGCTAAGTATGGCGTAAGCTATTGGCTATAAGAGCTAAAATCTATAGAGTGTAGAGGAACTAACAAACCATTGCGTAGATTGGACATTAAAGATAACGAGTTTAACGCAGGCAAAACATTTACAGATAATAAGGAAATAAAGGCAGTTTACTAGAAATGTATAAACCTTAAAAAAGTTATAATAGAAGTAAAGACTAAGACCACTATAGAGTAAGGTTCAGTAACGGGTATTATAACACCGTTAGATACGGTATTTATCGCTTTATAAGATAGAAGGAGTAATATTTAAAGAAAATTAAGTAAGCAGATAACTGCTAGTGCTAGCTTACTACTTAATAAAGGCAAAAGGCCAAAGGCTTAAGATTCTTAAGACGAGATAAAAGAGATCTAAGATTCTAAAGATAGGATAAGAATAGCTTAAGGACCCATAACGGACGAAAACCGATAGAGCAAAGCAGTAGCTTAGTTTAGTAATATATAAATAAGCTCGGGATAAGAGTTCCTAATAGCATTAAATTCTTAAGACGAGATAGATAAGATTTAAGACTCTTAAAACGAGATAAAAACACTATAAACGCCTAATTAGACTAAGGTGAGAGCTAAGCTTAAGTTAGAAGTAAGCTTAGGATTAAAGAATCTAAGGGACTAAGAATTCGGAGTACGAATAAGGACACCCATAGGTAAGAGGTAAGAAGCTTCTTTATAGATTAGAGAATCTACAATATAAATAGTAGCTAAACTAGGAGACAGATATATAGACCTAGAGGACTTACTAGTTAAATACGGTGTTTAGCCTAAAGATTAAAAAATTAATACTAAGATTAAGAAGTATAAAGACTTTAAGGATCTACTTATAAGACGCAAAAGAAAAGAAACTATAAAGGAATTTAGAGCAAGAATTACCTTATAGCAAGAGTAGAAACTAGATAAGAGATCTAGTTTACTAGGTCGTATAAGGGACAAAGCACCTATATAAAGAATTACTAATAGGCCAAAAGTGGGCACACTAAGAGCTAAGTGGCTTACTAAACTAGAATAAGAAGAGGATTTAGGGATTCCTATTAGGTTCAAGGAACGATATACTAAAGGTTATTATAACGTAGTAATAAAGAAATACTTCTTTACGGATCAACTATATACACTTAAGCAGCTGTACTAAAAGTGGTATAGGTAAAGGCACAACAACAAGTAGGAAGATTTCTATATATAGTTAGACGAAAAGGTTATCTAAGACCACCTAATTATAGAGAAGGCTATAACTTATATTAAAGGAGCCTTAATTATAACGTCAAAAGATCTAGAAGAGTAATTAGAGGACTAGAGAAGTAAAAGACGAATTTTAGTACCTACAAATAAAGTTACAACGCTTAGATTAACACAAAAAAGGTTTAAACTTAAGGATAAAGACAAGCTAAGAGTTAACCTAAGACACTAAGCGCACTATACACTATTATAAATAGCATACGTGGATAATGCGTATAACATATATAGAGCACCTAAGGATAAAAATTAGAAGTATTTAATAAGAATATATTAGATAATAGATAAGGCGAAATATTAAAATACTAAGTATATATATAGTTAGCACCTAGTAGAAGTTTAAAAATAAGGGAACTTAATACTTTAACTAGGAAGATTCCTTACGGAAGAATACCTAGATAGACAATAGTAGTAGAAATATCTAAAGAATACCTGTCTATAGCATATTAAGGATAAAAAGCGAACTAAGTATTAGCCTAAGTTAGACCAAGTATAAGCAGAATTAAGTACATCAGGAAATTTTTTTTTAGGCACGTTGTTACAAGCGAAAATCGGGTCTACAAAACCTGCGTAAGTCGCGATTTGCGGCAATTCACAGCAATTTGCTACAAACACGCAGCTACTTATAAGTAGCCTATGCAAATTGCTACAAATACGCAGCTACTTATAAGTAGCCTATACGAATTGCTGTAAATTACCGCAAATTGCTATAAATACGCAGCTACTTATAAGTAGCCTATACAAATTGCTGCAAATTACCGCAAATTGCTAAAATCGCGACTTAAGCCAGCTCTGCACAAAGCTCCGCACGAAGCTCCGCACGAAGCTCTATATAAAGCTCTACACGAAGCTCTACATAAAGCTTTACACGAAGCTCCATATAAAGCTCTGTATAAAGCTCTATACAAAGCTCTACACAAAGCTCTATATAAAGCTTTACACGAAGCTCTATACAAAGCTCTGCACAAAGCTCTATATAAAGCTCTATACGAAGCTCTATATAAAGCTCTATATAAAGCTCTACACGAAGCTCTATATAAAGCTCTATATAAAGCTCTGTATAAAGTTCTACACGAAGCTCTACACGAAGCTCTGCGTACAGAGGCTCTGCATAAAGCTCTGTATAAGGCTCTGCACGAAGCTCTATACGAGGCTTTACACAAAGCTCTATATAAAGCTCTATACGAGGTTCTACACAAAGTTCTGCACAAAGCTCTATACAAAGCTCTGCGTATAGAGGCTCTGCATAAAGCTTTGTATAAAGCTTTGCACGAAGCTCTATATAAAGCTCTATATAAGGTTCTGCACAAAGTTCTACATAAAGCTCTATATAAAGCTCTGCGTATAGAGGCTCTGCACGAAGCTCTATACAAGGCTCTGCACGAAGCTCTATATAAAGCTCTATATAAAGCTCTGCATAAAGNTNTATACAAAGCTCTACACAAAGCTCTGCGTATAGAGGCTCTACACGAAGCTCTATATAAAGCTCTACACGAAGCTCTATATAAAGCTCTATATAAAGCTCTACTAAAACTCTATATAAAGCTTTATATAAAGCTCTACATAAAGCTCTATATAAAGCTCTATACGAAACTCTACGTAAAGCTCTATATAAAGCTTTATATAAAGCTCTATATACAGAGGCTCTATATAAGGCTTTACGCGAAGCTCTACGTATAGAGGCTCTATACGAAGCTCCGCATAATATATATTACTTTAGGTCCCCGCTATATTCCTAATAGCCTCTACACATAGGTAGCTACCTTATTTTTTACCCTTCCTTCCTTATATCCTCCCTACCTAGAGAGGCACTAGAACTATAGCTAGTAGACAACTATTGCTAAAACTAGATAACCGTCACTAAAACTAGACAACCGTCCCTAGAGCTAGATAACCGTTGCTAGAGCTAGATAACTGTCGTAAGAGCCAGACGACTATTGCTAGAGCTAGACGACCGTCGTCATTTAGATAACCGTCACTAGAGCTAGACAATCATTATAAGAGCTAGACAACTATCGCCAGAGCTAGACAATTGTCGCCAGAGCTAGACAACTATTATTAGAGCTAGATGACTATCGCCAAAGCTAGACAACCGTTGTCAGAGCTAGACGACCGTCGCTAGAGCTAGACGACCGTCGTTAGAGCTAGACGACCGTTGTTATCTAGACAACTATCGCTAAAGCTAAACGACCGTCGCCAGAGCTAGACGACCGTCGTTAGAGCTAGACGATTGTCGCCAAAGCTAGATAACTATTGCTAGAGCTAGATAACCGCCAACTATTTAAACGACCTAGCCAGCAAACACTAAATAATTCAATCGGTCAAATTAAACTAAAGCATTATTATTAGTCTATTACCGAATTAAATTAAATTAAGCCCTCCTATAGAGGCACCCTAAACGACTACCGTTTAGAGATAATATAGATAAATAGGTACAGACGGTAGGTATAGACAGGTAGGCATAGACAGTAGGTATAGATAGGTAAGTATAAACAGTAGGTATAAACAGGTAGGTATAGATAGTAGGTATAGATAGGTAGGTATAAGTAGGTGGGTATAGACAGACAGACAGATAGATAGATAGGTAGGTAGGCAGGCAGGTAGGCAGGCAGGCAGGTAGGCAGGCAGGTAGGTACTAGGCCAATTAACGATTTAAAGGCTCTAAGTAGATAGCTCTATATTTTATATAGTTATAATATAAATATATTTAAAAGTATATTATAGCAATCTATAGGAAACGTGCAAAATATATAAAATGTATAAAATGTACAAAATATACGAAACGTATAAAACGTATAAAACGTATAAAACGTATAAAATGTATAAAACGTATAAAATGTATAAAACGTGCAAAACGTATAAAATATATAAAATGTGCGAAATGTGCGAAATATAAGGGCTACGTATAGGCTTCGCGCGGATTGCTATAAAAAATATAGGCTTTATACAGGTTGCTGCAAACTGCCGCAAAAAATATAGGCTTCGCGCGGGTTGCTGCAAACCGCCACAAACCGCATAGGACCATATACGACCACCGCAACCGTACAGTTTGCAGTAAATTGCCGCAAATTGCTGCAAACCGCAACAACGAGCCAAAAAAAAAATTTCCTGATATAGCCAATAGTTAGGAAAAGTGGAGGCCTATAGAACCAAAGGGAACTAGTAGTAGAGCCTTAAACCCTTAAAGGAATTTAAGAACAATACCTAAATTTATAAGTAAAGTAGCAAGATTAGCAGTTTAAGGCACTAATAGATAGTAGAGTAATAAGGAACCATATCTCGCTAATAGCAGTTAAAAAAATAGGGTTACTATATAAACAGAAGGAATGTCCTTACCTATTAGTAACAATTTTAAAAGATCTAATAGCCTATAGAGGAGGTATTATTAATCTTAAAATAGGACCTATTTAGTTAACTATTAAAGGAAGACTAGTTAAGATATCTTTTAATATATTACTATTAGGGAATAATAAGGTAGTATTAGGAATACCTTAATTACAGAAATATAATCTAAAGATTAATTAGATTATAGGTTAGATCAATATTAAAGATACTTAACGCCACAAAATATAATAATAAGCTAAGTTAGTATAGTACTAAGTAGAAGCAACCTACAAAGAAATAGAAAAAGAACTAAGTTATATACTAAAGAAATACTATAAGTATAGCAAAAAACTATAGTTACTAGAAAGTAAAAAGCTGTTAGAGTATATAGTATAGAACTATAAAATAGAATTAGAACTAGAAATAAGTCTAAGGTTCTTTCTAATCTATAAGCTTACCAAAGAAGAAGGTAGAGTATTAAAAGAGTTTATTTAGAAGAACTTATAAAAGGGATATATTAAACTATTATAATCATTAGTAGGTTATCCAGTACTGTTTATACTAAAGAAAAATAGCAAGCTAAGGCTGTGTATTAACTATAAATAGTTAAACAGCATTACCAGGAAGGATAGGTATCTTTTACCCTTAATTAGTGAAATCTAAGACAGGATTAGCAATATATAAATCTTTATAAAGATAGATCTAAGATAGGCGTACCATTAGATTAGAATTAAGGAAGGCAATAAATAGAAGGCAGCCTTTAGGTTAAAGGAAGGACTATATAAACTATTAGTTATACAATTTGGGCTTATAAACGCACCAGCAACGTTCTAAAAGCAAATTAACAATATATTAGGAGAGCACTTAGATGAATTTATTATAGCATATCTTAATAATATTATCATCTACTTAATAACTAAGGAAGAATATAGAGAATACGTTAAATAGGTCTTAAGGAAACTATAAGAAAAACAAATACTAGTAGCAATTAAGAAATGCGAGTTCTTTACTAGAAAAACCAATTTCGTTAAATTCATTATTAAACTAGGCCAACTTAGCATAGATCTAAAAAAGATTAAGGCTATAGTAGATTAGCAGGAACTAGAGAACATTATACAGTTAAAATTATTCCTAGGGTTTTGTAATTACTGCAGAAGGTTTATAGCATAATGGTTAAAGGATATTAAGCCATTTACGCAGTTAACGAGGAAAGAAGAACTATAGGTATAAGGGAAAAAATAACAAAAACTATTTAAAGAAGTTAAGAGATTGTTTACCTAAGAGCTAATTTTTAAAATCTATTAACTAGGTCTAGAGACGGTTATAGAAACAGATATATTAGACTTTATACTAGGAGTATACTTTATATAAAAGCATCTAGACGGATAGCATCTAGTGGCATACTATAGTTAAAAGATAATACCACTAAAACTAAACTATAACATCTACAACAAGGAGTTATTAGGTATAGTTACAGCACTAAAGAAATAAAGAGCAATCTTGCAAGGTATAGAAAAACTATTTATAGTTAAAACGGATTATAAGAACCTAACAGAATTCCTAATAATAAAGGAACTTAACTAAAGATAGGTTAGATAGGCAAAGATGCTTACAGAATACTATTTTAAGATTTAGTATACTAAGGGTACAGACAACACGCGAGCCAATGCATTAAGTTAAAAAGCTAAACTATAAAACGATAAGAAGCCATTAGAGGCTTTACTATAAAAAGATATAGATAGATTAATTAGGTACAATTATCTAAAGATTGTAGCAACTTAAGAAGATAAGTTAGAGAAAATCTACAAGACACTAGAAAGCTTTTAGGTACAAAGAATTCTAAAAGCACAGCTAGAAGATTTATAGATAGATATATACAAAAACTAAGAAGTAAAGTATATCCCAAGAAGCATAGCAGAGCACTTTATAGAAGATTTCTATAAGGGATTAACTTAAGGACATAATGGGGCCATAGGCTTAGTGTTAAGACTCTAAGAGGAGTATATTATTAACGGAATCTAAAGGATAGCCAGAAAGGTCACTAGAGAGTATTTAAATTACTAAAGAAATAAACTAATAAGGCATAAGCTATATAGAGGGCTACAACCTATTAAAATACTAGAGAGACTATAGGAGGTTATATTATAGGACTTTATTATTAAGTTGCTAAAATTAAGAGATCCTATTACCGGGCAAGATCACAACGCGATCTTAGTAATAGTAGATAAGCTTATAAAGTGGGGATACTTCATAGTATATACAGAAGAGATATTAGCAGAAAATATCGCTAGAATCTATATTAAGGAAGTATTCATAAAATATAGAGCACTAAGTAAGATTATATTGGACAGAGATCTAAGATTTATAGCAGTATTCTAGGAAGTATTCTTAGCGAAGTAAGGAGTTTAAGCAGCAACTTCTACTATATATTATCCGCAGATAAACAGTTAAACGGAAAGATTAAATTAGACACTAGAGCAGTATCTAAAACACTATATGTTACGGCACTGGCAGAACTTAGCAGAACTTCGCGGTCACGTGACTAGAGGACCGCATAAAAGAACCCTACTTCGACCAGCGCTGCTCTTCTTCTCCTTTCCTTTCTCTAGCTTTAGATCCTCGTTTATAGACTACTAATTGTATAGGCTTACGCGTCCCTCTTGCCGTGCTCGTGCCTTAATTAACTAAGTCGCTAACATTATCTAAAGCTCTTCTACTCTTTTTCCTAAGAAGGAACTTAAAAAATATCTATGGATTATAAATAAGAATAGAACACAGAAGCAGACCTAAAGACTATTATCAGAACTAGAAGAATAGAAAAGAATAACAAGATCTATAAAATACGTATAGACTAGAACCCCTACAAGAATCTTACCAGAAGTTACCCTAACAACTATATTACTATGCTAAGAACTACAGCGGCTAGTAAAGCAGCCGTAGGACCCTTAAATACCTCTAATAGTAAAACAGCAACTGACTTAAACTCCTAGGTGGAGCTTATAGCAGCCAATGCCAAAATTAAATGACTTTAAGAGCTGCTTAAAGCTAGAGAACCCCTTATACCTAGTGAAGAGTTATTAGATACCTAGAGACTTGCTATAGTCCTTAAGGCCCTAGCCTAACGTACAGTATTAGTATTATTATGGTCCGCGAAGGTTACGGACCCCCCGTTGCTTATAGACGGAACCGACCCTATATTTGACAATTGGAAGCTTTAATTATAGGATAAGCTCGAAGTTAATGCGGATTACTTCCCTACTACTTGGGCTAAAATGGCCTACGTCTTTGGCCGTACCGGTAGGGACGCATAGACGTACCTACGTCCTCAATATATATAGGACTTGGCAGATCCCTTCCTCTCTAAAGAAGAGATAATTATGTACCTGTCTTCTATCTATAAGGACCCCTTTAAAGTATAGAACGCTCGACTTAATTATAAAAGCCTAAATATAAAAACGACGGAGACCTTCTCGGCCTTTTAGACCCGCTTTCTATACCTAGCCAGCTAGGCTTGAATTCCCCAGGAAGATTTAATGCTAGACCTATTTAATAAGCTTACCCTAGACTTGCAGCGAGCTATACTACTAGTTTTTACTACTATATAGACACTAAAGGAACTTACGGACTAGTGCTTAGCTATTAACTAAGGCCTCCGCCGAATTAAGGTACGCGCTAAACGGTATAAAGCTAGAAACCCTTTAAATCAGACCATAGGCAATATAAGAACGGCCCATAATGCCCTAGCACGATCAGCAACCCCTATAGCACTACCTGTATAGCCTGCTACTAATTTAACAGCTAGCTATGCGGCCAGCCCTACCACGGGTCTGGCAAATGCTCGGCCTATATATAGCAACCCCTATATATAGGCCCTTAGTGATTAAGGAGCTTGCTTCTCTTGCGGTTAAAAAGGCTACTATATAAAGGATTGTTTAACAAATATAAAAGCGGACAAGGTCCTATTAATCTAGGAGGATAGCGTAGAGTTGGAAAAAGAGGAACCCTAGAGGAAGACTCCTCTTTAGGGTTAAAAGGGATTAATATATCAGATGTTAATTTAGGTCGGCTAGTTAGTAAAAGAAGCTGCACTATCCCTTATACTTTATTCCGTAATAGATACCAAGTTTTAACCTCTACTTTAGCTAACTCTGGAGTAAATGCCTTTACCTTAATAGACACCTAGTATGCCGTAAAGCTAGCTGACTTTCTAAATGCACCTATTAAAGAACTACCCAAACTAATTCCTATCCGTGGGTATAACGGGCGGATAGGACTACCTATTATAACTATCTTGCGGATTTACCTCCGTGTTAACAGACGAAGGCAGTATAACGCCCCCTTCCTTATTATGGACCTAGGTAGCTATAATATGATTTTAGGGCGAAAATGGCTAGCCTATTTAGGCTTATAGCTCGACGTATAGAGTAGACGGCTTATCTAGCCCGAAACCCTACCCCTAACCCCTTCCTTTATAAAAGAAATCAGCATTACAATGGAAAACCTTATACGGCCCTAGATTAATACTATTTACTAGGCCGATGTTGTGCGTAGAGACTAGGCCTTTGAGAAAGATATATAGCTTAATTTGCAACGGATCCGTATACTACGTTGCCCCTAGACTACCTATATCACGCCACCCGCATTAAAGATCTAGGAAGTTAGTAGTGACCTAAAAAAGCCCCCTATAGAGAGCTTAGGCCCTATGTAGCTACGAAGAATAGTAAGGGATATTAGACGTTATACTAAACTGATAGATCGGAGGGACAACCTATAAAAGATAGAATAGGAGCTAAGAAAGATTATAAACCCTAGACCGCAAAATATAGTCCGGAAAACGGCTATAAGGAAACTAGCGGACCTCCCACTAGTTAATATCTGCTGTATTAGTGCCGTAGGATTTTACCGGAACTTGGTTTAGCCTAATACCGTTGCCTTTACGACAAGCTTATACAAAATTGATTAAATAATTAAGGAAAAGGGAAGTGAGCTTAGCGGATAAGAAAGTGAGCTTATAAATAAGGAACTAGTAGAACAAAAGCTGCCCTATTAACACCAGAAATTTAAGGACATATTCTCTAAAGTAGTGTCTAATATACTTCCACCTTACCGACCGTATAACTATAAGATTGAGATTAAGCAGGGCAAAGAAAATACCCTTAGCTTTAGCCCCCTTTATAAGCAGTTTATTACCGAATTGCAGGCTATAAAGTAGTATTTTATTAATAACCTAAATAAGGGCTTTATTAAGCCTAGCTAAGCCCCTTTTGCCTTACCTATTCTCTTTATTAAAAAGCTAAATAGAGGACTCTGCTTCTGTATTAACTACTATAAGCTAAATAATATAACCCGCAAGGACCGCTATCCGCTGCCCCTACTTAATAAGACTCTAGCCTAAATAAGTAGAGCTAAAGTCTTTATAAAGCTTGATATCCGCTAGGCCTTCTACTAAATTAGGATAGACCCTGGGTCTGAAGATCTTACTATATTTTAGACCCGTTACGGAACGTATAAATATAAAGTGCTCCCTTTTAGACTAACCAACGGACTAGTTACGTACTAGCGGTATATAAACGATGTACTCTTTAACTACCTTAACGATTTCTGTACGGCCTATTTGGATAATATTATAATTTACTTTAAGAATAAGCTAGAATACGAGGAGCACGTCTATAAAGTCCTACAACGGCTCCGCGAGGCTGGCCTCTAGGTTAATATTAAGAAGTTAGAGTTTAGTGTTAAGCGTATAAAGTACCTAGGTTTTATTATTAGTATAAACGGAATTAAAACCGACCCAGAGAAGACGGCCGTAATTAACTAGTAGGCACCCCTACGGACCGTAAAGGGGGTACAATCCTTTTTAGGGTTTTATAACTTCTACTAACGCTTTATTAAAAACTATAGTAGGATTGCCCGGCCTCTTAACCGTCTTACTAGAAAAGACTAGCCCTTCCACTTTAACGCTATATATAGGCAGGCCTTTAATAAGCTTAAGAAACGGCTGGTATCGGCTCCCCTACTTGCCTATTTTAACCTAGAATAGCCCTTAATACTAGAAACTGATGCCTTAGACGGCGCGATAGCTGGTATTTTTTCCCAGAAGCAACCGGACGGAGAGTGGCACCCTATTATATACTATTTGAAGACTATAATAGATGCTAAGCTAAATTACTATATCCATAATAAAGAAATGCTGGCTATTATCTCTAGCTTTTAGCACTGGCGTGTATAGCTAGAGGGGACCCCTAAGCCGATTAAGGTAGTTTTAGATTATAAGGCCCTAGAATACTTTATGATAACTAAGGCCCTTATGGCCCGGCAGGCACATTAGGCGGATACCCTATCTTAGTTTAACTTCTTAATTATATATAGACCAGGCGCTATAAACCGTGCGGACGCTCTTATAAGGCGCGAGCAAGACCTAAATAACTAGATAGCTGCAAAGATCTTACTACGGACCTAGATGCTACTATAACTAGAATACCTTAACCCCCGGATACGGGCAGAACTAAGTATAGACTCTTTAGGCGCCAAGATATATCCTGTTAACTCCTCTAAACTTGACCTTATTAATAAACTACTACAGGCCAATTAAACGACCCCCTCTTTACAGGAATACCGTGAAAAGGCAAAGAACGTTACTAGCCTATAGTCCCTTAAAAACGGACTACATAAGCACTAGGAATGGCTAGTAGTAGCTAAGGAACAGAACTTACGGACCTAGCTTATTGCCGAAGCTTATACCCAGGTCTCTACGGCCTACCCTAGAAAAAATAAGACCCGTAAAATTATTGGTGACCGCTACTACTAGCCCGGAATAGTTATAAATATTAACCGTTATGTACGGAACTGCAACAGCTGCCGTAGATCTATAATTCTACGAGATAAGACCCTAGGATTATTGAAACCTCTTCTAATACCTAATCGCCCCTAGCAGTATATCTCTATAGACTTCTATAAGCTACCTATAGACCGCGACGGATATAATATGGTTATAATTTTAGTTAACCGCTTTGGTAAGCGCCCGTTTTTAATTCCCTGTTATAAAAATATTAATGCTAAGGAGGCGGCCCGACTATATATCTACTACGTCTACCGTATTTACGGACTACTAGATACTATTATATCCAATCGCGGCCCGTAATTTATATTGGCCTTCTGAAACGAGTTTACCTAGATCCTAGGTATTAGGTTAAAGCTTTCTATAGTATACCACCCCCAGATAGACGGCCAGACGGAGATTATAAATTAATATTTAGATTAGAGACTCCGGCCTTTTATTAACTACTTCCAAGACAACTAGGGCAAACTGCTACCCCTAATAAACTACGCCCAGGCGACCCTACCCTATAACTCTACGGGATTTGCACCTATTTAACTAGAAATAGGGTATTTACCCTAAATAAGCTTTGACTGGGATAGACGGACTGTACGCGAGAAACTATCTTATAAGGAAGCCCAGCAGTACGCTAAGCGCTTAGAAGAAGCCTAGATGGTAGCCTGTATAAATCTAGAAAAGGCCTAAAAATTAATGGAATAGTAGGCAAATAAGTATAGGCGCGAACCCGACTTTACCGTAGGCGATATAGTCTAGGTTATGATAAAGAACTAGAAGACGGAACGGCCTAGCCGTAAGCTAGACTATTAGATGGCGGGACCATATAAGGTCCTTAAGAAGATAGGTAACTTATACAAAGTAAAGCTCCCAGATTCGATTAAGGTTTACCCCGTTTTCTTACCGGATAAGCTACGGAAAGCTACGAATGACCTATTGCCTGGATAAAAGAACGAACCTCCCCTACCAATTTAAGTTAATGGCGATAACGAATAGGAAATTAAAGAAGTACTAGCCTGTAAACTAGTAAGGAAAACGCTAAAGTACCGCGTTAGTTGGAAAGGCTATAACCCAGATCCTACCTAGTACCCTGTATGGAACTTTATTAGCAGTCCCTATAAGCTTTAAGAATTCTATAACTGCTACCCTAATAAACCAGGACCCCTAAAGTACCTAGACGAGTGGATGAAGTGCTAGTATAGCGAAGATAATAAGCTACCGGAAGAATATAAAGATAAGAACGCCCTATAAGTATAATACGGACTATAAAGCCTAAGGGCAGGCTTTTGCGGAGGGGGGGGGTAATATTACGGCACTGGCAGAACTTGGTAGAACTTCGCGGTCACGTGACTAAAGGACCGTATAAAAGAACCCTACTTCGACCGGCGCTGCTCTTCTTCTCCTTTCCTTTCTCTAGCTTTAGATCCTCGTTTATAGACTACCAATCGTATAGGCTTGCGCGTCCCTCTTGCCGTGCTCGTACCTTAATTGACTAAGTCGCTAACACTATATCAATCACGTATAAAACAATTGGGTATTACTATTACTAGTTACATAGTTTATATACAATATAACACCATAAGAAGGAATAGGTACGTTACTATTTAAGGCAAATTATAGATACGAGCTAAGAATATTGTTATTACCACGTTAAGTAAAGAAGATAAGTAGCACAGCTAAGTAAAGGATGGAGATATTAATAAATCTTTATAAGAACCTTACGGAAACAGCTAAAGTAGTATAGCAAAGAATAAAGAAATACTATAATACTAAGAGATCTAAGGGACTAGATCTAAAGGAGGGAAATAAAGTATGGCTACTACATAAAAATTTTAAAAGTCAACGACTAAGCAAAAAGTTAGACTATATTAGACTAGGACCTTTCGAAATTATATAAAGGATTTTACCGGTTATATATAAGTTAAACCTACTAGCTAAGATAAAAATCTACCCTATATAGCACATTATAATGCTAGAGCTAGCATACAGGAATATTAAGCCACCAATTTATAAAGTAGACACGTATAGAGGATAGGAAGAAGATAAATAGCAAGTTTTAAAAATCGTTAGTTATAAGGACGTTAATAATAAAATATAGTACAAGGTTAAGTAGATAGGCTATAATAAGACTACCTAGGAACCACTAGAAAATTTAAAGAATGCTATAGGAAAGGTATAGGAGTATTAGAAAAAAATAGGTTAGGCAATATTAATAAGGAGGGATTGCTAAAGAATAAATTACCTAAGGGGGACCTAGGAAGAGTGACTGCCAAACTACTTAGAGTTATTTCCTTTATAGGAGGAGAGCCGATTCTCTTATTACCAAGTTCCTGTAGACCTTATTCTACAAGTTTCCACTCCTTAAAATAAACCTTCTTATATACTTTCTTAAGATAAAGAAAACGGGTAGACGCTATAATGCGAGTATTTAGGGCCTTCTGTTCTACATTATAGGAACATTTAAGCTTAGCGAGAGCCTACAATAGTTTACTATTAAGTTTTATAGTAGTACGTCAGGAAAAAATTTACCAGCATCTGATTTTACTTTTNTGCCATTTNAGCATTTTCTAGCATTTCTAGCATTTTCTAGCATTTAGCAGCTAAATGCGGCATTTATTACTAAGTACTAGCATTTAGCGCCAAATGCCGCATTTATAATTGAGTATTAGCATTTAGCTGCATTTATAATTAAGTATTAGCATTTAGCTGCATTTATTACTAAGTACCAGCATTTAGCCGCCAAATGCTGCATTTATAATTAAATATTAGCATTTAGCTGCTAAATGCTAGAAAATGCTAAAATGGTAGAAAAGTAAAATTAAATGCTGTATGAAGCTCTGCACGAAGTTCTGCACAAAGCTCTGCACAAAGCTCTGTACGAAGTTCTACACAAAGTTCTATACGAAGTTCTGCACGAAGCTCTGCACGAAGCTCTGCACGAAGTTCTACACGAAGTTCTACACGAAGTTCTGCACGAAGCTCTGCACGAAGTTCTACACGAAGTTCTACACGAAGTTCTGTACGAAGCTCTGCACGAAGTTTTACACGAAGTTCTACACGAAGTTCTGCACGAAGCTCTGCACGAAGCTCTGCACGAAGTTCTACACGAAGTTCTGCACGAAGCTCTGCACGAAGCTCTACACGAAGCTCTGCACGAAGCCCTACAACGAAGCTCTACACGAAGTTCTGCACGAAGTTCTACACGAAGCTCTGCACGAAGCTCTACACGAAGCTCTGCACGAAGCTCTACGCGAAGCTCTGCACGAAGCTCTACGCGAAGCTCTGCATGAAGCTCTACACAAGGCTCTACATAAAGCTCTGCGTACAGAGGCTCTGCATAAGGCTCTGCGCGAAGCTCTGCGTACGGAGGCTCTACACGAAGCTCTACANAAAGCCTTTGTGTGTGCGCNCGACACANTACTATCGGGTCCCCGCTATATTCCCGATAGCCTCTACACGTGCCTCTGCCAAGTATACCCCCTATATACACCTAGGTAGCCACCTCATTTTTTACCCTTCCTTACATCCTCCCTACCTAGGAAGACACCAGAACGACAGCCAGCAGACGACCGTCGCCGGAGCTAGACGACCGTCAGAGCCAGACGACCGTCGTCAGAGCTAGACGACCGTCGCCGGAGCCAGATGACCGTCGCCAGAGCTGGACGACCGTCAGAGCCAGACGACCGTCGCCAGAGCTAGACGACCGTCGTCATCGCCACACGACCGTCGCCAGAGCCACACGACAACCGTTCGAACGACCAGCCAGCGAACACGATAAACGATTCGATCGATCGATTGAATCAAGGTAACATAGACGGGTAGGCATAGATAGGTAGGCATAGATGGGTGGGTATAGACAGACAGATAGACAGACAGATAGACAGATAGACGGGCGGATGGGTAGGTAAGCAGGCAGGCAGGCAGGCGGGTAGGCAGGTAGGTAGGTAGGTAGGTAGGTAGGTAGACAGGCAGGTAGGTAGGTAGGCAGGCAGGCAGGTAGGTCGGTAGGTAGGTAGGTAAAAGAGAACCGTCGCTATATATTAAATTATCTAAAATAATATAATTTTGCACCAACTATATAAACCAAGCAAATACTATTAAGTGTATAGGAAGAGCAAGATATATAGAATGCGCGAGGAGGGCATTATGTACAGAATGCACGAGGAGGGCATTATATATTAATTGCGCATTAAGTGTAAAATGCGCAATTAGCTGCACCGCATTATTAAATACGGCAGTTAGCTGCACTGCGTTGTTAAATACAGCAGTATGCGGCAGTGCATTGTTAAATACAGCAGTATGCGGCAGTGCGTTGTTAAATACAGCAGTATACGGCAGTGCGTTGTTGAATATAGCAGTATGCGGCAGTATGCTGCATCGCATTATTAAATACAGCAGTATGCCGCACCGCATTATTGAATACGGCAGTATGCCGCACCTTAGTCGATACCATACGCTACACGTTATAGTGCGCGGAATGCGCATTTGGCCGCCAAATGCTGCCAAATGCTGTAAAAATGCTGGTAAATTTTTTCCTAACGTAGTCTAAACGCAAGACCCTATAACAAATTACTTAGGGAACTTAAAGACTATTAAGGAAAATAAGACGTGTATATTTAGCGTTAGAGATAGAGCGAACGTTATAGGACGAATAAATATTCGCTTTAGTGCACTTTAAATAAAAAGAGGGTTGCCGAGAGAAAGGACTCGCTAACGTAATATAAACTAACCCCTCTTTCGTATAACGAGAACACGGAGATAGTATAATCTCACTAAGCGATAGTATACTAGCAATAGTGCGAGCATACTATTACGCTTATAAAGAAGACGGAGGTTTAGAAACCTTAGGAGATATAATAAGCAATAATATTAACTAAATTAATTAAACGGATATTATACCTCTAGTAAACAACTTAAAGATATTTAGAATCTTCAAGGACAAAGATAAGGAGGAGGGAGATAGTATTACGGACGCTTTAAGTACAATACTATAACTACTTAGAGAGGAGTTAGAGGAAGCTAGTTAGTTAATATAGGCACGGTTTAAGATAAAACCGGTAGAACTATATAATAAGGAATAGTAAGCGAGTTATATAATGTTATATGCAGTATACGTAGTATATAAAGGAAACGTACGTATAATACGTATAATATATACATTACGTATAAGAAGGATTTTATAGGAGTACGGTTGTGTATTTAAGGACCCTTAGTCCCTACCTAGATAGTTCCTTCCTTATAGTAATTCTTAGAATATAATTAGAGTTAATCTATTANGTAACCACTCNACCAGTTATTATTACGTTNTTNACTTTTATACTTNNATTTCCTACACACCTAGCCTAATAACAAGCCCACCGTAGTTCTTGCTATAAGGTTCCGTTACAGTTTTACAATTACTACAGAAGGTTTATAGCGCAATAGTTAAAGAATGTTAAGCCATTTACGCGGTTAATAAAGAAAGAAGAACTATAGGTATGGGGAAAAGAATAATAAGAGCTATTTAAGGAAGTTAAGAGGTTGTTTACCTAAGAGCCAGTTCTTAAAATCTATTAATTAGGACTAGAGACGGTTATAGAAACAGATGCATTAAACTTTACACTAGAAGCATACTTTATATAAAAGCATCTAGATGGATAGTATCTAGTAGCATACTATAGTTAAAAGATAATACCACCAGAACTAAACTATAACATCTATAATAAGGAGTTATTAAGTATAATTATAGCACTAAAGAAATAAAGAGCATTCTTACAAGGTATAGAAAAACTATTTATAGTTAAGACGGATTATAAGAACCTAATAGGATTCTTAATAATAAAGGAACTTAACTAAAGATAGGTTAGATAGGCAGAGATGCTTATAGAATACTATTTTAAGATTTAGTATACTAAGGGTATAGATAATACAAGAGCAGATGCTCTAAGTTAAAAGGCTAAACTATAAAATAATAAGAAGCCATTAGGGGCTTTACTATAAAAAGACATAGATAGATTAATTAGGTACAATTATCCAAAGATTATAGCAACTTAGAGAAAATCTACAAGATACCAGAAAGCTTTTAGGCATAGAGAATTCTAAAAGCATAGCTAGAAGATCTATAGACGGATATATACGAAAACTAAGAAGTAAAGTATATCCTAAGAAGTATAGTAGAGCACTTTATAGAAGATTTCTATAAGGGATTAACTTAAGGACATAATGGGGCCATAAGCTTAGTATTAAGACTCTAAGAGGAATATATTATTAACGGAATCTAGAGGATAGCTAGGAAGGTCACTAGAGAATATCTAAATTGCTAAAGAAATAAACTAATAAGTCATAAGCTATATAGAGGGCTATAACCTATTAAAATACTAAAGAGACTATGGGAGGTTATATTATAGGACTTTATTATTAAGTTACTAAAATTAAAAGATCCTATTACTAGGTAAGATTATAACGCAATCTTAGTAATAGTAGATAAGCTTATAAAGTAGGGATACTTTATAGCATATACAGAAGAGATATTAGTAGAAGATATCGCTAGAATCTATATTAAGGAAGTATTCGCAAGATATAGAGCACTAAGCAAGATTATATTAAATAGAGATTTAAGATTCGTAGCAGCATTCTAGGAGGTATTCTTAGCGGAGTAAGGAGTTTAAGCAGCAACTTCTACCGTATATTATCCGTAAACAGACAGTTAAACGGAAAGACTAAATTAGATACTAGAGCAGTATCTAAAATACTATATTAATTACGTATAGAACAATTGGGTATTACTATTACTAGTTATATAGTTTATATATAATGTAACACCACAAGAAGGAATTGGTATATTACTATTTAAGGCGAATTATGGATATAAGCTAAAAATATTATTATCGCTATACTAAGTAAAGAAAATAAGTAGCATAGCTAAGTAGAGAATGGAGACTTTAATAAATCTTTATAAGAACCTTATAGGAATAGCTAAGGTAGTATAGCAAAGAATAAAGAAATACTATAATGCTAAGAGATCTAAGGGACCAGATCTTAAGAAGGGGGATAAAGTATAGCTACTATACAAAAATTTTAAAAGTTAATAACTAAGCAAGAAGTTAGACCACGTTAGACTAGGACCTTTTAAAATTACGTAAAGAATTTTACTAGTTACATTTAAGTTAAACCTACTAGCTAAAATGAAAATCTACTCTATATAATACATTGTAATGCTAAAACCAGTATATGGAAATATTAAGCCACTAGTTTATAAGGCAGATATATATAGAGGATAGGAAGAAGATAAATAGTAAGTTTTAAAGATTATTAGTTATAAGGACGTTAATAATAAGATATAGTATAAAGTAAAGTAGATAGGCTATAATAAGACTACCTAGGAGCTATTAAAGAATTTAAAGAATGCTATAGGAAAGGTATAGGAGTATCGGAAGAAAATAGGTCAGGTAATATTAATAAGGAGGAATTACTAAAGAACGAGTTACCTAAGGGGGATTTAGGAAAAGCAACTACTAAACTACTTAAAGTTGTTTCCTTTATAGGAAGAGAGTCGGTTTTTTTATTACTAAGTTCTTATAGACCTTATTTTATAAGTTTCTACTCCTTAAAATAAACCTTTTTACGTACCTTCTTAAGACGGATTAACTGAGTAAATATAGCAAGACGGGAATTAAGAGCACGTTATTAAGCATTAGCAGCCTCCTTTTTAGCGTTATAAGAATAATAAAGTTCCGCTAGAGTAACGGATAGTTTATTATTAAGCTTTGTAGCAGCTAATTAAATATAAAACCCTATAACAAATTACTTAGGAAACTTAATAACTACTAAGAATAATAGGACGTATATACTTAGCGTTAGGAATAAAATAAATATTATAGAGCGATTAAACGTTTACTTTAGTGCACTTTAAATAAAAAGAGGGTTGCTAAGACAAAGGACTCGCTAACGTAATATAGACTAACCCCTCTTTCGCATAACGAGAATATAGAGACGGTATTATCTTACTAAGTAACAGTATGGACGAGACCGTACGCGCATAATAAAAAGTTAAAGAAGAGGAAGACGCTTTAGGCATAATAAGTAACGATATTAACCAAATTAATTAGATAGATATTATACCTCTAGTAAACGACTTAGAGATACTAGGTATCTTTAAGGACAAAAATAGAAAGGAGGGAGATAGTATTACGGACGCTTTAAGTACAATATTATAACTACTTAGAGAAGAGTTAAAAGAAGCTAGTTAGTTAATATAGGCACGGTCTAGAATAAAACCTATAGAACCATATAACGAGGAATAGTAAGTAAGGTCACGTAATGTAATCTATATAATCTATATAATCTACGAGATCTATAATAGAGCGAATAGAGCAGATAGAGTAAATAGAGTAACGACTTTTATAGGAGTACGGTTGTATATTTAAGGACCCTTAATCCCTACCTAGATAGTTCCTTCCTCGTAATAATTCTTAGAATACAATTGGAGTTAATCTATTAGGCAACCACTCCACCAGTTATTATTACGTTGTTGATTTTTATACCTGCATTTCCTATACACCTAGCCCAATAACGAGCCCACCGTAGTTCTTACTACAAGGTTCCGTTATAAAGTCCGCTTAAGGTATATATTGGTATTATTAAAGCCTAAGGACTTCTTTACCGTTTCTAACGTTTCTAGATTAAAAGTTATAGAATAGGTAAACCACGGAACCGAGTTTCTAATTAGATTGCGTATATAGCGTAGCTGCATATAATTAGGGCAAAACTTCTTACCTTATTATATAATAAGATAAGCTTTATTAATAATAACTAAGGCTAATTGCTTCTTAAACTTAGGGTCTTTAAGCAGATCTTAGAAAGATAGTGTACTAGTAAGCTTAGGACTAATAAAGATATAGATATATAGGCCGGCTTTTACATTCTTAAGCGCTTTATCTATATCCTTAACGTTGGCGTTAAGGAGTAGCGTATTACCGCTAATCTAATTAACCTTTTAAACTTGCTCTTTTGCAATCTCGTTTAGAGGAAGAAATACTAGTAATATAGTATTTTTATAAAGGATTAAAATTACTTATATAATAAGGCTTTTACTAAAGCTAGTTTGTGCAATAAGGATAATATTAATGCGATTATAGATTAGCCTCCGAATATAGGTTACCTACTTATTTTTTATATGGAATTTATTATTATATAGCAGTAATATAGTATCCTAAATTACGTTATCTCGTGCTTAAGTCGTTATATTAGGTTTCTTCCTATCTTAGATTTTTCTCTAGGCTCTAGCTACCCACATTTTTAGTATATCCTAACTAGCCAAGCTAGTAGAGAGTTAAGGTATATCCTAGCTGGCCAAGCTGGCGGAGAGTTGAGATGTTTATAGGTCTATCTACTATAACTAAGGAGCTTTACTATTTGCTACTAGTAAAACACCTTACTATTAGAGTGTTACTTTTTAAAGACGTCTACTATACTAATAGTATTATCCACTACCTCGTTAGCAGTACGAGGACAGTCGCGTACTGTACTAGGCGCATTTCCAACTTTTAGCCTTCTTATTAAGGCCTTTAAGCGTTTCTTTATACTAAACAGCGCTATATAGCTTATTGGTAAATATAAAGTCGTTAGGGGGTTTATAGGTTAATATTTAAGTAATATAGGCAGCGGAGGAGTAATAAAGCAGGTAATAAGGTATAGAATTAATCTAGATACAATATATTAGCTATTTAGGTGTTTATCTACTATAAATATTAATATAGGAGGTCAAACATTAAGAATTGGTAATGGTTAATGGTTCTGGCTGAATATTTACTGTTTTAGCGGTAATATTTAGGGCGAAACGTAGCGGTAACCACCAGGCCGTTTATAATAATTTTGGCAGCGTTAAAATCGCCCTATAAAGCTCTAGAACTTAATATTAGCTAATTGTTTATAAAGACGTTGGTATGTTATTAATTAATAGCTAAAAAAATAGTATAGTGCGCGAGTTTTGGTGAGGATCATATATAAATTAGCGCGCGGGACTAATAAATTTCCGAACCGTGTAACATGCGGATCGTCGGGGTGCCGACGAAAACCCTGTCCGAGCTTAAGGATTACTTTACTAAGTCAATTTCAAGCCTTATTTATATATAGATTTTATAAAGGCTTAGGTAATAGAACTAAGTATATTAGTAGCCTATATACTAAGATTATAAGCCAAAGAGAAGAAGATTATTAGGGCTATCTAACGAGAAGTCTCTAAAGGCCCCAAGGCACTAGTATCCTATATCCGCAATATCCGCAAGTTACGTAACCGTAATTTAGGTGATTATATAGGCCTTTAAAAAGAATTGCGAAAATTAATAGCTACCCACGATAGCAGCAATCTCGATTCCGCCTCTATACTAAAGCTCCCTATACATTATTGTAAGTATATTAAACAGCTCGTACAGCTCTAATAGCGTAGATCTTAATACCTCTAAAGGAATAGGACGAAACGGTATAAAGGTGTCGCTTTATTTAAAAGTTAGCAAACTAAATTAAATGGCAAGGTCTTTAGTTAAATCCGTACCAGTATATAATTTCCTAATTAGGGAAAGTCGATTCTAAGTAGCTGTCTCTACTGTCGCTTAAAATCTCGCTGTCATGCCTGCTTATTCGCACTAGCTATAGGGTTAAACAGCTCCTTATTAAAGCCTCGTTTAAATATAAGGCCTAAAAGCTTTTTCACCCGCGAGACGCCTATATAAGTAAGCCCTATAGTGCGCTCCTTCCTGCTAATATCTAGCACCGCCCAGTTAAGCGTAAGTCCCTAGCTTTTATGGATAGTAAGAGCAAATACTAGAATAATAGGAAATTAATGGCGCGAGCAAGTGCCCTTAGAGCCGTCCCATTTATAAAGGGTAGGAAAGATAGGGACTACTTTCTTACCGTCGCTGCTGGTAAATAGCGTAGGCCCACTATACCGATTAACCGCAACTAGTAGCGCCTATAGGAGGTCCTTTTTAACGTCCGCACCTTCCTTTTATACTATATCCTTAATTGTACCAGTGGCGCCGTTTACTAAGCCTATATCTACCTAGATATTCTATAGGAGTATAACCTTAGCGCCTTAACATACGTATAGCTTTAGTACAGTATCGCACTGTTCTAGAGTAGCCTTAAAGGCGCCTACACTGGTGTTAATAGCGTATATAGGTAATATCGGTCGTTAGAGGTCTCTTATCCTATTATAGTTATACTTACTAACTACAGCTCTAGTACTATATAGTTAAATTACGTTATTAAAGCTAGCAACCTTATTAGCAGGAAGGTTCTGCTTACACCTAGTTAAAAGAAGCCTCTAGGTTAATTCGTCTACGGTGTTATTATATAGCTCTATAAGGGTGTTTCTAAATACGGCACTCCTAGCGTTATTACTACCCTGCCGTATAACCCGATCTAAAATAGCTGTTTAATCAATTGCCTTATATATAAGTTTTCCTGCATAGGCGAGTTCCGATACCTTATTAGATAGTTCGCGATATAAGGCCGTCTAGCCCACCGGTAGTAGCTAATAGAAATTACCTATAAGCAAGACGCTTAATCCACCAAAATATTTACCCCTGCGCTTAGGAAATATCTGTTAAAGTCGGTAATTAATCTAGCTAAGGTGGATATGCCTAATTATTAATTTCTTATTAAGCACGAGGTAGTGAATATTTTGAAACTTCTACTATAGAGGCGTAAGGCTTATAGGCGGCAAATCTTTAAATAGGCGCTGCACCGGCAGCTTTAGCAGATTATATATAGTTTAGCCATTTATACCAAAAGCAGCAACACTAGTAGGAGCAGCTCTTACTAATGGCAACGGCTTACTGGCTGTAGCTGCTAATTTACTAAGCGTCCTAAATAGAACCGCAATAAGGTAAGATTTGCCCGTTCCTGCCTCGCCGTTAATATTCACCCGTAGCGGCTTAGGGGGATAGTAGACTAATAGGACGCGCTTATAGTAATTAACTATAGCGTTATAAATAACCTACTGGGCCGATTATAGTGAGGACGGAGTTGCCGCTAGTGGTGGCTAACTTAGTAGGGGTTGTAATCGTACTTCCTGCCAATAGGTCCTCTTATTAAGCTGCGGCCAGGTGCCCTAGTAGGTACTCTAATTATAGTTACAATTAAGCTCTCTATCGCTAAGGTTATCGGGATCCTTAATTTTAATCGCGTACTTATTCTAGGTGTGAGCAGTAAGGGCCTTAAAGGATTAGTAGAGCTCTATATTATCCATCTTGCGATCCTTAAACTTATTAACGTTATCTATAGCCTCCCAGGCGTCTTCCAGATCCTTACTATATAGATAGTTAGGCATATACTAATAAAATTGCTCGTATATCTTATAGGTTGCTATATAATCAGGAGCTCCAAACTAGTTAATAACAGTAGCTATATCTTCGCACTCCCTCTACGGGTAATACAGCAGCAGTTTAATACGGTAGTAGTTGCTATACTACGGGTTTAAACGGTTGGATTTATAACGTAGAAAGTACAATATAACGCGCGGCCGCGCCCTTGGGCAATATGTATATTTATTATGGTTATAATAGAGTATAAAATTAAGGAAGGTGACGTCCTCTACATCTACTGGCCGCAGCCTATACTTCTTATAAAGGGAGCGGCCACTCTACTTTATCTGCCCTTTGTTAAATTTATAAATAACGCTTTACTTAGCCTCCTAGCGGCAATCTAAAGCTACTACCTACCTAGAACCCTAACTTAGGGGGAGGTTAAGAAGGAGGTGATAGACTTCCTATGCCGACTAATCTCGCTTACTAATTAACTTGTTTATAAACTTGGCGACAATAAAGCTAAAAGCATACAGCTCGTTTACGTGCGGAGTTACTATTTTAAGTAACTCCTTATAGAAAGTCGACTTCTTCTTCTCCTTACTGTAGTATTTGCTAATATAGTTAATAATTACGGCTATGCTGGTAGCCGGCGAAATATCTAAATTGGCCATCCACCTAAGTATTATTGCGGCGTTGTAGTTATTAAGGAGCTCGTCGTTCCGCTATAAGTAGAACGTCTAGTGCTTTAGGTTCTAATCCCTTATAACCTCCGCCTCCTAACGTATACGTTATAGAAAGTAGAACCAGCAGTTAACATTATTAGAGCTTTTCTTCGCCCTTAAGTAGTAAGATTTGGTACATTAATAGTGGCGCTAAAAACGGTTTAGGTAGGCTGTAAGGCACTAAATAGTATTAAGCTGTTCTTCGTAGCTAAGAGCAGAAGGATAGTGGATATCAGGACGCCTGTGCTGATTAGGATTTAACGCAGTTATAAAAGTAGCCTAGTACTTAGTAAATACCTTCCTTAATTTACACGTTAACGGGTTTAGTTTAGGCGCTATAGAACTCTATAAGAAACCGTATATATAGCCACTACTACGTAGTTGCCACTTAAAATAATACTAAAAGTTGTTAGAGTTAAACACGCCTATAAGCACGTTCTCCCTAAAAAGCTTAAAACGTCGGTAGAGCTAGTAAGCAGTAATGTAAGGATTTTCGGTAAGGTTTTAAGCGGCGATCCTGTGCCTCTGGGCCTCCTTAGCGTCCTTATATTTATTAAATTAAGGTATATAAGACTATAGATTATACCAATATAAGTTAGTAGCGCTAAGGGTGAAGAATAGGGAGCCCTTATTAATATTTTCGGCGTATATAGTAAGCTTATTCCGCTTTTAATTCTAGTAAGGTCTAGTGCCTTATAGCCTCTAAGTATAGCGCATAAGCTTATTTAGGAACTACTCGCCTTAATTACCCTTAATTAACTCTTTAAGCTTATCTAAAGATAAGCCCCTTTTATTAGATCGACTATATAGGAAGCGCATAGCGTTTAAAGCCTGCTCCCTTATAATGCGGTTAAATAGGTAGTATTAAAATTGAAAGTGGCGCCCAAACCGGCCGTCTTTATATTTGAGCATATGCTTAGCAAAGGCAGCAAGGTTAACTAAATAACTTCGTGGTAGATTAAAGTTAGCTCTACCTATAGGAAATAGAGTAGGGAAAGTACCGCTTATTATAAAAGAAGCTGCTCGCTTACTAATAGGCATGGTATATATAGTAGGAAGTTTAACGCCGTTCTGCTAATCCTGCTGCTACTTAATCTTACGCACTAGAAGCTCTAATTCACTAGTATTAGGCAGAAGGTCCGGCATAACGCTATCCTAAATATTATTATTAAAATCGTGCTTAGGAGGCTTGGTAAGTGTAGGGTTACGTAAATAAGGCGTAGGATTTAGTGTAGAAGGATTAACAGCTAATTTATTAATATAGCGCAGTTAATCTAATATAGAGTCGTTTTTGGGTAAGGAGGCAAGTTGCTGCTTAACTATTTCGACGTTGGCGTATATAGGGTAGTTATTCCTAAGGAAACAAAGCCACACCTCTATAGCAGAGCGCCTTACAGTAAATCTCTTATAGAACCGCCTATATAACTAATAATCGCTCTTACTGGCGGTAGGCCTAATAATTAGTATATTAAGCTCTGTAGGTAGTAGCGGCAGCTACCTCCACGTCTTTAGTATATTTTGGCCGAAATAGACGACATGCCTAGTATATTAATACTACTGCCCGCATACCCGCGCCACCTGTAGGTGAACGTGTATACGAGCAATTATTATTTCCTTAACCTTAGTAAGCGTAGGCAGGTGTTTAGGCATAGCGCCTAAATCTATATTATTCGCGTTACTAAATAAGAAAGGTTTACTTAGATATTAAAGGTTTTTGGCGTCCCTTACGCAGGCTTTACATACACCAATATTATTACCCTACGTGGCCAGGTATATTTAAAACCACCATTTATTATAGCGACTGTACGTTTTCATAGCTTCCTACTACAGCTTCTTCCTAAACGTCTTAATTCGCTCCCAATTAAATACTAAAACGGGTAGTGGTGGTTCGGTAGGTGCATCGGCAGGTGTTTCTATAGGAGCTGCGCTCTGCGAGGAAGGAGGTATAGGTGTAAGATTTGGTAGTAGAGCTGGCGCTGGTTGCTTAGAAGTATAGAGAGGTAGTATTTATAAATACGATACGCCCTGCCGATCAAGCAGACGGTGCCCTCGCTGTATAGCGTGTATTTGCTTGCGGCGCTGCGCGATTTCAGGTATATCCTGGCTATTCTGGCCACGCAGTAAGTACGCGTTTTTAGTATTGTTTTTTACAGCGATAACGCGCTAGATCTTAGTAGGACGATAGCAAGTATTAGGATTAAGCCCACTAAGAGCCTTCCGCTTATTTAATTGATATTTAGAGGACTAGAAAGATTAGCGTATATATAAACACCTAGGGCAATAAAACGCGCCTTAATTCGACATGCCCGACATAACCGCAAAAGCGTCTTTTTTAGGCCATCCTTGATAAAATCGTCATGTGTCTTTGTCTTGCCGCACTGCGAATACTTTATTAGAGATATATCAGCCATAGATAAGCTGTAGAAAGTAGAGTAGAAAGAGGTATTATGAAAAGTAAGGCTTTATTAACGTTCATTAGGGGTTTAATGTTCGTCACGTGTAGTTAGCTAGGCCTATTTAGGTATTCTGCCAGCGCTAAACCTACCGCTTAACTTTTTCTAACCAATTAAAAGCTGGCTTGGCAAGGTTTGAAATCTTTGAACTGGAAGTATAGTCCTCGCAAGCTCGGACAACCAGACAATAATAATATAAGCTGATGTCACACGGGAATGCAGGTGTATGGTGGTGTGAGGACTCCATAAGGTGGAGTAGTCTCGAAGGATGAGAATATATACAACAGGCGAAAGCAATCACGTGATCTCAGGAAGCTCCTGTGGATGTCCACGTACCCCCCCTACCAACAGCTGATTAACCTGTTATGTAAGCAGCTTATGATTGGATTATCGTCTGGGACCGAGATAAGCAATAATATCCCTTACAGCGTCTTTCTAAGCGTGCTAATCCGTTAGAGACTAACCCCATTTAACCTAGTAAAACAGACGGCGTTCTCCAAATGATCAGCGGCGCTAATAAGGCACTTACAGCGAGATGCGCCAGGGTGGTATATAATAGACGGCGTTAAAGGGCTAGCGCGCAATTTCTCCGCGTCTGATTTATGAGATACCGCCAAGAAAATTAATCACGTGACTCACCGCTGTCGCGAATAACAACACCTTAAGCCCATACGTGAACATGTCGTCGAACCTATCTTTAATCATGGATATCAAGTCTCTTATAAACCCAACACCCTCTTCGCGCCTTCCAACGCCACCTTCATCCATTCCAAAGACTATTCGCAAGCGCAAGCGCCACGACCCCATCCCAGCCTGGGCCGTCCGAGAAGACACCTCCCGCCGGGAGGTAGTTCCCCATGTTCAACCCCAAGTTGCAGCCCAAGCTCAACCCCCGGCTCAACTCCAAGCTCAACCCCAAACCCGAGCTGATTGGGAACCTTCTATCACCAACGACAAACCATACGATGAAATCACTCGCCTTGTATGCGACTTCTTATGGGAGAATGTCGTGAACAATGAGATGCTGCGGCAGGCTGTCGCCGAAGGTCAAGGTACTCAGGTGGAGATTGAAGCCAAATGGGGACAGATTCTGGATAGGGTTACAAAGGACCGCATCGCCGGAATACATGAGTCCGAGTGCGTTGTCCGAAGTGGCGATTTGGAGAACACCAAGTTTGAGAGCACCATGTCGGAAGAGCAACACAAGAGGATGAATATTTTCCTCAACGGCTGTGTTGTTAGAGCGAAGTCGAATGCTGCTGTCGCACCAAAAGCCAGCCGCGCTCCCCTGGACTATAAACACGTTAGACGGACAGACTCCTTCTATGAGCTGAATCAGGCCGGCTTTGACTTGCTTGCGCCTACAACCAGAGCCATCCTTCAATCGCCATCCAGACAAAAAGTCCGCATCACGCGCGATACAAGCACCGGCCAGGTTCTTGAGAAAATCATCAAGCACCGAGTCATCAACTTGGAAATCAGCTCACCTCAAACGGAATGGGATTACCGGATCAGCGTGAACCTGGAAATCAACTATCCGGGACCCCTGGACGACTTGGTGGAATCAATGGAACGCGGGAGGAGTTACACGCGAAGGAAGGACCGAATGTGCTATTCGCATCTACAGGCCTATCGAATCGACTTGACCCAAGTTACGAACCCCGAAGGGGAGAAGAACCACGAGCTAGAGATTGAGTTGGACGCCGCAAAACTCATCGGGGAAGCAGAAAGGATACACCACAATGCCCCGAGCATGTACGAAGAGATCGTTGGAGGCATGGTGAACAATCTTAGAGTTCTATCGCGAGCCATTCGTCAACACTAAGGTTTTTTTTATT
Organism: Cenococcum geophilum 1.58; assembly: GCF_001692895.1. NCBI lineage: Eukaryota > Fungi > Ascomycota > Dothideomycetes > Gloniales > Gloniaceae > Cenococcum > Cenococcum geophilum. Next base: position 4,305,950 of record NW_027137559.1, on the reverse strand, counting down.
GTATTATACTTTAGGGATTTCATGGGGTGTCGCAATGGGTTTTAAAGCATAGGGCAACATGTCTGCAATGTACCTGGATGGAGTTTTCGGTTTCTTTTACGAAAAGGCTGCTGGTTATGGGAGATACCCTGAGGACATCTAGCGGCTTTTTGTACTATAGTCCCAACGCATAGCCTCGGGCAGGTCAGGGGACAAACGAAGAAGACGGACTTTTAATACATTTTATGGAGCATGAAGCGATCTAGTTGCGGAGGTGCGGTGTTGAGAAATAGTCGCATGCGCGGAGCGAGACTTCTTGTGACTTCCCCTCTCGTGGTTATACAGCACTCGCCACTAGACTAACAGGTGAGCGAATAGTTGATACAGATTCAAAAAGTGAGGCTGGACGGGAGCTAGTTCGGCCAGCGAATGCATCACCCAAATGTTGCAAGGCCCACAAGCATGTCCTTGGACAGCCAGTCGGTTTGCTGCAGCTTTAAGCTCGCCTGAGGTAATCCCAGCGGTGCCAGATATGGCGATACCTTGACAATGTTGCCAAATTCAGAAAGAGTGTTGACAGCTTTCGAGGCAACCACTAGGGTTAATATAAGTGCAGACAGATTCGACAACATTCGCCAGCCTTAGTGAAGCTAACTGTTTATGAAACAGAGGCGGTGCTGATGTGCTTCCCCCCGGTCACATGTCGGTCTTGGCTCGGCGTTTGGGGAACTGAGCTCATCGCGTGTTGACGACTTGCCCTGAGTCCTACAGCTCCGAATCACCAACATCGGCTCATCGCCATCTCCATCTCCTGCACACCTTTTTTCTTGACTTTCCTTCATCGCGCGAGGTTCGCCCAGTCCACTCGCCCCCGACTCCCCGATTTATCATCCGGACCTATCCCGATCTTAGCAAGCCCGCTGTCAGGCGCCACGTTACGAGCACCAGCTCCATCTGCTTCCATCAACAGCCGTTTCCTTCAACTTCTTTCTTCATCTCGCAATAGCATACCTTTCAACATACACGCCTGCATCTTCCAAAAACCTCATCGGAATGGTTGGCCTCACATCCGCCGCCGGGGTGGTCGGCTTCCTTTCAGAACCTGACCCTTCCCTGCGGTCTTTTGCCCTGCATCGTTTGAACGAAAACATCGACTTATTATGGCCGGAAGTTGCTGGTTCAGTCAGTCAAATGTATGATAACACCTATCTCTCCTTTTCAACCCGTTCCTTGCCAGTTCTACGCTGTCTGCCTGAAAACCCGGTGGAAGCCAGATGAAAGGGACAAGGGGCTTTTCAGAGTCTGGTGTTTCCGAGACTGTACTGATGCTTTTCTTCGCATAGTGAGGCTCTATATGAGGATGACTCGTTCCCAGAACGCGAGCTTGCCGCTCTAGTCGCAGCGAAAGTCTACTACCAGTTACAGGAGTACAACGAGAGCATGATCTTTGCGCTTGGAGCTGGCAAGCTCTTCGATTTACATCATCCAGGAGAGTTTGAAGAAACTATTCTTGGTAAGTCTTCGAGATCTGAACACAATCAAAGACTCCCGGAGGGAGTTGACGCCGCAAACGTCATCGTCGGAGGGTAGAAAATGAGCCTCACCAATTTGTCGCGAGACTCAAGGAAAAAGTCGCTGACACTCGTTCTTTTGTAGCAAAATGTCTAGATACATATATTGCTCTTTCTGCTATGCACAACCCTCCAACGCCAGCAAGTACTGCAAACCAACCACCGCCTCAACTCACAACGTCATTTTCAACCAGCGTAAATGGAGTTGCCAGCACATCAGCGAGCATGACATCACCAACAACGCCGTTCTCCCAGTCAACTCTACCTTCCAAGTCACTCCTTTCGCGACAAGATTCTTCTACTTTCGATCCCTCTATTCCCGGTGGTGGTAATGCGGGCGTGGTCGGCGCACATCCATCACCTTTAGCATTACAGAGAAGCGTACAGAAGAACCTACAAGCCATTATTAGGCGAATTTTTGAGAGCTGTTACGAAGTTGGAGCTTATCGGCAAGTTGTAGGTATTGCCATTGAAGCCCGAAATCTCGAAGTGCTTCGGGAAGCTTTCCTTCGAGCAAGTCAAGATGAAAAGAAACAGGGCAAAAAGGCCACAAGTGGTGCACCCAGCAAGAGTGAAGAGCTCATGGAGTATGTGCTAGACATTTGCATGAATGTAGTCCAGGAACGGGGACTCAGAAATGAGGTATTGTCTCAGAGCTCCATTCAAGAATGAGCTATACTAATTGTTGTTTAGATACTTCGGCTCATTCTCGACTTGCTCAACGATATTCCTAACCCAGATTACTTTTCAATAGCGAAATGCGTTGTTTACCTCAACCAACACTCTATGGCCTCTAACCTTCTGCGCCAGCTAGTCCAACGAGGGGATGGCCGATCACTCGCCATTGCATATCAAACCTCGTTTGACCTATACGAGAATGGGACTCAGGAGTTTTTGTCGAAGGTGATGGAAGAGCTCCCTGAGACAGAGGAGGAGGATCAAGAGGGCAAACCAACGGCGAATGGGGACATATCGCACCAACCTCGTGCCGAAGATGCCCGGGAGACAGATGGATTGCTCTCAGATGTAGACAACCACAATGGGGCACCAACAATATCCACAGTGGTGTCGCGGACAAAGCAGAAGCCGCTAACGGAGGAAGAGCGCAAGGCATTCACTTCCGTTCGTCATATTCTCCGAGGCACCAAGAGTATCGAGCTCAACCTTGAGTTTCTTTACCGAAATAACCATGCAGACCGCAATATTTTGAACAAGATCAGGGACAGCTTGGAGGCGAGAAATTCAATATTTCACACTGGAGTAACATTTGCCAATGCTTTCATGAACTCCGGAACTACGAATGACAGCTTCTTCAGAGAAAACCTGGAGTGGCTTGGGAAAGCTGTAAATTGGTCGAAGTTCACAGCAACAGCAGCCCTGGGAGTTATCCACAGGGGTAACATTACCCAAGGCCAGAAGCTCCTGGAGCCATACCTTCCCAAAGAGACTAACGTTGCTGGATCCCATTATAGCCAAGGCGGTTCCCTGTACGCTCTCGGCATGATATACTGCAATCATGGCACTCACGTTCTGGACTATCTACTACAACAGTTCCAGAATGCGTCGGAAGAGGTGGTTCAACATGGCGGAGCTCTTGGCCTTGGTGTTGCTGGTATGGCAACTGGCTCGGAAGACATCTTTGATGCATTCAAGAGTGTCCTGTACACCGACTCAGCCATCAACGGTGAAGCCGTGGGATTGTCCATGGGCCTCGTCATGTTAGGCACTGGAAATATCAAGGCCCTGGAAGATATGATCCAGTATGCTCACGACACTCAGCATGAAAAGATTGTGCGTGGCCTTGCCATGGGTATGGCGCTCATCATGTACGCTCGTCAAGAGGCAGCAGATGAGCTCATCAACGGTTTACTAGAAGATCCCGATCCTACGCTAAGGTATGGTGGTATTATGACCATCGCACTAGCATACTGCGGAACCGGGAGCAACAAAGCAGTCCGAAGACTTCTCCACATCGCTGTGAGCGATGTCAATGATGACGTTCGCAGAGTGGCTGTGATGAGTTTAGGATTCGTTCTGTTCAGGAAGCCAGGCAGCGTGCCTCGCATGGTTGAGCTCCTTGCTGAGTCTTATAATCCCCACGTCAGGTATGGTGCCACCATGGCCCTTGGTATCGCTTGTGCAGGCACTGGCCTTGATGAGGCCATCGATCTACTGGAGCCCATGATGAAAGACTCGACCGATTTCGTTCGACAGGGTGCGTTGATATCACTTTCGATGATTATGGTTCAGCAGAACGAGGCAATGAATCCAAAGGTTGGAACTATCCGAAAGACCCTGCAAAAAATCATTGGAGACCGCCATGAGGATGCCATTGCCAAATTTGGCTGCGCTCTCGCCCTTGGAATCATTGATGCAGGCGGTCGCAACTGCACGATTGGGCTTCAGACGCAAACTGGTAACCTTAACATGACGGCAATCGTCGGTATGGCTGTGTTCACACAGTACTGGTATTGGTTCCCTCTTACGCATTTCTTGTCACTAAGTTTCACACCCACGGCCATTATTGGAGTTGATCAAGATCTAGAAATCCCGTCTTTCAAACTTCACAGTAACACACGACCAAGCATGTTCGACTACCCACCGGAGCAAGAGATAAAAGCGGAAGAGGCTCCGGAAAAAGTTAAGACTGCGGTTCTTTCCACAACAGCTCAAGCCAAGCGTCGAAAACTGGTCAAGGCTCGGCAGCAACGACGTGAAAGTATGGACATTGATCAAACGCCTACCACACCCAAAATCTCTTCAGCTGATGAAGATAAGATGGATACAGATGAGGATCAGACTAAGCAAAAGGATGAGAAATCGGGTGCGGAGAAGTCGGAGGGTGAGAAGGAGGGCACACCATCTGCCGAGTCTTCAAAGAAGAAGATCGAGAAAGAGAAGGTTGGCTACGATTTAGAGAATATGTCTCGTGTTCTCCCCACTCAGGTTAAATACATTAGCTTCCCCGAGGAGCGATATGTACCTGTCAAGATGGTGAGCTTCATTGCCATTCAACTCGTAGCACAGTTTAGCTAACATATTCTAGCCAACTGGCGGTGTGATTCTGTTGATAGATGCTCAACCTTCGGAGCCAAAAACTCTTCTCGAGCTGAAAGTTAGGAAGACAGCACCTGCACCAGCACCTGGAGCACCTGGACAGTCTCTTGCAGACCGGGTCACGGATGCCTATGCCGAGAGAGATGCACAAGCCGCAGGCGCAGCAACAGGCGGGGCGGCCGAAGCTGCGGGTGTTCTGAACGCCGTAGACGAAGATGAAGAGGGAAGTGAGGAGGCAGACGTGCCGAGAGACTTTGATTATATGACGGATGGGGAGGGGGATGAATGAGGACTTTGATAGGAGAGGAGGATTTTTGTAATATCAACTTTAGCCTTCAAGAGCCGTGGATTACTACGTGCATTAATCCAGGCGCTATGGAGGCGAGAGCGGCTGCATATCAGCTCGTTTAGACTTACTTAGCATTGTATAATAACAATTGAGTCCAGTGGATAATTTAGTCGAGTGCTGTTAGGAAAACGAGGCTGGATTATGTTGAATCTGCGAACTGTTCTAGAGTGAATGCTACTATGCTGATATATGTGATACGCTGCTTCTGCTATGTCGTAAGCTACTCATTATTCTATATATCTAATACCCATTAAAAATATTTCGTACCCTAGGATGCACCCTAATTATCAGCGTCTACCCAATATATGCCGCACAAATACAGATTAAAAGATCTCCTAATGAGATCAGTGTTGCATGTCGGGGGTTTTGCGGTTGCCGTAATTTTGCCTGTCAACCTCCACCAGTGCCACCTTCAGTAGAAAAGATGAACGGGACAATTGACAAGCAATGATTCTTCGAGCTCCTATACTACGACTACCTCCCTCGATAGACGCCAGTCGTATATGCGTACGATGCTTGAGGAAATTGTCCCGTACAACACCATCCACGAGGCGGCCTTTTTCCTCTCCGACTGAGGCATCGATAACAGCGAGTAGTCGGAATGCCTTCAAGAAGGACTATTTTTGGGCCAATGGCATACTTAAGGAAACCCTTGGGCAATCCAAACGGGGGCTACAAAACCCACCCTTTCATTCGAAGGAAGCTACCGTAAATACCACAACAGCATCACTTCCTGCCACAGAAGCAAGCCATGAAGCGGGATCACCTCATTCACCCAATCCCGCTCACAAAGAGCTCCCCCACCGGCGGAGGAAACGGCTACGAGAACAGAGCTCCGAGTCTCAAGAGGAGAGCTATCCTATCGCTCCAGACGCTTCTTCCCGGCTAACTACACTCTCGTCGAGTCTTCCAATCCACTCCTTCCGACGCCGCCTGACAACCTACCTTTCCCTTGCAAAACCACGACTCAGCTTCCTCATTGTCCTTACGACTACATCAGCATACTCCCTCTACCCTGTGCCCGCCCTTCTCGCACCTACAGCCACAGCCGCCCCATCTCTCTCCACCCTAACCCTCCTCTTCCTCACAACCGGCACAGCACTATGCTGCTCATCGGCCAATGCCCTCAACATGCTCCTCGAGCCCGCCCACGACGCCAAAATGAGCCGCACACGCAACCGGCCACTCGTCCGAAAGCTGATCAGCCCAACCGGCGCCCTTGTCTTCGCCATCGCCTGCGGCACCGTCGGCGTCGCGGCGCTCTACTACGGCGTCAACCCCACGACCGCCTTCCTAGGCGCGGTGAACATCGGGCTGTACGCCGGCATCTACACGCCGCTCAAGCGGGTCTCAGTCATCAACACGTGGGTCGGCGCGCTGGTCGGCGGCATCCCGCCGCTGATGGGCTGGACGGCGGCCGCGGGACAGTGCGCGCACGAGGGCACCTGGCGCGAGCTGCTATTCGGAGAGGGCTCGGCCGGCGGCTGGCTCTGCGCGGCGCTGCTGTTTGCGTGGCAGTTCCCGCATTTTAATGCGCTGAGCTGGGCGATTCGCGACGAGTATAAGCATGCGGGCTATCGCATGCTGTGCTGGACCAACCCGGCGCATAATGGGCGCGTCGCGCTGCGATACGCGCTACTCATGTTCCCGGTGTGCTTTGGGCTCGCGTATGTGGGGGTCACGGATTGGGGGTTTGTGGTGACAAGTAGTGTGGTGAACGGATGGATGGCCTGGCGCGCGGTGCAGTTTTGGCGCGAGAAGGGACATAAGGGCACAGCGAGGGGACTGTTTTGGGCCAGTGTGTGGCATCTACCCATTGTAATGGTGCTAGCAATGGCGCAAAAGAAAGGGCTGTGGGAGAGGGTTTGGAGGGCTGTGATGGGGGCACCGGAGGAGGATGAGGAGTTTTATGGGGAGGAAGAGGAGGAAGATGAAGAGGAGGAGAAGCGTAAGGTCTCAGTACGTGAGAAGGTGACGGCTTGATTTATATGCTGGCTATACGAATATCGATGTGTCGTTCTTTTGCCTCTGTATAAACTATCATGACTAGCTCTAAAGCTACTCTTTACTAAATGTACAAATGTATCATAACTTCTTTTCGATTCATTGTCGGGAGCGCGGCGCTATGATTGGTGTTTGCTAAAATGACCTCGGACGCTCTTTTGATAGGCCTGTCATATGGATTCTCATATGATGTGCATCATGATTCGTTCTACGACGCCAGCACTGCCTTGCCAAGCATGCAGTCAGCCCAGAACAGCCGCGCCTTCCCCGCCCAGGCTGAAATACAAATAATGTATTAACCTCGTGAGGCTGTTAAAAAAATAAAAATCCACAGCTTTCCACAGCCTCAGGGATGGACCCTCTGAGCGCTCTCAGCTTGGCCACTTGCATTGCCCAATTCATCGGCTTCGTCAAAACTTGTCTGGTGGATCGTTGGTACGTGCACTACATGCACGTGGGGGCATACTGCTCCACTAACGAAATTCTCCACCGAGGGTCCGAGGCTTAAGGGCGCGATTTAACATCCAGATTCTTAAATCACTGACAAGGGAGGTGACTTCCTCTACATTACTATGGACAATGGCCGAGTTAGGAGTACAATAATCGGATTCCAAGGCACCGGTCTCCAGGCCAAAAACAAAATGTCCTTCCACATAGATCTAACTGGGGTGCGGACCATCCGATTGCCATTCGCTCCAAGGAGCCCTCACGAGAAGGTGCCCTTGAAGCCACAATTGACATTATGGCGAACTTTTGCGGGAAAATTTTCACGACACTCAAACTAGTCTACGAGCATGCTTTGTGAGTGTGCGGTAGAACCCTTCATACGAGGTAATTTTTCACGCGAGTCCCAAATTTCAGCGGCTCTACATGTCTTCACGCGTGCCAGGCTTCGTCAGCCGTTTCCACAGCGTAGATGGGGACGGTCGCGGCCGCCTCCGCTCTCCTTCCTCCGCTAGTCGCCGATAGGAATCATTGGTGTTTTCCGAAACCTTCGAGAAATGCGATCCGTCTCCGGTGAACTCAGAGCATGTATCGATGCTGCAATCTTCATGAAGAGATGAGATGGGTGATGCAACCGAGTGTCTACCCGGTGGTGCGGGGTTGCTAGCGCCCACAGGGTCACGACACATGCTTGGTCGATTTGATGGCCCAGGGATGGATGACGGTGGGTCAAGAGGACGTCTCTGGCGCTGCTGGTACTTTCTTGGCGGTGCAGAGCCGGGAGCTATAGGAAGAGTCCCTCTTGCCGGAGCTCCTATAAAGGGCTCCACAGGAACGTTTCCGTCTGTGGAACGTTGCCTTCCAGAACTACGTTCAACAGTTTCCTTTGATCTTCGCAGCTGTCGCTTCGTTTCCTTTTGTGAAGATTTAGTTGGTTGTGATCGCCGCCGGCTAGATCTGTCCTGCTCACAAGGTGTTTGCTGGTGACGACTTTCGTGTTGGTCTTGGCTCTTCGCACCTTCAGGTTCAGGCTGTTGCCGTTCAGTTCTACGCGGAGGCCCCTTTCTAGCTAATTCGTCCGATGGGACTCTGTCTAATGGAATGCTTCGAGAGACTGGCTCAGGAGCTGCTAATTCTGCTGGTGTAATTGGTCCCTGCAAGGGCTCCTGCCTAGGTTCTTCCTGTCTTCTTCGTATATTTCCCCGAGGATGCGTGTCGCGTCTTTCAATGTTAGGCCGTGATATTCTAGCACCGAAGCTTTCCGCTGGCAATTCAGTCACAGGGTTCGTGATCGGCGACGGGATGCCATGCCGCTGCGGCTGTGCCCGACGGCTGTCCCCACCATCTCTCTGAATCTGAGCTGGATCTGGGATATTGCGACGGGGATCCTGGATAGGTTGATTCCTTCGATTGAAATTGCCTTTGGATTCGGCTGGCACCCCATACCAGCGGTCTTTATTCTTTCGGGCATCAATATCATTACCATCGAGCTCACTTGGAGACATTGGAGTAGGTACTGTAACCGATTAGAGTCATCTTCTGGATAAGGATGTCATCAGGGCTTGCTTTTCACGGACTCCTCCATCATCAGATATCTAGGAAACCCGCTGATTGGAGTTTTGTTTGGCGATGAGTTTGAGTTCATTAGATGCAGATAGATGATGGTTTCAGCAGATTTTTTCGATACTCGAACGTTGGGAATAGATACTTCAAATGTTGCATGATCTCTCATCCTGCTCACCATTCTGGGTGTAATTTCAATCTCAACGTCTGAGTCAGCAGCTGGCCCGTACACGGTGACTCAATTGGAGATGCATTCGATACTCACCTTAGTTGTTTGCCTTTGGGCTGCAACCTCTTCGATCTCGAAATAGGGCTGGAAATCGTGGGTTTGTTGAAGACGTAGGAATTCGCCTAGTGCGCGGACATAGTTTGAACCATCCTCAAACCTACAGCAGATTTGACCTGTAAATGTTAGAGAATGTGGTGCATAGCCTTGAAATAAACGTACCTGAACAATAATAATTGGCCTCTTGCTCATTTCTTGGCACAGAAGTTCGCTCGAAATAGAAGGAACTCGCAACCAAAGTATGAACTATCCGCTGAACGAGTTTCACGTTTTCGGGTGTCCTTAGAGTCCTTCTTATGTCATTTTGAAGGTTTGTAATTTCGCCTTTGGCATCTAATGCAGGAGGGTCGTGTCCGATATTGGGGTTAAGGCGAATGTACCGTAGCCCATCAGTGTCTTCAAAGCCATCATCAATGGCATCGTAATAGAACTCTTTCCAAGCAACCTCAGCGTTAAGAACGTTGTCGAATCGGTTATGCTGTGGCCTGGTTAGCCTGGTGTGTCCCGACTTTCTTGCCTCCGCTCAATAAAATGTGTAAGAAGAAAGGCCGAGGAACCGTTTGCAATCTCAAAACGAGACTGTTGCTTTCATATCACGTACCATCACTCTGAATATCTGCCTGATATTGGGAAAAACGGACCATCCAACTCCTTGACTTTTTGATTCGTCTGGTCGATCCCTGCGGTGTCGTCTAGTGTTTTAGGGAAGGTCAGCCGTTTTGACTAATCCAGAAAGTAGACGTCCAAATGGCAATGAACTACGCACAAACCCACCTATGCTTGGACCTAGAATCTCTCTCAGGTAAATCTCTCCGGATGGCGTCTTCGTTTTGGCCTGTTCCTATGGAGAGTAATATGTCGGGATGCTTGCCCGCCACTTCAGGCCAGAGCAATTTGCGTTCTCGCTGGATGATCTTCACAGGATTGTTGTTGTAGAGAGCACCATCAAGATAAGTCCGATTGCTCGATTTGTGCTCAAAAGGTTTGAAATAGGTGGGGGCGGCGGAGGTAGCGGCAGCAGCCTCCCACACCTTTAATTCCAGATTAGGATTGTCAGGGCGCAGGAATTCGTGGGTTGTTTTTCGTCTTCTATTCTTGGTCCGATCTATACGCCTGTAGTTGGCGAGGACTATTGCTTTCCTTCCAGCTTCATCAGTCGCCGTAACAGCTACCTTGGGCCCATAGCCTGTGCTGTCAGCGCGACGAGCACCAAAAAGATTAGCGCGTCCAAAATTGCTCTGTAGCACGGAATGGAAAGGCTTGGTTCTGTATTTACTGGCGTGCCTCCAGGCCGCAATTTGTCTGATCCCAGGAATCCCAAGCCAATCTCGGGGGCTGAACGCTTCATCGCAAATGGACCTGAACCGAATGATGCATTCCCTGAGATCCCAATTCATGACTCCAAATGCAAGCGAGATTATTCCGCCAGTGCTTGGATAGGTGTCAACTAAGTACATCATAGTTTACGTTTTAGTCCTACCTGGTTCCCACGATCAAATCAAAGAAGGCTTGTATAGGTATTTGGTCCTGGAACTCCCTCTGGATGGTTCGAAGAATCTCGAGTTCCACAATACCGCGGATGCCACCACTAGTAGACTATCAGTGAGTACAGAAACACTCTCGTCACATTGTGCATTGAATAAATCTCACCCATCTAAGCAGAGTAATCGTACTCCCGCATAGTCAGGCTTGAATCTGATGACGCAAGGAGACGGCCAATGCATTCGCGTCTCATCGGGATGCATAGGACAGCTGTCTAACTTCACGACAAACCTACTGTCCTTGTTGTTGTCGTTGAGTTTACCATAAGACTTGACACAGGCGGTGCAGAGGACATGGCCACAGGGTAAGCAATGTTGCGGAGTCTGCATTAGGCAACAGAAGCACGTGGAATGACTTAGGACACGGCCAGCGGATCCTATACTATCGTAAAGTTCAGTCATCAGGCGACTGTGGATTTTCAGAAGGTGTTGTTCCTCTGAAACCTCTCGAGGTCCGCTTTCCTGTTGAATCCGGAGCTGGTTGTGTATCTCCGCCAGGTCGCCCTTGAGAAGGCCAATCCAGATATAGCAGTAATCATCATAATAGAAGTCAGACTCAAATTGGCCAGCATGGATGACCTTTCCCTTATCATTTTGATGTCCTTTCCAGTCATGCGTAGACAAAGCACTGACACAACGGTCTCCTTTCCTACCTCGGTACTGGCAAATGGAATACTTCCAGCAGTACTCTTCCAGAGCATATAAGAAGAAGTCCTCATATTCTGCGAAGAGATCTTCCGGAAGACCTGTAACTCTTTAGTCTCCACAATCGCCTATGAGGTTCGGTCTCTTACCTTTTCTGTGTCGAACAAAATCAAGAAGTACACTCGAAGCTAATACGGGACTTAGACGCTGGAAAATCCATGAGTTTCTGTCTGCCTTCGTGTGCGCTTGGATGCATATTGCCAATTGCAGAATGTGGCCACCAAAATCGTCGGGGATGGGATTGTGCCGAAGAGATACTTGCACGAAATTGAAAGGACGGTTAAGTGTGCCTGAAAAGTGATCGAAGGCTGCCTGAAGGTATAAACTGAGTTCGTCTGAGCTGGAAAGCATTCTAGCCTTACGTTTTGTCAAGAACGACTCGTTGCAGCGGTCGCTGATTGTGCGACGAAGTTTCGAGATCTGATTGCTTAACAAGGTATACCTTCCTTGTATAGGTATTCGGACGACGCTGAAGGATGAATAGTAACAACGTATGAGATCAAGTACCGAGTCAATAATCCTTCCCTTCGCACGCCAGCTTTGAGCCAAGCGATAGAAGTCAGGAACCCCATTTACTGGGTCTAGACTACCCCTTACAGATCTCAACAGGCTACTTGTAGCGACACCCACTTCCCATTCCTGACCGTCGATACCTACATTAGTTGCGTTAACAGCAATAATGGCATGAGGCAGAGTTGGTTGATTGACAGATTTCTCGAGAGAAGTGGAGCCCCAATCTAGGAGCCGACGGAGCACATCCGATTGAAACGTACTGTAAACTATGAGCTCGACTGATGCATTCCATCGAAACACTTCAAAACATCAATGATTCGGGAGCATGTTCACTTACTTGGCATTTCTGAGCACGAAAACGACGACGTCGGAGAAAGTGTATAGGATCCGCGGATAAAGCTCCGAGACGATAAACTCTCTAGTGCGCGTTCTCGCTGTATTTGCCCATTCCAAAGTTCTTTTTCGGCCTGGAGTTAGCCGTGCCAAAGATTGTTCCTCGTCGATATTCTGGTTCCTCCTACTAGCGACGGCTTGTGGCAGCTCTTCCCCTGCACCAAGGCCCTCGCAGTCCGCATACAGAACGGGAGCATGAGAGAAGTATGTGTCCGGGTCAGCGTAGAGGTGTACATCCGCTGAGGTGGCTAGGCCAACGTGCTGTCCACATCCTACTACCGGGGAGGGAAAGGAGGATCGGGAATGGTAGATCTCGTCGGCATCATGGTCAATAAGCATTTTAACCAACGTGCTTTTGCCTGCATCTGTAATATCATTGTTAGCAGACTATTCAAATTTTATCACTAGGTTAACTACGTACTTGTCTGGCCTATGAAAGACACGAGTTGCGGAGTTCTCAATGCATTGCTATCGGGGACATGGCTCATGAGGTTGGCGTAAACGTTGTAGTCGGTGAAATATGGTGCTCCGTCCATGTTTTTGGTGATACCTGAGAGAAATGGTCAATCCACCAACACATGCTCAAGCAATGCTGAGAAGTCGTACCGAACCAGGTTGAGTCGAGATCATCTCTGTGGAGCTGCTCCAAAGCCTCACCGGAAAGCTGGGGGTCTAAGATATTCCCCAGTTTTCTAAATGTGCGATATTTCGTTTTTTCATGTCTCATGCCATCGCGGCCCCGCCTATCACCCATGTGAGGCGGGAACTGGTCCCAGCAGCGCTCACAAAAATGTAGACAACAGTCTACGCAGTACCACACCTCACCAAGGGGGCCGTTACATTGCCGTTCACAGGCTCCCATCGCATCTCCTGAGGTGGTGTTAGATATCGCGCAATGACAGCAGGGCCGTCTCTGAGGAACAACTGCTTCAGCAGTATTGATGAATCGCAAATGCGAAAAAAGGGGATGTCAACTTGTCACCCGAGTGCGCGCACGAAAGATACACACCGCACATGGAGCGAGTTTGTTTACTTCTGGCGTTCACTCTGCCCTAGGATTGGCGAGGTAATGTCTCAGCCTTGCAGGTAGCAATTCGTTCCTGAAATCATGTTTATTGGACGCTCCGCGAGCGTTCTCATGCATCCTTATCATGTTCTTGAAGAGCTGGTTTGCGCTAAGCTGTTTAGACTCATGCGTCCTGCTATGGCTCTATGGAGAAGCAGTGAAGTCGTTGAAGTAAAGTACAGCATCCTGGCGCATCCCGTGGTTAGCGTGTTTTGTCAACTCTCCCCCTAAACAGCAAAAATACCAAAATTTCCCCTACAAAAAGGCCGTGCGGGAGTGGCTGCGCTAACCACCGGAATTGAAGAGATGCTGTAGTGGAGAATCCCTGAAGCTGGCCTGGTGGCCGTCTCGGCGTGATGAAATACCGGGATTGAGGCCAAGCCGTGCGGCTGAGAACAGAGGTGCACGTGGGTGGTAAATCGAAAGCTTGGCATTGGTCATTCCCCGTTTGTTTCCGCCGTTTGAGGCCCTTTGCATCCCGTCCCTAATCAATACCTTCTTATCTCCATTGTCTTAGTACAGAAAGATTTACTGTTCTAATCGCTTCTATAATACAAGTTTGAAAAATCTCGATTTCGTAACCAATGAGCCTTGATTGTATCTAAGGTAACATACCTGCATTATCATACATCATATGATAGATATAGCATCTCACCTATTTATAGCTATCATTTGATGCGAAAGAACTTCTTCAAAGACGCCGTCAAATCTCGTTGAGGTGTCTTCTGCCCTTCCGGTGGCAAGTCGCGCTCTGAGTGTCTCGACCTGCGTCCTTCTTGTGATCTGTTTCCTGCGGACTGACCAGATTTTGCTCGTTCTGCAAATGAGTGTTGCCCTTCTCGAACCTCCTGTGCCGTAGAGCTCGACCTCCGCTTCCAAGCAGGGTGTGCACGGCCATAAGAGACAGCTAACCCCGAAAGCTCGGCATCCGGAAAGACAAGATGTGTCAATCTTAATCGGGCAGCCACGGCTCCTTTATCAAATGGGGCATTGGGATTTGCAGGGTCAGAATGCGAGTTGTCCGTGCCCTGGAAGTAAGACTCGATGACCTTCTCATGCTGCAGTGCGTGTGCTTTGAGAAGTTTTAAGAATTCTGTAGCGAATTTGATCCCTGGATTACCGGGCGAGCCTTTCGCTTGCAGGTGGCCAGCGTGCCAGAGCAGACACCCGGCCAACTGAGAAGGCCATCGATCCTCTACGTAAGGATCCCGAAAAAGAGGAGTCAGTCGGATCTGCGTAGTAATTCCTTTGCAAACAGCTCCGTCTACGTCGAAGTCCCTAGCCCAGTTGCAAAGCCGTTGTCGAATATCAGGTCTCTGCAAAAAGTCTCGGACGGTACGATGCAGGAATTCTACCGGGCCGCCGTAGTACGAATGCTTCATGAGATCTATTGTAGGTGGAGCAGCTTCAAGCAAATGCTTGCACCTGGAGGTGAGCCGTCTCCGCATCTGCTCAAGTCTGTAACCTGAGGTCTCCATGTCGACAAACTCAGCCGCCACGTCATGCTCAGTTACTATTTTTGAGATATTTGCTGCCCCTGGTGGACAGATTGAAGGGTCTGATTCATGAATGTGCCAATAAATCATCAAAGGTAATTGCAGTTGTGCGTCTGATGCCACGAGAAAGAAGCGGGCGCTGTCCTGGCGGTAGCGATCATCGATGGATTCCAGAATCCTTTCAAAATACTTATTCAGATCGGTCGGAATTTCATAAAGGCGGTTCAAGAGGTCCCCGACGCGATCGCTGTTGGTAAGACCTTCAAGAAGCGAGCACACGACGAGCTTCACCCAGAGGAAGATGCCCTGGGCGGCGTTCACAATTGCTTGGACAAGATCCGGGCAGCGGTAGTCATGTTTTGTGAGATCGTGATATAGATCGTTTCTTCCGAGGAGCTCTCTTACGTATCGTGCTATGTCGTTCTCTGTGAATTTGTGTAGTTCCAATTTCCATGGATTGTTTTTGCCAAAAGCGGCATCCTCAAATTCATTCCACGGGCGACTGGCAAGGCAGAGCTTGAGGTACGGAGCGTGAGATTCCTTTAAATCGTTGATGAGGCTGATTATTTCGCTAGGCTTTGCTTCATATTCGTCCAGCCCGTCGATGAAGAAGATCAATTTTGTCCCATTATTCTTCAATCTAGTCATAACTTGCCCAAGAATAACCTGAAGGCATGAAGTGCCATCCAGCAAGGAATTGAGATTGGCTAGAGCACCGCGCTCGCCGTTGCGGATTAGATCCCAAACATCTGAGAAGACCAGTCGTATTTGGTCTGGATATTTGGAAAAGAGTTGGTAGAGTAGAGACCGTAGGAGGCCCGCTTGAGACTTCTGCAAGCGTTCCTTTGCCGGATTCCAGAAGAAGAAACTTGCGGTTGAAATGTTACATCCACTTGCCCACGGCTGAAGTAGTTGGATGGTTCGTGGATGGTTGGAGATATATTTCATGATGGTTGATTTTCCAGAACCAGGCTTTCCAGAGATCCAATACGTGCTATTATCTAATCCGAGCCACTGAGCAAAGTTGGGATTTGATTTATGAGATACATCGGGCTCAGGGCCGTCATGGTTCAAGATCCACTCGTAAGTTTTCGGGTAAGGGCTGGATATCTCGCTAAACCGGTCGTCAATCGCATAGAATCGCAATTGCTTTAGCACTGAACAATCGGTCTGTAGATCCAACCATTTGCCGACGGCAACGGGAAGCTCTACATTCATCTTCGATGGAATACGACTCGATAATCCCCCCACTGTATCTCTCTCCCAGATCTCTTCTTCAACAGTTCTAAAAACATTTCTGAAGTCTACGAGGTTTTTGTCGACGTCCGAGGCTCTGTTTGACTTCATCTCCGTCATATCTATGCTTAACTGCTCTAGGTCGGTCAACATCTCATTCTGCTTGTGGACGACAATGTGATTGCAAATAAGACCACCGACTCGGTCGAGTCGCTTCTGAAGATCTGCCATCTGCTTCTCGTCCCATTGCCTCCGACCGGCATTGTATACGTTCTGCCATATTCTGCGGGCTCCTGTTCCCGTAACCTGAACGCTATCAATAAGTGCGGTGAGCTCGTTAGCAATGCTAGTACAATTGTTGCTCAATGGCATTAAATCCGCGTCGGGCTTAGACAACAGCGGCGTTTATGGGGACGCGAGACTGGCCAGTTTTCGGAGATGCTCCGCGACTTCTTTAGCTTCGAGCTCTGCTTTCGTTGTTCCGTTCGTTGATATGTAGAGGTCTCGTGCACCAGATAAGGCCCTGAGCGCAAAATCCACGAATCGGACGATGTTTCCGGCCAAACCAAGGGTAGCGAGCGGTTCCATGGCGAGTTTGTTCAAGTCTCCAGCCGAGAAACTTAACCCGAAAATTGGCGGCCAACAGGCACTTGAAGAGAAGGGATTATTTGCTATGACCTGTGGTAGACGCTGAAGCAACTACGAGTCATGCGAATGAAGCGCTTTTACAAGGTGAATAGTTCTAGATTCTGTAGGGATCAGCATCGTTGAAGAAGACTTTGAGCGCTTCTATTGTTAGGCATAACCCCAACACCGTGGCTAGGGTTCAGCCTCATAGTGCAGTCGGCCACGTGGAGCTCCGATAGGGTACCTCCCCACTGCGTGCACGGCCCCACTTAATGCACATTAATGTACAAGGGGGTAACCCGAGCGGGCCGCCCTCGAGCATATAGCTCGGCCAGTATTGCCGAAAGCTCCGTTAGTGCCCGCCAAGGCGCTAAAACCTCGGCTAGTGTTAATAATCTAACACAGACACAGCCTTACTTGGTATATAATTTAACTCTTATATTAAGTTTAGAGTTAATAATAGGATTATATTTTAATTATAATATTAATAAAGTTACTTAAGAGTTTTAATTAAATACTTTATACTATTTATTACCTAATAATATACCTATAGTATATAGTCTCCGTAATCCTAAAGGTCTTATCTCCTTAAGGATTCATCTCCTCTATAATTTATCCTATTCCTATAATTATACCTTATAGCTCCCTATCTATAAAGTTCCCTTATAGTAATAGATTAATATACTATACCGCCTTTAAACTACTTATACTATACTACCTGTACTATATTAGGTAAAACCTAAGTAGATAATTATATAGCTATAAGGTATAGGCGACTTAAGGACAACTTAGAGGTAACTCGCCTATAAGGTATATACGCTATACGTATATAGGGAAAACCCTTCCTTACCTTATACTTAGACTCTTCCTTTTACCTTAAGGATTTGTCTATTTATATAACATACTCTATTATTCTATTAGTTGGACTCCCTATCTATATCCTTACCTTATACAGCCTGTGAAGGCTCCAGTGTCCCCCCCCCTGTGTGCGCGCGCAACACACACAGCAATTTCGGTAATTACTAGTTAAGTGCACCATCCAGCATAGATACTGTGCGCCTGCCAAAAGGGCTGTGCACCCGCAAAAAAGGCAAAGCCTTCAATCTTTTAAGCTTAATTACAAGAGTTAAACTTGAAATTCTCTAGTGCGTACGAAGCGAAATTGCTGTGTGTGTTGCGCGCGCACACAGGGGGGGGGACACTGGAGCCTTCACAGGCTGTATTAAAAATTAAAGAGGTAAGTAAAAAGCTAGCTAAGCTCTCTATAGGGAACGTAGGCCCTATATAGTCTATATTTAACTAAATAGTAAATAGTCTTAGTCTTTTATAACGGGGTACAGATAATCTATTAAAGCAGAATCTCGATTTCTTACTACAATCCTTGCATTTTTAGAAATAAATTAACACTACCCTTTCCTACGGACCGACAATTGTTCAGCTCCTGCTACTCAAACGTATTGACGGACTATAAATAAGGAATATAAGGGAACGTACAGCAGTTTAGTCAACTTTGCGTTAATAGTGGCGTGTTGGAAAAAGGTCAATCTTTGACTTTTCAGTATGCTTAGGCCATCTCCACCGGAAGCACATTCTTTTGCGAGCGAAAGGATAAACAAAAAAAAAGAACTAGCTAGATAAAGCACGGCGTTGGATAGTATGCCTACACAAGCGTCTACTCTTTGTAAATTTGTGATAAACTCAAGCATCTATCTTTGTAATAGAATCGGTGGGCCCCATGTAAGCGGAGTCTGCGGGAGATCCGGATTCTAAAAGTACACTCGTAAGTAATTTATCATAAAAGCGGTAAGAAAAGAATTACGTCGTCAAATTCCGGGATATAATCAGCGTTTTCCGTCCCGAAATCTAGAGTTTTGGCTAGATCGCCATTCCAATTTGTGTACGTGCGCGTACGGTGCTGTCTTCTGCACCATAGGCATCGGATATTCCCCGTTCGTGGCGGACGCGCTCCGCACGGACAGAAGAACTATCGCCATGTTATTATTTCGTTAAACTGTCAATTACTTGGTCGAGCTGGAGAAGAAAGAACCCACTGCTCTGTCGTGTTGATGATCACCAAGTACCATTCCATCTCCCTCCGTATCGTCGCCATACTTAGTGAAATTCTTATAGTACCAGCCACTCTCCTCTATCTCTTTGTACCTGCATCGTAGACAGATCCAGCGCGTGTACTGGTCACATTCGCACAATTTCCCTTGCATGCATTCCTCAACGCCCTCGTCACAAGAATTACAGTAGCAGATGATATTTACACTAGAGTAGTCTGGCCGCAGATGCGGCCGCCTACTAGACATGTAACTAGGATCATCCCTAACACGAGGAACATACCGGCATTCCTAGAGAAATTGTTATTTTAATACAAGAACGTGCTGGCAAGAACATGTAACGAGTGAAGAATCTACCTCGCACACATTGATGCCGCACTTGATGCAGGGAAGTCCGCCCTTTTCATCACACCTGGCGTTGAAAACGCGCACTTCAATCTCTTCTTCGTAGGATGGTCTCCCAAACCGATATGGGCAGCCATTGTAAATTCCAGAGAAGGACTGACGAGCTCTAAGACCGGAACCATCACATAAAGCTACTCTGCGAAGCTTTTCGAAGATATTTTCGGATTTTAAGATAATTTCATAGAGATCTGAGCAGGCGAGAGCGGTATGGTAGAGGTCAATTGTGCTTAAATGTTTCGCGGTCAGCTCTAGCAGCTGGTACTGCGAGAGCAAGAAAACGAGGTTGAACATATCTTGAACGGAGAATAATTTTAGAAAGGAATGACTGCTGAATTGAATATTTTTAGATAACGACATTTGGGGAAAACTCGCCGAGAGAACTTTCATCCATACCCGAAGAATTGCCGAAACGTAGACTACGATCACGTGTGCTTGTGCAGACTTTTTTTGCAGTGCATGTCCTCCCATTTGCTCCACATTAAAAGCAATGGGGTAATAGTGAGAAAATTCGAGCTGGGGATATGCAGTCTTCGCCCAGAGTGGTGAAAAGTCACTGCGCTTTTTCAACACCCATGTCTTCTGGCTTTACTTAATATCCCGTATTTTCACGACTCAATGTAGTAAGAATGTCATATCATAGCACTTCGGAAGGCTAGGCTTGTCCAAGCTCTTGTATGAATGTTTGAGAATACTGTGAGATCAAGGAAACGATGGAGCGGTGTAATTTCGAATCTTGTCTGCTTGATCACCGATCCCATGCACACAACCGACCAGGTCTTTTAGTACGCGAGGTACCCCGAATCTAGATATCAAGAGAGGGGGGAAGTGCACACCTATCATATACCTTATGTCAATGTAAATAGCAAAATCGCTTTGCGGGAGCAATAGATTTTCGACGTTGAATCGATGGCAGATTTGGCAAATGAATTGGCTGTGTAGAGCCGTCGTTTTCTCGGTTTCTATACATGAAGATATTGTATTGGTCCTGGAACAATGAGAAGTTTTAAGAGTGGTCATCGAATGCTCATGACTGATCCGATATCCCATGGAGGAGGTGAGGTGGTTGATTGGGGTTGTGATGGGGAGCAGTGAAACCCTTGGAACCTGCCGAGATGCCTCGGCACCGAAGCACGTTCACTACCTAGGTAGCTTTGGGTACCTCCCGCCATCACGCCAGCTACTGTAGACCCCTTCGCCTCCTCTCCTGCTGAAGATGTGACCCGGATCAATTCTCGTTCTTATTCTCTTCTATCCGCTCCCTTTTACCCTAGATTCTCATACCAATCAATATGGCAGGTAAGTTCCTAGCTCCATTCTCTACGTATTTACTTATACGAGCTTCGACTAACTCCTCAGTCAGCCCTCCCAATCCCCCTTCCTCTGGCCGTTCCGGCTGCTGCTGCCTCCCTGGCCTATCTTAACGCCCGTTTCGCCTTCTCCTACGACTGGTACCTCCTCTCTACCTACATAACTGGTACTATTAATTCACTCTTCGGCGAATATCGCGATAACACCAACCTCTTCTACGTGCTCGAAGACCATGCCTTGCACCGCACAAGTTCGAACAACGCCTTCCTTATCCACAATGGCAGGCAGTGGACGTATCGGCAAGCCTATGATACCGTCCTCAAGTACGGGACGTGGCTGAAGAACGAGCAAGGAGTGAAATCAGGCGAGATTGTGGCGATAGATTTCATGAACAGCGATGTTTTCATCTGGATCTGGCTTGGACTGTGGAGCATTGGCGCGAAACCAGCGCTGATTAATTACAATTTGACTGGGAAACCGCTGTTGCATACTGTCAAGACGTCTACCGCGTGTCTCTTGTTGGTCGATGTGGAAGTGAGGAAGAAATTTTCGGATGATGTGATGGCAGAACTTGCGTCGGCTGACTTCCGAGGGGAGGGCAAAGGTGCTATTAGGGTGATTTTTGTGGATAGAGAGCTCGAGGCAAAGATTGAGGCCGGAGAAGGGATCAGAGAGCCAGACGAGGCTAGGGCTGGACAAAAGCTGCAAGACATGGCGATGCTGATTTATACGAGTGGAACGACTGGCATGCCTAAGCCAGCTATTGTGAGTTGGTCCAAGGCTACCGTGGGAGGAAGATTTGTTGCTGGTTGGCTACCATTGAAGAAGACGGATGTATTGTACACTGTAAGTATACCTTTCCTTTATCCTTTCCTTTCTATAACTTGCCTCTTGCATGGGATTTGCCAGGCAAAGCAGCCGAACTGTGGATGATTGACAATTACTAGTGTATGCCCCTCTACCACACCTCCGCCTCCATACTCGGGCTCTGTAGTACCCTGCGTGCTGGTAGCACACTAGCTCTGGGCCGACGCTTCAGCAACTCGACCTTCTGGCCCGAAGTGCTTGCATCGGGCGCAACAACCATCCAGTATGTGGGCGAAACCTGCCGATACCTTCTCGCAGCACCTCCCTCACCCCGCGACACGCAGCACAAAGTGCGGCTGGCCATAGGCAACGGCCTGCGGCCAGACGTTTGGAACACGTTCAAGACGCGCTTCAACATACCAATTATCTGCGAGTTCTACGGCGCCACCGAGGGCCCGTCGGCCATATGGAACCGCAGCGTCAACGACTTCAGCGCGGGTGCCGTCGGGCGCAACGGGTCCATCGCCACAATGTTGCTGGGCTCCTCCCTCACCATCGTGCGCATGGACCCGGACTCAGACCCGCCCGTGCCACTGCGTGACGCCGCCACCGGCCTGTGCCAAGTCGCCGACTGGAACGAGCCCGGCGAGCTGCTCTACAAGCTGGACCCGGCGAACATCGAGCGCAAGTTCCAGGGCTACCTCGGCAACAGCACGGCCACGCGCAGCAAGATCCTGCGCGACGTGAGGAAGAAGGGCGACGCGTGGTTCAGCACGGGCGACATGCTGCGCTGGGACCGCGAGGGCCGCTGGTGGTTCGTCGACCGCATCGGCGACACGTTCCGCTGGAAGGCCGAGAACGTGTCGACGGCTGAGGTGAGCGACGTTGTCGGCACACACGACGCCGTGCGTGAGGCCAACGTCTACGGCGTCCTGGTGCCAGGCCATGACGGGCGGGCCGGCTGCGCGGCGGTCGTGCTGGACGAGTCTGCATCCCCGAAGAAGGACGGCGCTGATGAGAAGGCCGATGCCCTGGCACTGCCGTCGCAGTCGGTGTTGCGCTCGCTGGCGGCCCATTGCACGTCTAATCTGCCGCGGTTTGCCGTGCCGCTTTTCTTGCGCTTGACGAAGCAGATGCACACGACAGGCACGAATAAGCACCAGAAGCATTTCTTTCAGCAGGAAGGCATTGATGTGGAGAAGATCGAGGCGAGTGGCGATAAGATGTACTGGTTGCGCGGAGACGTGTATGAGCCGTTCAACCTTGCGCAATTGCAGGAAATCAGGGGTGGACAGGTGAAGTTGTAAGCAGAGCGTTGTACATGCAAGAGGTTTGGGAGGCGGCGCAGTGGGTGAATATCCTGCTATATAGTTTGCGATTCATGCATATGTTGAAGTAGGGGACAATAGCGCCGTACATGAGTCGGACCCAACTGTGGTAGGTGTACGAATACGGGAGTTTTCCTTTCTCTATTTCCTCTCACACAGATACCGCGGATTTTCTCGTCCTTTGGATTTATGTTATGATATAAATATTGTCTTACCTATCTCAGACTCCTCATGCTCAATCCCATTCTCGCGATTCTTCCGTCTCTGAACCTCCGTAAATCGCCCAGCCTTTTCGTCCGCCCTCAATTTCCCTAAAGACGGCATCCCGCTCGAGCACGCCCCCGGCATCTCTACAAGCGTAGCAGAGAAACACCTACGGGAACATTCATCCAGCAGCACTCACACACCCAGGAGCAAACCAAATAGGTCGTTCGGGCACCACGAGGTTTTCTATATGGCTATAGCAGACCAGAATCTAACAAATCGATCTCTTTCATAGCCTAGACTCCGAGCTAAGCACGGTGACACATCAGAACCGGGGAGCGGGGTCGGAAGGAAGGAACAACAGAAGCACATCAGCAGCGCTAAGGCAAGGGCTGCACTAGATCCAATCTGCGTCGTGCACGAATATCTGACGTTATTGCCACGCCAGGGTGCGCAATTGGATCCTGCAAATCCTATGGCGCGCACCTCACTCGAATGCAAGCCTTACAAGTGGCGTAGCACAAGGGGCGATGGTCGCACAAGCAGGAGTTTAAATCAACGTCGTCGCATTCGGCTCTAACGAACGTCCCTGATACCAGGCGTGTGGCGCTTGCGGCTCTCTTTCTCTCTCTTTCTCTCTCTTTCTCTCTCTGATCTCGTAAAAATGCGTTCACGCAAAGCATTAATCAACGTGCGCGAATTCTCGCCAACACGCCTACCTTAACCCCGTCGTCCTTCCATTTCCATCATCGTCGTCATCTACCTGTAAAGGCGGTCCTGAATCACAAATGCCACGCCATGCTAAAGAATGTCAGACAGCCAGCTCAGAAGCCTCTGTTGGAGAGGAGAAAAGCGTAGAGGAAGACGACAAGTTATGAGCTGCGCTTGCCGTAAGGCTCGAAAGGGAAGATTGCGGACACAAAGGCCATGACGATGTAGAGGGCTGCGCAGATGTAGATAGGGACAGGGGTGTTGGTCTGTTACCGTTGTCAGTAATTTTTTCAAGTGAACTGCTCTGCCGGTGCTTTTAAGACTAGACGTCTTTTAGGCAGGTCACGCTTCTGGAATACCGGTTCAGAAGGAATATAAGAGAGCAGTGTAATCATCCAAGATTGAGCCAAGAGGAAGGGAGCATCTCACATTCGCGACTGTCGCAATAACCGCGCTCAAAATGCCCATAACGCGATTGCACCCAATTGCAATTCCATTACCGGTGCCTCTATGAGCACTCGGTAGCACCTCAGGCGTATACGCATACAGCGTCCCGTAATAAATATTCAGACAAAAGCTGATGGCACAATTAAAGCCGAGATTCTGCGCCTGCGAGCGGACCTGCGTGTACGCAAAGAAGAAGGCCATAGTGACCAGCGCGCCAATTACCATCGTGTACTTGCGGCCCAGCGGCGTCGCGCACATGTAGCCCGCCAACACGGGACCGAAGATGCCGCACATGTTGACGATAGCGTAGTTGCGCCACGTAATGAAGGCGCTCGTTTCCCCAAAGTCCGCGCCGCGGGATGCGAGGTAGGACGGCAGGAAGACGTTGTAGAGCGGGTAGGCGAGCCCGATTAGTGTCCAGGAGAACCAGATCAGTGTTGTGCTCAGCCCGATTCGCTTTGTCGCATACAGTCCCTTCAGGTGCACCAAAACCTCCGCGAACGAGAAGCGCTGGCTAGCGTGTGCCACAGAGCCGCGGCGGCCTGTGTTGGTGAAGCCGCATGCGACAAGCTGTTCCAGGGTGAGTGAGCAGGGGCGGTTGTATTTTGTAGCAATGGACTGTAGCGTTTCAACGCATTGCTCGTCGCGGCCTTCGCCGATGAGGAATTTGGGGGTTTCTTTGAGCCGGATGACAGTGACTCGGAGGATGGACATTACGAAAACCAAAGCGCCAGACGCAAACCAGACGTAACGCCAGCCTTTGTTGTTGGAGTAAGTGCAAGGCGCTGCATTGGGGTCGATTGATGGATCGCTACAGCTATAATTTGGGAGGAACGCCCAGGCGAAAAGGCCTGCTATTAGCTGCCCAACTCCTGGAGAGATCGCATGGTTAGTGAATGTTTCGAGTGTCCAAAGTGGAATTCACGGCATATAGGGGAGCTCGGCTGAGGGTGAGACCATTGGGAATTTAGGAGAGAGAGCGTACCCCACCAAGCCGCCATCAGCGTCAGAAGCCACTGATCTTTGCTAGGTAAATACTCCAAAAACACAGCCGTATCCAAGACCAAGTTCCCACCTCCACCAAACGCACTCAGTGCCACAAACAGACCTAACACAATCCAATTTGGTGAGCTTCCTGCCACAATCGCAAAAATGGAGCAGATTATCAATGAGACGTTGAAGGCGAATTTTCGTCCGATAATGTCGGCGCTCAGGCCCCAGAATAGAGCTCCGACAAGCATACCAACATACACGGCGATTGTCATGCCACGTTTGTAGGAGGGGTGGAATTCGAGAGCAGCTTGGCCAGCAATGATGGATTGGATGAGGAGGATGAGGGAGTCGACAGCGTAGCTATAGACGGTATGAGTGAGTTGTGAGAGTGCTATGGGAATGGAGAGGATAATTGGAGGATATTGAGGGTAGGTGAGGCCAAATTAAATGGGAATAATACCCAAAGCCGTTGAGAACGAAGAGTTTCATTTGATATCTGGTGAAGCCGATTTCGTCAATTGCCTGATAGTCGGTATTGAGGTTAGCTCATAGACGTGAAAAACGCGGCAGTATAAGACGCCGAAAGTTTGGTCTATTCTCAAGCAACAAATGCAGTAGTACTGACATTGTTCACTAAATGCATCTTCGCGTTGAGAACCGGGTCGGTATGCTCCAACTGCAGGATATCTCCCTTCCCAAACGATTCTGCTTCAATCGACGCCCTCTCCAGATCTGCAGCCCCGCCTTTTTTGTCATCTAGATTCGACGCCATTGCGCCTTTTCCTTTGGGTGAGGTAGTCTGTCACGGTGTCGCTGGTTTTTTGCGAGATTCAAAAAAGGGCACCCAAAATTCTTTTTATGGCTTTTTAACCTCGGCTTTAGGATCGCGGGGGGAGGTGAAAGAAAAACAGTCGACTGTTCAAGGCGACCGGGGAATTAATTAAGGATTCGGCGGACGTCAACGGCGTCGCGGATGGCTTGGTGGCTGAACGGCGGGCTTGACGGAATGTCTGGGCGCGATAGCACTCAGCTTGACACCTTCCCAAGAGCACACCTCCCAAACACGCCAGCAGGGCGGTGGTTGCTCTTATACACGGACATTTGCCCACCAACAAATGTCAGCCCAGATAGCTCGCGGACGATACGACGGTATTGCAGGACAAGGTGGGCACGTGGGGTACGCGATCGCTGCATGCAGGAAATTAATCCTGGGGAGGAGCCATGATCGACTGGCACCCCGGTCTCCGCGCCGTCTTTCTTGGTCGTTCCCTGTGAGGACGAATTGGATCGAGGAGTGGGCAGTTGGTGAGCTGCAGGATAGTTGCTTAGATATGAGAGGCGGGCGACGGTAGGATGGTAGGATGGTATGCATGAGTAGTCAGGGTCTGGTGTTCAGGTGGAGGAGTGAGGTATGGCAGCACGTGAGATGCACCCTGATAATTATGTCATTCTGTGAATCTAGAGAGCTAAGATCTGTCCATCTTCGATGATCTGGAGCTCTTTATACCTTGACACTTCAGTATTGCTGACAGCGTGGGTTTCAATAAGCGAATATTCAGCCAATAAAATATCGGCATTTGCCAATATTTGCAGCGCCAATATTAAATATTCGCAATAGTTTAGACCAAATTATTATAATAAAAGTATACTTATTCTAAAAAGAAAGATTATATAAATTATTGGCATATATTGGCAGTTTTTATAATAGTATTTTAATTTCTTGCCTGCACAAAGCTCTGCGCAAAGCTCTGTGTACAAAGCTCTGCGCGGAAGCTCTACAGAGGCTCTGCACGAAGCCTTGCGCGGGGCTCTGCACGAAGCTCTGCGCGGGGCTCTGCACGAAGCTCTGCACGAAGCTCTGTATGGGGCTCTGCACGAAGCTCTGCATAAGCTTTGCACGAAGCTCTGCTTACGGAGGCTCTGCACGACGGCTTTGCACGAAGCTCTGCTTACGGAGGCTCTGCAGGGACGGCTTTGCGTACGACAGTTCTGCGTACAACGGTTCTGCGTATGACGGCTCTACTACAGAGACTCCTATATAAAGCTTTGTGTAGATTTTCGTGTAGAGCTTCGTGCAGGGCTTTCGTGCAGAGCTTTGTGCAGAGCCTCCGCAGAGGCTTCCCGCGGAGCCTCCCGTATGTAGCGCTTCGTGTAGAGCTTTTGTACAGAGCTTCGTGGTGAGCTTTATACAGAGCTTCGTGCAGAGCTTCGTGCAGAGCTTCGTGCAGAGCTTCGTGCAGAGCTTTGTGCAGAGCCTCCGTATATAGAGCTTTATTTGTATAGAGCTTTATATAGAGCTTCGTATAGAGCTTCGTGCAGAGCTTTGTGTAGAGCTTTGTGTAGAGCTTTTGTATAGAGCTTTGTATAGAGCTTTGTATAAGAGCTCTATATTAGAGCTTTATATAGAGTCTCCCGTACATAGGGCTTCGCGATTATAGGGCTTTTATATATAGAACCCTCTATATAGTATAATAGCGTTTATTAAAAATATATAACCTACTTGCTAATAAATATAAATTTTAAGTATTTAAATTTACTTATTATACTTTTAAATAGAGGTTTTATCTACCTCTTAGATACGCTCCTATATAGTTTCCCTCTATATATCATACCATATATAAGGCCCACTATATAGACCTTAATAGGAGCTAATAATAGCGTAATTAAATATCTTATCTTATCTCTTATACTTCTAAATAATATTTATTTATTATATTTATAAAACTTATTAATATTTTAGATATAAATATTTATTTATTTAACAATAGGTATATTATTATTATTATTTATTTACTTAATATTTAATTTAGATCCCTATTAGCCCAATATAGACTACTCCATACTACCTATATTATATAGGGAAAAACTCTATTTAAGAAACCTATAATCCGTCTCTTTGCCTTTTAAGACTCGCCTATAAGTTGTCTATAAGTTACTTATAGTACTCTACATAACCTTACTTTTTAATCTTCTTAGGAACTACTACTGGCCGTAAAACTATGATTACGTTAGTATTATTTACTTTTAAGTTATTAATTAAATACATATATAGTAAACTTATAAAGTCAGCTATATAATACTAATTTATATTATACGGCGCAAGTAGGAAACTAGTAGATTATAGCTAGTAGATATTAGCTAGATTATGGCGGATAATTATAGTGGGTTTTAATAGTTTATACTCATACTTGACTCCGTACTACATATAACTATAGGAGATAATTATAATAACGATTTAAGAAGGCGCCACCACTTATCCTTTTTCTCTCTTTAGCTCTCCTTTGACAATATTCTATATCTTTAGTACCCGTTTTATAGTCCTAATACTTAGTACCTACTAACTACATTTACTTTATAAATCTATCT
The DNA here is from genome assembly GCF_001692895.1 of Cenococcum geophilum 1.58. NCBI lineage: Eukaryota > Fungi > Ascomycota > Dothideomycetes > Gloniales > Gloniaceae > Cenococcum > Cenococcum geophilum. Next base: position 4,277,488 of record NW_027137559.1, on the reverse strand, counting down.
TAGGATACCACTACTATCTGTTGTAATAAGGGTCCCTATAGCAAACCACGCTTTATATCTTATTTACCTTTTATAATGATTAATCTTAATATAAATCTACCTATTATACGTAAACTTATAAAGTAGCTATATTAAAATAATTGCCCTTATCTACGGCGGTTAATAGAAGACCTTAGCTTAATCTATATAAACCTACACTCAGATCCTCTACCTTAGAACCCTAGATCCGTCTACATGGCGCGACTCCATTACACATCCTTTAAATTAAATGACATAAGAGTACCTCTCTTTCGAGTGCCTCTTATATAATCTGTAACTCAGGTCGCACTGTTACTCCTAATAAATCATCACTATATGCTCTAATACAGATAACCGTATAAGCGGCTACACAAACTTATACCCTAACATTTATACTTGCTTCCAGCTTATCAGCATCCTTCCCCACTATCAGACCCTCATACCATCCATTAATAGCGTTACAAGACAATATTACTCTTCTTACGCAAATCCAATCTATCTAATACATCAGTACCCACATTCACTTTTAAGTACACGTCACTTCCTTTTACAAGCTATTAGTTACCTCTAATACAATACTCTAATAACTATTCAATTATCAAGCCGCTTACATAAGTTAGCGTATATATAACCTTATCTTTACACCTAAAATCATACAACTATAATAGTATAAACGCGCTATAAACATTTAGCTTTATAATTCATATTATCACATAATAGGATCGCTAATATTTAATATAGCAAGTAGTCATATATATACCTATATATAAGATATTATAGCGATAAACGCACCCCCTAATGCCTAATTACACTAACTATAACCCCAATAGAGAGTAGACCCATACTTACATAATTAATTAAACATTATAGACATAACTTATTACAAGCAAAAGACCTTACTATATCACAATATAGACAGATATTAATTAATACGCGCATAGTAATATAAAGAAGACTATAGAAGATATAGGGAAAATAGACAGTACCCAACCTATTAAACCGTGCTACTCCATTAACTAGAGTACGTTGCGCCCGACTCATATACAACTAAGCTATAATTTATATCCAACTATAAAGAAGATAAAGCAGATAAAAGGATACTAAGTACATAAGGCACTAATATTTAGGTCCCGGTATAAAGTCATAATATATAATTTTTGATGTAATTAAACAGGGGTATTATATAATATTCTAATTATTTATTAATTATTATTGTTATGTCTAATGCGGCTTTTTTCTCTCTATAAGTCTATATAAACTACTTAACCACGAAAAATTATAGATATTAAAAAAAACCTCCATAGCGGAGAATAATTAAGGTGGGTAGTACTTTAAGATTAGTAATTCCGTAACTATAATATTAACCGGGAGGAAAAAGATAAAACTACCTTTTTAGGTCCGCTAACATCTCAAGACTCCCGTACACATACGCGTATAAGGAGTATTCTAATTACCTATCTTGCCCTATTTACCGCTCGTACTATACTTCCTAATAAAGTTAAATTGCCGTATAGTTTTATATGCCTACTCCTTACTCCCCTAATTACCCTATATATATATATACGCCTAGGTCCTTCTACTTATAGTATAATTTCTACCGTAAAGAAGCTAGCGGGATAAATATAAAACTAGGTATCTTATCCTAGGGCCCTAACCTAGGTCCCCTATATATATCTATAGCTAAAGATATAGAGGAAGACGAAATACTATATAGGTAAGTCTAGGCTATTAGGTAAGGTAGGGAATAAGAGGTTTATTATAGACTTCCTAAGGCGTATATATATGTGTTTAGCCGCCATGCCGTATACGTTCGGTTACACCGTATACGTCTAATCCGTACGCGTTCGGTTATATACCGTTACGCTTAGTTATAGCTGTATACGTTTAGTCTGTATGTGTTTAGTTACGCCGTATATGTTTAGTCGCAGCGCCGTGCCGTATAGGTTTTGCCGTATATATAGTTATATACCGTACGGAAGGGAGAAAGGGGTAACGCTGGTTTAGATGCCGTAGTTTAAGTATACTAGACTTATACGAAAAGACGTAGTAGTGCTCGTAGGCCTCCGCTAGGGCTCACCCTCCCAGCAAAGACTTCTTCACACCACCACGTCGCAGCGCCGGCGCTGCGCAGCCGTACGCACGTCTCTGCGTTTGCTCTAGTAGCCTATTAGCACGATCTAGATAGAACGCCAAAAGCTATATACTAGGAAGAGGGTATATAACTAGCAGGGCCAAAATTTGATGGGGTGCCAAGAAGATCTGCAAATATTATAAATATCGCCAATACTCGCCAATACTCGCCAATATTGATTAGTAACAATATTGATCAATATTATTGGCAGTATTGATATCGAAAACCACGCTGATTGCTGATGCAAGTGGTTACTGACAAGCTTGACAAGCTTGACAAGCCTGCGCATCTGCGGGAGGAATATCGCAAGTCTAATGCATTGCGATCGAGTCTCCATACCCACAGGATGGCAACCAATGGGGAAACATAGTCACCCACGTGTTAGCGAGTCTTATTACCTACCTACTTGGTACTTCACCAACTCTTAAAGAGGCTTAACTGTCTTTTTAGAATTTAAAGGGTTTACAAGACTACATGGAACACCCTGCGACGGAATATCGCTGAGTTTAACTATGTAAAGCTATGAGCCGAGTGTTTACTTAGAGATGGGTAGCACTATTCGTTCTGTGAAACAAGCTTGGTACTAGGATATTTGGCGTTTACTATATTGCTATCTGCTACGGAGGACTGCACGAAAAGCGATTCCCCTTCCTTTTGGAACTAGTGGTCGCCCCCCAGAGTTACCGGGGCGGTTTCTGCGCCAAAGACCCCACAACCTTTTGGGTAAAACCGCTAGTCCCAAAAAGGAAGGGGAAATTGCTTTTCACGCGGTCCTCCGCACAAGCTTCACCATCAACCTCTATGCCCTAACGTAGGTGATAGGGTTATGACGGTCGGCATAGTTATGGCGGTTTGGGACATACTGCGCACAGGCGGAATTTGTTAGGGACCGTCATAACTATGCCGACCGTCACAACTCTATCACCTATGTTGTATCATCGAACAAAATCGAAAAAAAGTAAGGAATCGCTATCAACAAAATGTGTGTAATGCATAAACCTGATCATTTGTCGCTCCAACGAGACTCCTTACCACGCCTGAAAACGCCTAAAACCACCCGGCTGAAGTATTGCCTTCCGCCATGACTGCACCGAATGGCCCAGTGGTTGCGGTCATCACCCATAGAGTAAGGGAGAAAGTAATCCGAAAACCCCGATACCTATCCACCCTATCTTTTGATACTCATACATTACCTTTCCATATCCCGCCACACTTATGACGTGAGAGCAGTCGGAGTAGATGCGTCCGCTTCCTCAGGACCACTAGTCCCAACCGTGTCCACCTCAACCTCCCCGCCGCCAACACTCACAAGCGTCGGCGCCACCCTTCTTCTCTTCTCCCCCCTGTCTGCTCCTTCTACCTCTGCTCCTGCTTCCCTCTTTCTTCTTTCCCTCCCACTCCCTCCAGCATCCTCTTTTTCACTTTCGCTTTCCCTCCAGCCTGGGATGTTTACAATCCCACTAACAGAACTGCTTGCACTATGCGTACCTTGCCCATACGCCGGCGTCAACGGTGGGGTCCACATCGGCATCCCGCCAATAGTCCCTGAGTTAGTCGCTGCGACGCTAGGAACAGAGCTCATGACTGGAGTTGAATTATTCATGACAATCCCTGACTCCGCAGTGGGTGCAAAAGATGACTGTGTCGCAACACTCGATATCGAGTTACTCCTGGTCGGACTGCCCGGCCGTGCGGGCGCAAATGAGGACGGGCTTGCAGGGAAACCTGCCGATGGTTGTTTGGACATTGCCATGGCGGATGCTGGCATGCTCGAGGACGTCGGGGTGGGCGTCGGGGTAGATTGCGTGGAACTTGCTGCCGTGTTGATCGCTGAAGGGTGATGCTTTGTTGTCATTTGCACTGCAGGTGTACCGTGGTAAACTTGCCCGAGTTCGCCAGAAGCGAAGGTGAGGCAAGAGCAGAAGCCATCAGAGGAAGTCATAAGGAGAGTGAGTCCATCGTTGGACCTATTAAACTAGTTAGTAACGTTCCAAATTCTCCCTTGGAGTATGAGACAGAGGACATAGAGGCCAGGGCACTATCTAAAATATGCAACTACGAGGAAAGGACAGGATATGAACTGGTATTACGAATGCTTACCATGTAAGGTCTGTAAATGTGGCAAAGTGAAGATTGCTGACGATGCAGAGCGGTTTCTGTTGTTGCGTATCATACACATGAATTGCATCTTGCGTTGCGACCGCATAAACCATTCTATAAGGCAGGTTAAAAGCTAGAGGAGGACTGCCAGAAAGACCAGCCGACGTAGGAGCATCAGAATCTACCGGTTTTGGAGAAGACGCTGCGAAACTAGGTGACGGAGATGGAGCGTTGGTAAGAGGGGGTGGATCCATCGATGAATTTGAGGTTGGCATTTTCGAGGGAAGCGCCGGTTCCGGCAATGCTTGTATCTCGTCTTCTGCCGACGCCGTGTCGATTGTAATTTGTCTCGTCGTCGGGATTGCTTGCCGAAGAGTGTAGTAAATAGGAGAACATCGCACAGCAACGGATGGTTTCTTGTGGCCAGGCAGATACGCAATAGGGGGTTTGTTTAGACCCGCTCTTGTATAGATATAGACGGTATTAATCATGTCGTCAGAGCCTTTCGCCATTTCATTGAATGAAGAATGTAGGGTCTTGTACTGTCCGGCCGGTGTGAAGAGTAGACTTCCATCCGGAGCAAATGCGAGGCGTCGGAAGAATGAAGTGAAGGTCTCGTTGGCATATATGGGAGCGTTCCTCACACCAAGCCCCGATAAACCTGGAGAATTTGACGGCATAACTGCGGGAAGGGGTATCGAAGGTGCCGGAGAAACGGAGCGCCGCATGGATGGTGAAGAACCGAACGACGAACGGCGGCTATGCGATGTCGGCGGCGGATTCATTGGAAGGACCAATGAATTAGGCGTGCCGGGTGCTGATGGTACTGGTGATCCAGCGCCCATCATTGTTCCCTCTGATATAAAATGGGCCCTGCCCGAGAAGTCCGGGGGTGCTGGACTTGTGGAAGATATCCTCCGAGCAGGTAGATCCATCTTTGTAACTTTGCTGTGTTGTGCGAGCGAGAACTGTCCATCCTTGTTCTTCAAGGTGTAAATATGCACCGATCGATCCGACGATTGTGTTGCGACGTATTCATTTAAAGGATCCCATGCTACACCTTGGACATAGTGGTTGTGCTCTGCGATTTGTCGGACGCAGTTACCTTGAAACGTATCAGTGCTGAGGCCTGAGGCAGACACAGACAGCAAACTTTACCTGTCTGTGCATTATATATCCTAGCGATGTTATCCATACTCCCGGTGATGAAGAAGACCCCATCAGGAGACCAGGCCATATCATATATTTCTGAGCCCATAGACCGGCACATGTGTTTGACCCGCCACGTTTCCTTGTCTTCCAACCCGTCTTCCCCAAATGTGGCGGGATGCGTCTGGTTCTCGGACGGGACCCAAAGAAGGATATTACCATCGTCTCCCGCGCTGCCGAGGAGCTCACCTAAGATCAAGGGGTTAGATAAGGGAACAGTAGCAGTAGTATGTTTATACACCTACCTCGAGGACACCATCGGACGACATTCACAGCCTGCGTGTGCTTTACGAGGGTAGAAAGATAAGTCACTTTCCTCTCCTCGCCGTTTGCTTCTACTTTCCACAGCTTCGTTGACGGTCAGCAAGAAACCAGCCAAATCTCGAGGATATCCAGAGGGCTTACCCGGACATTGTTATCTCCTCCTGCAGTTGCCAGACGGCCTTTTCCGTGGGGTTCGAAATGAGCTGAATAGATGGGAGCGTTGTCGTTGTGCCAAGACACAAGAAGCGGCGTAGCCTTCATGACGGCCAGAGCAGCTGTCTAACAGCGGAGTAGCAATCTAGACAGCGGAAGGCAGTTGTGGTCGTGATGGACAAGTGGACGTTTCGGGTGGTGGTCTGGAATTGCTTGGTAAAAGGCGGAGTGCAGACGACAAGGTTCTAATTGTGGATGCGGAGTAGGGTAGGCGCGGGAGAGATGATAGAAGGAGGGGACGATTAGCCGTCAGGGACGTATACTATTGTGCTAGCTGTATGGTATGAGTGTTTGCGATGAGACTAGAGGGAGGTGATTGTCTCTGTAGCACAATTGGAGGAATGTTAAGGAGCACAGTCGCGGAGAGGCAGGCATGAGGTGAAGCTCCGGCAGACCAATCGTGATGGGCAACACGAAGCCGACGCGAGACAAGGGCCGCCAGCCTCAAAAGGGTAACCTGATTGAATTTTGCCACGGTTTCAACCCGCTTCAAGGCGCACGGCGCTGACACTGCCAGAGCAATGCGCGCATGAAGGCCTACGTGAGAATTAAGCCGTGGATGCTAATTAAAGGAACCCCGATCCTCCACGGCGTCTATCATCAGCCATCAACCACATACCCACACCTATTACACACTCTTCCCACCCTTCTTCTCTCTGCCTTTTATCTCCATTGAAGGGGCAATAATCCAGGTCATCTTTTGGCCTACCTAGCAGAACAGCGCATTCTACTCCCTCCATCTTTCACCCCAACATTCTAGAAGAGACCTCAATGCAGATCGTCAACCTTCAAAACCTTCCCGCCCGCTCACATGTCCGAGCCCCTCCCCAGACGATCGAGGTAAAATCTCTATCCAAGCTTTGACTGAAGCGGTCGGGTGTTTCGCGGTCCAGTCCAGCCCCTGCGTGCAGTATGGGGACCGCTCCAGAGCCTCCCAGCTCCCCATCCACTCATTAACATCTAGTTCATTCTCAGAACGTCTGACTCTCCAATATCGCGCGATGTATACATTTCCGTACTCGGTATTGAATGATGAACTGCACATTCATGAAGCATTGATTCGCGCACTGCAAGACCGATTTGGACCATACATGAGGATATTTTATCAGCATCTTAAAAGATTCACGCCAATCAGGAACCACGCCCAGAAGAGGTCTATTGAGCCTCTCCCAATCATTTTCCCTCATATAGCGCAGTTGAATCTCTCTAATGTTTGGACGTATTCTTCCTCTCCTAGAATAGATGTCCTAGCTTCGTTTATCGGCCATTCTCAAGTACACATTTAGAGAACTTGTGCAAATTCGGCTGTTCAGGACGCAGCACACCTTTTCGTCCTAGAACGCCCCAAATTGTATAAGCTAAAATATAAAATGTTCGATTGCTGATAAGGATTATAAGGGGTGCTTACCGCCAGATCTAGCCAAAAATAGCTCATGGAAGGTTTTATTCATTGTCCTTTCTATATCTTTTTCGGTCAAGGACTGCGAGACTCAGGCGACATGCATGAAGACTCCCGCAGCTCTCTATTGTAGTGAAACCAGGAAAGTCGAATTTAAGGACATAGCCAAAAATAATCTCACGTAACTCACTCGGACGATGGATGATTTTTTCCAGTTTCGTTGGAATTATTATCGTGAGATGCGTGCAGGAGACGTTTTGCATGCAGTGCGATTCAGCGAGGTTCTGCCCTTTCGAAAGATACTTGAAATATTGTCGCGGAGCAGTAGATCGTATTCTCCTGTTGACGTCTCGTATACTATTGGGCAATGCTTGCTTCAGCATTCGGTTGGCTGATTCTATCGCAACTTGCAAGCAACTCCGACAAAATTGTTCGGTTTTTAGAATTGTGGTCATTAAGGAAAGAATATTCATCTGGCACACGTGAAAACCTTATCAAACACCAAGTTTGCCATACTTGAACATCAGACCCACCACACGACAAATCTTACCATTAAGAAATCGACTTGGCAGCCTCTTAATAGAAGACGCAGCCCCCAAGGCGCTCATAACACTCATCATTCTTCCATGTCAGCCATGCCCCCTGGCTGAAGGCTATGCGGGGATAGCAGGCGGCTCAATCCTCTTATACGCAGGGGACTCACGTATCACCGAAATTTTCAATCTTGGAAACAAATTAATGTATGGTTATTTGTCACAGTAAAAGATATGCTGTGAACTCTACTAGCCTGTTCGAGGTGGAGATTTACTTCTGGCTTTGTTTAAGGAACCATGCGTGCTGATCCTAACTAGGATAACGAAGAGTGTTGTGTAAGGTTGGCGTGATAAGCAGAAAAACGATAGGCTAATACTATAACAAGGAGGTATGCGTTGGCTAGGAGGTGATAGCGATATTAGAAGAGGAATTTATGGAATGTAGTTCGATTACATGATGTCTATTCGATGATTTTGTGAAAGAACATAGTTCCGATTTATCTCGGATCGTTGCTCCTTATCCTTCCACGAATTTTTTAAGTACGTTGTCATCCAATGACCAGAAAAAAAGGTACTATCTCAAAGCTAGCCACGAAATTATTTCGAAATGATAAACAGCCCTAGGGCTCTAAGAAAACGCTGCGTCAGTGATAGAGTGAGAAGCTGCAGCCAGATAACTCCTTAAATCTGTGAAAAGAGTCTAGCACACAAAAAGCAAAATGCAGGATTGAAAGTTTCACCAAAATAAAAAGATTACGAGGCTATAATGAGGCAAAGAAATATGGTTATCATTCATGCAAGATTGGGTTAGATATTCAGGCAATGTTGATCAAGCCCATGCATAAAATACTGTCGTTTGCTGCAGGACCACGTGGAAAGATAGAGAACACTTCTTTGCATATTATAATCCAGCCCATAGAAATTGTCCAGCCATAATAGCTAACGCCCCCGTCCCAATTATATGTCCCCAGCTTCTCTCTCTGTCTCCAAATCGCCATACAATGACCGAGTCCGTAACGCCAGTAATAATATGGCAAACCATCAAAGTTTTGATCGCAGATATATACCGTTGACGTGCACACAAGGCATACGCAAGGCCAAGGGTGATATCTCGAGCACCCTTGGCTTGGAAGAAAGGGGACTTTGCATGGGAAGGAAGACCAAACCAGACTGCTGCACCAGCTGGAGCAGTGAACGCGTAAAGGCCAATTGATGTTGCAGCGAAGCTGAAAAGGAAGGCTGTGTATCTAGCGCCGTTAGGAGTCACAACAGGGAGAAAGGTCATTGTTAGTCAGCCAAGGCGCTTAAATTATGGCTTGAGAGATGTTAATAAAACTCAGGTGGGGGGGGAGCATTGATTTTATACGGATCGCATGAACGAGAATACGAAGGCACGTGCACCTTGCCAAGAATGTAAGATTTGGGTAGATGTCCATTTCTACCACTAAATCAACATACCCGAGCCAGACGGAAGAACTACAGCAGAGAACCAAATAGCTTTTTAACGACTGCTCTCATTTTAATATTCTCCGCTAGCGTTTTTACTTACAAGGCCTAACCTAGCGACCTCATAAACTATCTCCACCTCCAAACAGCTTAACAGAGGATGAATTGTCCATGAAATCCTCCTTCTTTTAGCACTTGATCGAAGAGTTGCGACCATTTATCATACCCGGAATCAGGCTTCTGCAAGCGGTATGCCGATGCTAAGCGTCATTGCTCATCCCACTAAGCTCCGTAAATCATGGGTCTGTATATCTGGCCTACATTCCCTACTATCCCGGTATTCCGCAAATCAAGACTTAGGTTCATTGCTAAAGGCAAGCGTTTCAATACTATGGTACTGCCACCATTATCTTACGCAGCCATCGTTGGCAGTGGAAATAAAGCAGCTCCCCCTATCTTTCCTACACCGACGCCAATGAAAAAATCGCCTGCTAGATCCGTCAATTCGGGCGTACAATCTATCTCCTCTCCACAAGGTCCCACGCGAGACCTCGCAGCTGCCCTCCCACCCTCATCACAAACCCTAGAAATTCAGCAAGACCGACCGCAAATTGCCTTTTTATCAGGACATATCGACATCACGGCGTCGCAATTTGCTCAAAATTATGTTACTCCTCTCGATGCTGCAATTGCACAAGGGGACAATTTCATCATGTCAAATGCTGGCGGCGCGGACACAATGGGTCTTGCATACCTAGACTCTCACGATGTCTCACCGGATCGGATAACAATATACTTGCATACTCCGCAACCTAATCGTCGCTTAAATGCAACTCAAACTCGAATAAATAGCCTGAGACTTGGGGGAGACGTTGAAGAGGCTTACAAAAAGAAGGGGTATAAGTGCAAAGTAGTTCAAGGCTTTCATACAGAAAGAGATGCTGTCATGACGGAGGAAAGCGACTACGATATTTTGTGGATGAGGAGCGATGAAGATACCAGGAAGCTATATGGAGCGAAATATAGGGAAGGGAGGATTAGCGGGACCCAGAAGAATATGGATAGGAGAGCACAGAAAGAGAAGAGGATCAGAAGTCATCCCGTGAAATAGAAATTTCTAGTCTATAAAATGCTCGGCTTTGTCGAAATTTGAGGTTTCTGGTGGGCCATAAAAAATTGTCATAAACTGTGCTTAACCATAGCCGCATGATTCATGTGGAATCAGTGCTAGACCCAATGTACCCGTCCGTTCCCGGTAGTGTTTTGTCGATCTTGGAAGATCAGAAGATAAAGAATGAGAAGACTCCATCTATTCACACTGGCTCCAAGGAGCCTTATATATACATAAGGAAGGTGTAGTAACTGGAATAAGGTGGTAGGCAGTAGGGTGGTAGGGAACCCGGCATGTTCCATGATAATACTCGGATTTCAGCTGTGACAAAGGTGATTTTAAGCTATCGATATCTTTTCTTACATTTTTGCCTCGTCACTTCTGACCTTTTTCAGAATATATGCCATGTATTCCGTCCTTAACAGATGCACGTTTTAAATTCGACTTAAGCTTTGCCAAAACCATTCCAGTCCTGGAAACGTTAACCGTGAAAGGTCCAGAGCGTCCCAAAACCAACCTCCCATCTTCCACCCTCCCCTAAACGATGCTCCATTGCACAGTGTCAGTCTACCAATTTCTTTTTTACCGCTATTATCGCCAAGTCCACCAAAACCAAAGGCTCTCGAAATCCCAAAAGGTGCGGCGGCAGGGATCAGGTGACCGAAACGAGCGATTTGGTGGTGCGGGGTTCAGACAACCCTAGACCGTCATTCAGTCGTTGTGAATGACCTAGGTGCCCGCCTATCACCTCCCGGATTGCTAATTCAATAGACCGTTTTTTTTTTTGGAGAACCACCCGCTACGCCACCTCCCCGAGTGGGCAAGGCGCTTAATTTTACCCCTGCTTCCCCTCTATACAAGGCTTGCACAGTAAAATAAAGTTCTGCCAAGCAGGTGGATTGGTAGTTCAGTTCACCCACCAGGTGGGTGAGCTCTACCACCAACCCACCTACCGTATAAGGTAGAGCTAAAGTTTCGGTGCCCGTCTACCCCGTCGTAGGGCTCGTTGAGCTCGCTGTAAGGCTACCCCCGTGATACCGCACGTGATAATATACTATCCCCTAACCTGCTTGCGTGCATCGCTAAGTCGCGACTAGTTAGAATTAACTGGGCACTAGTATCTCATGCAGCTTACTTGATTGGCTGACCCGTTATCGATAACAAATGCATGAAAAGCGGCGGGTTAGGGGATAGCGCCTCTCTACCCTTAACTAGTATATCTAGTAGAGTCTACAGCACGTAACAGTCTTATAAAAATATATAGTTCTCTTCTATAGGCCAAGGCTACGCTCTACGTGCAAGATATCACGTGGGGGAAGAAAAGGTATACGTAGCTTCGTGTCTACTAGGGAGGCCTTGTTCGGTGTATCCACGGTGTTGTATACTAAATCCGGCGCCAGCCGCGTGCAGTAGGTCAAAAAAACGGTCTAATATGGGGCCCGTCTTGGGTGGTAGCATAAGATGGCATGACTTGCGTTACATGCCGCCATTTCGACCCGCCAACTCGGCGTGTTGTTACCTAAGTATCTTATCTGAACGTCGCATGGCCTCACCCCACGGGTACCTGCGAAAATGCATGACCATCTGCAGCGAACCTTCTATGCAAACTATCCCTCGATCATCTCGACTCTGCGGGTCGCTGCGGTGTCTAGCAGATGACACGGCAATCTCATGCCTTAGACCACCCCTCCCCATCCGAAAGAACCTGGCTACGATAGGTCATGCAATCTACTCCACACGTCTTAAAATTCAAGAGTTGAATTAATCTCCTTTTTCTTATGATCCCTAGGACTTTATCCCGGCTCATCTTCTGACCTTATCTGGGCACTCGGGCTGCGAAAGGAATGGGTTAGGATGAGGGTTTGATGTCCCGCGGACAGGACTTCCGCAAAATAATGTATTGAATTAGGTTCTTCCGTTTTGCATGCTCCTTGAGAAACTCAGATACAAATTTTATTTCCCCAATAAAATCGAAATAAATGTGAGGTAATCATAATTGTTTCTCTAAAGGTATCAGGCGTTAAATTGGCAAGTCGGGACACGCTATGTGTGTCGCGTGCCCGTATTTCATCTTTCACTAATTTCACTAATTTTCATCTCTGAGATATCTCATCCATAACTAGAATTTAGCTGTTTCTTTTCAGGTTTCTCACTGTTTTAAAACAGGACCTTTTTGATTCTTGCTTCTGAAGATGTTTTGCACCAGACTTAAATATTCTTCCATTTTTTTAAGCCCCGAAGTCCAAGTTTCCGTTCTGGGACTCGCGATAAACCACATGCAAATTTATCGGAGACATCCCCAGCTGCTATCCCCTGCACTTATTAATATGCAGGGTGAAATTCACCCTCCATCTAAATCCACCGAGCGTTCGATGCGACAGTTTAAAGGAACGTGACACGGTTAGCATGCAGCTATTACAGATTGAACTCGACGTAGGAACATGCGTACGTATCAGTCAAATTCTGCCTTCCAATCAATGCTGGACTATTGGGTGCTACTGACCCACGAGTGTGAGAGTGCTGACAGGGCCAGCTGCCCAGCGGAGGTCACTTCCATTAGACCACGTTTGTCAAGGAGACAAATCAACTGATAGCGTAACTTAGGGTAGCTTTAGTAGCAATACCAACAGCCTCCATACTGTTGCACCTTTGCGGTCATGGTTTCAGCATCAGTATACCGTGGAGAAACAGTAGCATAGTTACATAACTCATGCAACGCGGATCCCTTTGACTATAAGTATGCCTTATATCTCTTTTTGTTATATCTCCAAGGACGCTTGGATCACTAGTCAATACTAAGTATGCGTTTCTCACCCATTTCAATATTTGCTCTCGCATGGCTTACTCAAGCGGCCGTGATTCCTCACGAGCTCTTCACTCCTAGCCAAACCAACGTAGAGACCCGTGCGGCGACAGGGTACAGATCAGTGGCGTACTTCGTTAATTGGGTTAGAGGTCTACTATGCGCTATTCCCTTAGGATACTTACTGATACTTTCTCCAAGGCCACTTACGGTCGGAACTACAACCCACAAGATCTTCCCGCTAATAAGCTGACCCATGTGCTATACGCTTTTGCAAACGTGCATCCAGATACAGGAGAAGTCTATCTCTCAGACACGTGGGCGGACATTGACAAACACTACGCCACCGATTCCTGGAATGACGTCGGAACTAATGTCTACGGCTGCATTAAACAGCTTTTTCTACTTAAACAGAAAAATAGAAAGTTGAAGGTTTTGCTATCTATAGGCGGTTGGACTTACTCGTCGAATTTTGTTGGGCCTGCGTCTACAGCCGCGGGTAGAGCTACATTTGCTTCTTCTGCTGTGTCGATGGTGCAAAACCTAGGTCTTGACGGTGAGTGTTATATCCTATTACCTTATTTCAGATTGTTACGGCTAACAAATTTGGGAATTTAGGGCTGGATATTGATTGGGAATACCCTGCTAGTATGTACACCACTGATGTGAGAATGAGATCCTTCTGCTAATCTTTGTCGCAAGATGACGCTCAAGCAAATGACATGGTTTCATTACTGGCTGCTGTCAGATCTGTAAGTTTAACCAACCTCAAGAAAGAGGGAGATATTGACTTACTTTTAGGCTTTGGATAGTTATTCCGCACAATATGCAGGCGGCCAGCATCTTTTACTTACTGCAGCTTCTCCAGCTGGTGGGCTTACAAAATCTCCTTGCATTTTCTATATAAGAGCTGACATCAAAAGGCCCATCTAACTACCAAAAAATGCACCTCCAAGCAATGGACCAGTATCTCGATTTCTGGAATCTTATGGCTTACGACTATTCCGGCTCTTGGGACACGGTTGCAGGCCATCAAGCCAATCTCTATAACTCGACCAGCAACCCAGCAAGTACCCCTTTCAGTACTCAACAAGCAATATCCTATTATACCAGTGCCGGAGTCCCTGCGTCGAAGATTGTAATGGGTATGCCTTTGTATGGCCACTCCTTCGATAACACAAACGGCCCTGGCCAACCTTTCAACGGTGTTGGCTCTGGTAGCTGGGAAAATGGTATTTGGGATTACAAGGCTCTTCCTCAGGCAGGCGCGACCGAGCACACAGACTCTCAGGTTGTTGCAAGTTATAGCTACGACCCGTCGCAACGGATTATGATCAGTTATGATACTCCTGCGATTGCAGCGACAAAAGCAGCGTATATCCAATCTAACGGTCTGGGTGGAGGCATGTGGTGGGAGAGTAGTAGCGATAAGACTGGAGAGGGTAGTCTTATTACCACGGTACGTCTGTTATCTATTTTTGCAGCGATCAGGATCTTATTTGAGAATTACACAGGTTGTCACCGCGTTCGGAGGTACAGGTGCCTTGGATCAAAGTCAGAATTTACTCAGCTACCCAGCATCTAAGTACGGTAACTTAAAAGCTGGGTTCCCAACTGGATAGACAGTTCGCGCACATTTTCTGTAAATACCCTTTTTTTACTTGTACATATTTGGGTGGGCTTTTCTACAATTTTCAGGCTTTTAGCAAGCTCGAATCACCTGACTATACTTAGATTTTATTGTTGAATAGACCTGACCTCAAGCTACCCCTTCCCTACCCCCCCTATTTGCTCCTCTATTGACAGTCTTTCCATTTTCTTTGCGTATATTTATCCATTGATATATCGTGAGTGCTTTTCTAATCCGACAGCTTTTGAAGACTAGGGGGGTTGGGTACTATACATAGCAGGTAGAAGCTATAGAGGATTAAATTTGACTTCGGTATTCTGGGCTCTGGTTTCCCATAACGTCTTCCTAAGCGGATTTGGCGCTGAAGAAATTAGTTGGGTATACTCATCCCCATCTAGTTTAGAGAGCTTCTCGCCTTCGGCACTTGACGCGATGCGGAGGTGCCTACCTAGACTCGCACTTCTCAGCGAGAAGGGCGCCCCGTTCGCCTCAACCAACTCTCAGGTACTAAATATTAAATAATCAAGCATAAACTCTATCACTTAACCTCTAATCCATGCTATACTAATTCTTTAACTGTTGTACATGCCGGCATCGACTTGCATATGTTGTAGATTTTGCCTCCTATTCAATCATTCCACGAATTTCACCTCCGGAAACTCCTTGCTCTCGCCATCTAACAATTTCCCCTGACTCCTATTCAACACAAAGTCCAAGAATGCCTCTACGTACTTTCCAATAACGTTCATTGCCCTCTCTCCATCAATACTTCCGATTAGGTTCACAGTTCCCTCCGGTAACATTCCAACACCGCCTAATTTCGTTGCTATTAACGGCAGATCACTGAAAGTATAATGCGCGCTGCCAATCAACTCCAGCTCCCTTTTCCAACCAGTTAGATGAGGCCACAAATCTGCCCACGTGCTGTCAGTACTGAGGTTCTTACCCTCATGGCCGAAGAGAAGGACTGGCTTGTTCGTTCCTATCTCAACAGCGGGGCCAAAGACACTGCCATCAAGATTGACGCCTCCGAGAAGTCGTGAGTCATTGCTAAGTGCAGCAATGACACCTGCGCCGCCAAGTGAGTGGGCAAACGCCGCGACTTTTCCGACCGCTTTTACAGAGCCGTAGGCGTTGCGGCCCAAGAGCGACTGCAGAAAGTCTAGAGAGCTGAACTGATCGATCACGAAGCTCAAATCTTTCGCCCGAGTCTCCACAGCCAATGGGATCTGCGCGTCGCTAAGGTTCAGCCCTAGCACCGTCTCGCCGGAAGGGAATTCGACAATATCGGTATCATAGGGATGGTCGACCGAAATCACCGTGAACCCGGTGCTCGACACAGTGGCTGCCATTGCGTTGTACAGATAGCGCGACGTTCCCAAGGCACCAGAGAAGAGAACAAGCGGGGGTGCATCTGGCTGATGGCGATTGCCAGATGACGCAACAGCGCAGGTTTCGAGAGTTAGGTTCTTGACGGTACCAATGGGGATGCCATATGCGGAGTACTTCGCATCTTCGTAGGAAGCTGTGATGGAAGGCATATACGGAATCGTGGTATAATTTGAGCAGTGCTTGGCCGGGTGAAAAATAGAGATCATGAGGGCGCGGGGTTGTGTGGATGAGGCGAAAGGGTCGAGGCGAGTGTGATCGATGAGTTCTGCGGTGGTAATGGAAACGGGGAAGTGGCCGCGTTGGATCGATGAGGCTGCAGAAGAAATAGAAAGATGTGAGAAAATCATGGCTGAGAGTGCAGCGAGGGTATTAGAGGATTTCGATAGGAAAGCCATGTTTTGAGGAATGATTGAAGCTCCAAGATGATATGAACGTTTGAGGTGTCTGAATCTATATTTCCGCCGCGCGCAGATACTTATATGTCTTCATGAAAATATGTAATGGTTTGAGCTCAGGTCTCTATTACGCAATCAGGGAATCAAAAACCCAATAAAGCTACAATCGAGCGCCATTAGCAATGTCCGGAGTCGTATGCTGTGGAAGAAGTCAGGATTTTGTAACGAATCAGAGAAGAGCGCTCAAAGGTTTCCTATTGCAGCTAGCCCTAGTTTCGCTTTAGGCTCCGCCGCAACTTGACCTACGTAATCCCAAGAATTTGAAATGCGTCTAAATACGAGCCGCGTTCATACAATACGCTTTTAAGATGATTGCTTTCCCTTATTTGCCTTTGGCAAGGTGGCCATGCTGTCATGTCTCTTCTCGGCCCTTGGACAAGCGCCTCATTGTGCGGAGATGTAAGGCATGCCAGCGTCGAAAGATCAAGGTATCCTATTAATTCCTCGAACGCTGAAAATGAATGGTAGTCAATTTTATTAACGCTCTATAGTGTTCCGGTACGACACCATGTGCATATTGTTTCCGCACAAACCAAGTGTGTGATCGGGCGTCCAATTCAGTACACCAACAACCTCGTCATGGAGCTGTTGTATTTGCCCCACCACAATCTGGAGCCACAGCCCTTAAACCCAATAGCGGCTTTATGAGGGAAAAGCCGATCCGCCACTTGGAGCCCTGGAGTGATCCTGATGATCAATTCGTCGCTCATTTCTTTTCGACCTTTCTTACCGTAAACGACTTAACCGGCAGATCATGGAGAGGCCTGGATTCCCATCTCAATGATCTCTTACGAAATTCTTCTGCTCTGCGAGATGTAGCTATTGCCCTTGCTGCGCTCGATAGCAGTCGTATGCCACATTCGACTAAGAAATGGGAGGGTGGCGTTACATTGAAGAAAAGAGCTTTGACGTCGTACTCACGCGCTATTCGTGATATAAAAGGTCTACTTGCGTCTCCCGCTCAATTAGGGGAGTCATGGGAAAGCGCGACCTGGGTAACATTCTTTCTTGGGATTTTTGAGGTAAGCGAGATTTCCATATTTCCTGTACTAGGTAGTTCAATAAATTGCTTACGGCTCTAGCTCATGCTTGAAACCTCCGAGGGCAACTGGGAGAAACACTTTCTATACGGGACATCCCATCTGCTCCGACTCAAGGGCCCGAAAAATTGCACGGAGGGTCCGGGGAAGGAGCTTTTCCTAACCCTTCGAATCTTTGAAATTTCGCGAGCGCTGATTTATACCGACTCCTCGTTCCTCTGTGAGCCCAATTGGGTAAGATTAGCACAGACGCTAAGGGACGGTGTTGGCGATGCGTGGCATCCTAAGGAGGCAATATACGATTTGATGCTTTGCTGCTCGAATCTTTGTATTAAGTAAGCTAAACCTTAGACTCAATATTTGAGGCAAATAATCCGCTAACACTCGAGCACTACATAGAGCACTTCAGTACACCCAAAAACCAGACCCACGTGATCCTTTCGTTGGCCTGTCTCTCGCCACAGAAGGTGCTCGATTCCGGCAATGCCTTTCCGAGTGGTATCAAAGAGCTCAGCTGCGGTCCTTTTCCCAGCAACCACTACTCAAAAACGTCGAATTACTCCTATCTCTGATATACTACTCAGCCCTCTCGATATACTTATCCGGCATCTACGACTACCAGCCATCCTCATTCCCTCTACCTACAACATCTCTCCCCACCCTCTCCCGGTATCAGGTTGAAGAGCATCTATCCTCCATTATCAAACTGACGAATCTCGCACTGAAGGAAACGAATTTGATGGGTCTGCTGTTCCTCTTTCCATTACGTGTGGCTGCTGCTAGAGCTAAGACGGCGGAAGATCAAGCGCAAGTTCTGGAACTTTTTCAAAGAGTGCGGAAGAAGGGTTTCGCAATTTTAGAGGTCTTTGAGGTGGAGGTTTGTAGGCTGTGGGAGGCGTATTGATAGGTGTTAAGAGGGGTGCGTGGAGCCTAAAGGCCCTAGAGGCGGTACTACCAAGATTCGAGAATAGAACACTTAAACCTATATGGCGTTGTTTAGGGCGTACAAGGGAAGGGTCACTCGTTTAGTCATCGTAATGCCACATGTTTTGGATGAGTGTCTGAAATACTTCAAAATAAGCTGTTCATAGGAACTTTGAGAGTTCTCTGGGGTATCTGAAGCCATCCACAGGAGGATGCTCGGGTCACTCAGAATTTGATGTGTTTGATAGCAAACTGGACTAACTGATATTCTGAAATCTCTGACAAATCTTCGGACAAATACATATGCAACCATAAGAGAAGTCAAGGGTATTTATATATGCACCCCGCATCAGGCCCAAAGGAAACGCCAATTCTCTTCCAAAAAGCGTCATTGCATTCATTCAGTCATAACAAAATCATATCATGNTCATCACCCCAAGCCTACGTTCTCCCGAGATCCTACTTCCGCCCCCTCGCCTTCAACCTCCCCGCCAAATCTCCCACCGCATTCGCCCAACACCCCATCTCGTCAATCCCCCTGACATCGTTGCCGACAAACTGCCCCAAGAACTCTCCCATCTTGTCCTCCTTGTACTTCTCTCCGTAAACCACTTCCGCCCTCGCACCAACACTGGCCTCAATACCGCCCGTCCCGATGCCCACCCCGACCTCGAAGCTAACCTTCACCTTCGTCTGCAGGCTTGGCAGAAGCATACATGGGCGAATGGCGATGCGCTCGTCACCCAGGATGACTTCGTCGGTGATGTAGCAGTGGGAGAGGCAGCGGACGCCCTCGGCTACTGCGAGTGCGGTGGCCCATCCGTTCCGGATTAGGTTGAGGAGATCGGGAATGCGTGTCTGGCTCTGGGGGAGGCATTGCAGATGCGCTCGGAGCAGCTGGAGGAAGAAGCGCTTGCTGGTTGTTAGGGGCCGTGGGTGCGGCGTTGCTGAGTCTCCAATGTAGGTCAACGAGATCGGGGCATTAGGGGTGTTGGTGTTGGTGGCGAAGGAGGTGGGATGGAAGAAGAGTTGGAGGTCGTTGAGGTGGGTTAGGGTTAACGTAGATGGAGAAGACGAAGCTGAGGCAATGCTCCAGCCGTGGTTGAATTCAAGCGTGGTGACTTTAGCTGCAGGGGTTTAGCCGGACTTCAAGTAGACGATGGGATTAGGAAAGGGTTACCCTTGAAGGCGTTTACTTCGCTTGAAGACCAACCGCGGCATTCCTCGCGCACACGCTCAGCAGCCTTGGTTTCTTCCGTACATTCCATCTTGCGTTCTTTGACCGCTTCGATAGATGCCTCTTTCTGGATAAGCTCTTCTTGCAGCGACGTGACCAAGCGTTTCTTTCCTTCGATTTCTGCATCAGCTGCAGTTAGTTGCTCCCGTGCTGCTTCAAGCTCCTCGCGATCGCAGCTTGTCAGCTCGTCCTGTCGTTGTTGGAGCTGTTTGCACTCGGCCTCTAGCTCTTCATGCTGGGAAATTAAAGCGGGCAACACCGCCTCCAGAACCTCTTCCTGCTTCGCCAAAATGGTATCATCCTGGTCAAACTCCTCTCCAGTCTTGATAAGAGCAGCTTTGAGGTCACGAAGCAGAGTACTCCGCCATCCATACCATATCTCCTTACTTTGCAGTCTAGCGTACGTTTTCATGTTCTTGAACTGGTTGTCCATGACGTAACGCTGGTCAGGAGGAGCAGACATGTATTCGTTGAATAGCGCTGGGTTTTCCTCGTATACATCTGCTTCGATTTGGCGGACGACATCCTTGCCGCCGGAGATGTATCGCTTTAGCTCATGACAAGCCTGTAGGTTGGGGTTAGTGGAAGTGCTCACGGGCCGGACAAGTCGCAACTTACGTGTTGGTACATCTCATATTCAGGAATAATACAAGCGGCAGCAATGACAAAATCCTCTAAAGAGTCATCTTTCTCATCACCTTCATGTCCACTAACACCCTTACCATGAAAGGAGGGTGGGACGGCTGTGTGGCGGCGTTTCGTAGTTGTGAGGTCCATGAACCGGATATTGGTCATGTCAAGGAAATCTTGCAGTGGAATTTGTTCGACTTCCTCGTCTTCCTCATTTCCCGTGAGTTGCTCTTCTGCTTCCTTTGGCAGAGACTCGTTTCCAAAGACAGCACGCTTCTTCGGGCTGACACTCTTCCTTGGTGTCGGAGTTTTTCTAGGTGTTGGTGGTTTCTTTGGAGTCGCTGCTTTCTTTGGAGTTGTTCCACGTTTGACGGGTGATGTTAGCGTCTGCTTTCTTGGTGTAGACAGCAACTTGATAGAGTTGGTAAGAGCTGTTGTGCTCTTTACGACTGGCTCTTCCCTAGCCGAAGGAAGCGGACTATATTGCACAGTCGGGGGTGATCCCAGGCGTTGGCTAATGCTGGGCAAGATGATCGGATCGTCAAAAGCTTTTGGTGTGGAAGCGGGCTCATCTTTCGATGCGCTACGTGTTTGCTTCCGAACAAATGGTGAAGGCTCGGCTTCAATGGCAGTCTGATTCTGAGGGGTAGACTGGACCTCTGGTGTTGGAGTGGGTAGGCTTTTCCGCGCAGGTCGCCGTGGGGACTTTTGGGGAGTGGCTTTGGCCGGCTTCACCGGACTTGGAGAAGGCTGTGAGAATTGTATGTCCGATATTCCAGGACGTCCAGGAGATTTTCTTGGCGGTGCGCTCCGTGCCTTTGGTGTCTGATTCTTTGGAGTGGTCGGCTTAACGGGAGTTGTTGGCTGCGGCCCAGCCCCTTTGATACCCCCTATGACGGCGGTAAACTCCATTGAAAGATCCTCATTACCATCTTCACTCCCATCGAGCTCTGAAGTCTCGTCTATAGCTGTGATTCCTTTTATACCACCAACAGCCATAGTGAAGTCCATCGTTTCATTACCAAATGGCAGATCAACACTGCTTCGGCGGTTTGTATCATCTTGTGACTGGTTGCCTTGGATTCCTCCGATGGCTGTTGTCAGATCCATCGTCTCGTCTCCGAGGGAGGAGTCTTCCACAGATGACCGGCGTCTCCTGATACTGCTACGACGGTTTACCGGTCGCTTGGCTGGGCTTCCTTGGGACGCACCAACCATTGATGACCGTCGTCGCTTGAGACCCCTACGACAGCTATCCTGGTCGATTGGGGCAACCTGCTGGATCCCTCCAAGAGGCATTGTCAAATCCATCGTTGCCCCTTTCGCATCCGGACTTTGTGACTGCTGTGGAATAATTCGACCAACAGCACGAGTGATGTNCATGCTCATATCTTCACCATCCTCCTGTTCAAGCTCATCGAGGCCATTAGATAGGCTAGAAATAGCTTTCGCCTTGACAGCCGGAGAGAACGGATCGATGTTCTCCTGGTCATCAAAAGAGGGAAGGTTTCGAGTTGGCTTTGGCGTAGCAGCAGGTTTCTTCGTCCACGGCTTAAATGCAGCAGTGATTTCGTCTTCGGCAATTTCCATTGAGAGATCACCATTCTCGTCAAAGTCAATACAGCGCGTTCCGGCTTGGGCGGCCGCTTGACTGAGCGCCTCTTCTAGTCTGGCGCTCATCCTAGTAGAGTCACTTGAACTGGAATCAATCGTGGGCTCGGCCGCATCCCCAGCATTCAAACTTATCATCGTATCCTCGCCATCGTCGTCGGAAGCCTCCTCGATTCCATCGCTACCTGTAGGAGAGCTTCCGCTTCCACTATATGGACTCGACGAAAACGTGTCTTCCGGGTTGTTGAAGTTCATTGGCGGAATTCCGGAGCTCCGATGACGGCGTTTTCTCTGGTGTAGGTCGCATTGGTTTGCGGGTGAAGATCCAAGTACAGGTTCTTTGGTTTGTTCAGGTGGGGTGGATGGAGGCTCGGCCAAGTCGGAATCTGTAGCTGGAGAAGTCGTATTTGATTGAGGCGATCTGGCGCTTGACGCTTGCGATATTGAGGATGCTCTCCTAGTAGCATCGGACGAGGCGGAGGATGTAGTCGCATCGCGCATGTATTCGATGACATCCCATGTGTGCAATGTAGCTTCGGGAGCAAATGACACGCGTCGTCTCGCTGAAAAGCAAAACATGTTAGCACTAATCGGACAGTCCTAAATCTGTGCCTCGTACCTAGCGATTTTCGTCGCGCTTCTCGTCGTTTCTTTTCATCCTCGTCATTGGTAGCTAAGATTGATTTTACGGCAGGTATGAATGCAGACTATGAGGCGGTTAGTATTTTTCTAGCACCAGTACACAGAACATAGAATATGCGCGATCGTATACCTTTCGGCGATTTCCAGAGTCTTCCCTCAGCGGAGCATCGAGAGCTCCCAGAGCTCCAGGCCCAATGCTCTTGCTGCGCACTTTTTTGACGGTTTTCTTTGGAGATAATGCAGGCACATTATTGAGAGAAGGTCCCGCACTGAGACCCTCAGCAATGTTTTCCTTGTCGAAATCCGTCGACATGTTTGTTGTGCAGTTGTCGGCGTTGCAAAGTTGAAGAGGTACTTCCACATGCGCTAGGGTATCGATTAGGTTTGTTTGTTGTTCTTAGGCTTGTTCTCACCTCTCGAAGGGGAATGGTCGTGATTTAGTCATCAAGCGAGCCAGCGGCCCGTGCGCGCCCACGAAGCAAGCAATTTTCGGATTGGAATTTGAGAAGCGACACCAGGTCATTTCAACTACGACAATCTATCCACCTCACCCCTCCTTCTCGGCCAAATACCGATCGCCGCAATCATGGCGACCGAACTTACAGTCCAAAGTGAACGCGCTTTCCAGAAGCAGCCTCACATCTTCCTCAACTCCAAAGCTCAGAGCGGCAAGAGCAAGCGTATCGGAAAGGGTGGTCGGAGATGGTATAAGGACGTCGGATTGGGCTTCAGGACACCCAAGACCGCCATCGAGGGCTCCTATATTGGTATGTTGACCCAAATGCTATCTTGTTGCGGGATTGCGATAATTACAGGTCGTGAATGGAGGCTTGAGGACACTCAAAGTCAGCATGGCAATGCTGCACTAATCTGAGAATGCAAGAATCCAAGGAATCGCCCGCCCTCAGGTCCT
The DNA here is from genome assembly GCF_001692895.1 of Cenococcum geophilum 1.58. Taxonomy (NCBI): domain Eukaryota; kingdom Fungi; phylum Ascomycota; class Dothideomycetes; order Gloniales; family Gloniaceae; genus Cenococcum; species Cenococcum geophilum. Next base: position 4,253,787 of record NW_027137559.1, on the reverse strand, counting down.
CAACTTGTTGCCTACTGGGAATGACGGACTTTGGACTCAATTTTGGCTAACTGTTAAATCTTAGACAAGAAGTGCCCCTTCACCGGTCTGGTTTCCATCCGTGGCCGTATCCTTACTGGAACCGTTGTTTCTACCAAGATGCACCGTACTCTGATTATCCGCCGCGAATACCTTCACTTCATCCCTAAATACGCACGTTACGAGAAGAGGCACAAGAACTTGGCTGCGCACGTCTCGCCAGCTTTCCGTGTGGAGGAGGGTGATCAGGTTACTGTTGGACAGTGCAGGCCTTTGAGCAAGACTGTAGGTCCACTTTCCTCTTTTTAGATAGAAGGAGAACTTTCGCAAGTTCTTTGACGAGTGCAGCTTTCAAAATGCAATGGATGGGGTAATTCACTTTCACGACTGGAACAACTATGCTAACAATACTTCACATGCAGGTCCGATTCAATGTTCTTCGTGTGCTTCCTCGGACCGGCAAGCAGGTCAAGCAATTCAGCAAGTTTTGAATTGGGTTTTTTTAGGTGTTATTCATGGGACACGGCTCTGGGCTCAAGATGCGACACAAAGGGAGCATGTAGTTTAGCAGAATCCCTGTTCTGAGTGACTACACTTTGACTCTCTATTGCTGAAGATGTTTTGTGATGTCTGCGTGAGGCTTTCATCCAAATCGTCGGAGTGAACTTGCGAAGGCGTTGTGACATTTGATTTCTATTATGATAGAGATGGACTATGACAAGCAGGGTTCTGTATGCTACTGAAAAATGCCTAACTATCCTCAAAAGAAAAAAAGTTGATGTGGTATTTTGTCTCATCACTGCCCAGTAACAACGCCGAAGCGTTGAAATGGGGCGTACACAACTTGACTTCGCTAATGTCTCACATGAGCCCGCGTTTGCTACCTACGCGCGGCATCCTTCCAGATGCTTTTGCATACACCTCGCCCTTGCATGCTATCTCGTTGACTGCAATCCGGTGAGCAAGGCTGTCGATGCCTTTGCTGAGAAGTGATTGATTCGTTTCTCTTTTCCATACCCGTAAGCGCAGATCGCACATCAACCTCAATCCTTGAGCCTTGCTCGACCAATCTCTCAGCTAGAAAAGTTCGCCGTCGCGCCGGAAGCCGAAATCTAGCTCAAGTTGCTTGCTGCACGGTTCCGTCATGCACTAGGAATGCTGAAACGTGAGCATCTAGCCGGATAGCAGCATCTCGAAAACTCTTTTGTGCCCGAACCTTGCGGCTCCGACATGGCTAGTTCAGTAGTCGACCTCACGAAAAGTGATGATGACGTGGTAGAGCTAAGCTCACGTTCATTGCCTGAAGGATTGAAAAGAACGAAAAAGAAGAAGAAACATCATTTCCCCCAGGATATACTCAATCCTGAAGGAACATCTAGCGCTTACCGAATCCTGAAAGGCAGATCCAGTACAGTGATTGAAGTAAGTTCCGGGGATGATGAAGCGCTTCAGGGGGGCACAGCGTCTAGACGCGTAAATCTACAAAGAGAGTCAAAATCGCCCGCCGGAGTAAGGGACAACATACCATCTGGCTTGGATGCGAAAACAACTGCAACTGGACCGTCTACTTCACGTAAACCCATTGACGGCGGTGGGCAGAGCCAACCAGGCGGGCGTCCTACGCCGGATCCCGCCACTAGCATGGCAAACAACTCTGCTTCTGACCCTCCTCCCGTCAGGCCTGGGTCAACTGAAGATATCTCTGAAAATCCCGTCCTCAAGAATCTCTTCACCAGTCCTCTCCAGACAGCGCAGCCAATCGGCAAGCGAAGGCGAGCCAGCCCTGAACTTGGCGAGAGAACACAGACCACAACGAACTCGCGTGAGGAAGGAGCAACAACCACGAAACTTACAGAAGTCGCGAATTGCGTTCTGGATGAACGTGAAATTGAGCAAACAAACTTAGATGTTGGCGGTGCTACTGAGGGAACGAACGAGCTTAATAACATGAGGCCGAAAAAGGGTATGGGCTCATCAGCATCATCCCTTCAAGTTGAGGATCCCCCCTCGAAACCAAAAGCCAAGGAACATTTAGCAAAGACTGCACGCCCGGTAAAATCTCAAGCCACTTTCCCAATTCGACGCGCACCTAGGCAATCAGAAGAGAGCACGCACCGATCACGTAATGGTTCACGTTCAGGTTCTCATGAATCTGAGCCGCCCAAAGAGCCAGGGAAAGAAATCGCACGACTCCGAACATCGTGTTCACCGCTCAAGAATGTTTCATCAATTTCTGTCGCGACCAGCGATCCAGCGGGTAATATGGATGAAACTATGGGTTCAAGCCCAAAAGCGCCGGAGGATCATCCCGAGCCTCCTATAACCGAAGGTATGACAGCAGAAGACACCCATTTTGATTTACGTAGCATGAAATCTCATCACATGGCTCGCATATCTATTTTCAATCAGAATGGCAATTGCTAATCGGCCTGTCCAGTGTCAACCAACGCTCCAGCCGAAGAACTCAACATGGATGATGTACCAACATCGGCTATAACCGTGGAGAACATTTTGAGAAAACACATCGCCAGCCTTCGCGAAGATCATGCGTGCTTTGTGAAGGTAACAATGCGATTTTTCTGCTCTTTTTATCATATTATCTTGCTTATATGATCTCTAGCACACATTACCGCGTCATCGAAGATGTTTCGAGCGCGAGGCAAAGGCAGGGAATCTGGACAAGGCACAGATAATCCCGAAAGAATTTATGCAGGAAGAATCGCCTTTTGCCGATATGAAAGCAATTCAAGTCCCGACAGTTCCAAAAGCTACAGATGGGAGGCCACTGATAAAGCTTACCCAAGAAGTTTTCTCAGATCGCGCTCATAAAGGCATTAGATCCTATTTGAGTGTTCCATTCACTACCTATAACTCAACTGCAGTCAACATTCCCCCGTATACAGACTATGTCAGCCTGAGGGATAATGTTCTTGCCGAAAATAATAGGAAACTCCTTTATTGGCCTTATTTCGACGACGATGAGCATGAAACCCTTGGGAAAAAGGGCTTGTGGAATGAATTGGATGAGCGATTCGACATGGTCAATGAACACCGGCCACGTCGCCTTCTCCAGGCAGAGCAGTGTAGAGTGTATAGACTATACGCACAGACCTTCCTTGAAGAGATCGGAATCGATTGGAAACACGTCTTGTTCTGGCTACTAGCCGATGACAAGGAGATTACTGTCATTAAGTCTACTGCTTTAAGCGGTGAGAACCAAACTGGAGACCTTAATATGCTGTCATTCATACTTAACCGAGCACCTCATTGCGAGGAAGATTTCGACCGGCGCCATAAAAAGTGGCAGACAGTTCTATCAAGTCTTACAAAACCATCAGCCCACCAGTTGAGACTATCTGCTCACGCTTGTACCGCGTTTCTGAAACTTTGTGGATTCAGCTTATGGCACATCGCTCGACAAAGTGATGCTGCTCGACCACCACCATCTACCCGACATGACCAAATGAGTGAGAACGCTCAACGCAGTTCTGAATATACATATCGAAACCTGGCTTGTCGAGTCTGTCATCTGTAAGTGAAGTTTTGCTGATTTGTTCTAATGCTAATGCTGACTACATCAGGCATAACTGCCCCTTCCACGGCGAGATAAGAGAAGAGCCTGGTTCTGGCCCGGAATCAGATACAGAGAGTCAGAGCAGGTACACTTCTCGAACACGGATGGAATCAGATATTGATTCATCTGCTTCCGAAATCGATGAGCCTGCAGACTCGGATACAGACTCAGATTCAGAAATTATAAATTTCAAGAAACACGTCAATGCAGCACCTCGTGAACACCCTGAGAGTGCACTCACAAATAGTCACACAAGCCACGCGCAGCAGCCTAAATATAGTATCAACTTCTGGCTCACAAAGACCGAAACATATCTACTCCATAAACGCCGCCCGTTTTACCCTTGCAGCCATGAGGGTAGCTGCGAAGAGGCCCACTGCCGCTGCTTCCGGGAAAAAATTGCCTGCGAGAAAACCTGTGCCTGTCCTTCATCTTGCAAGCGACGGTTCCGAGGCTGCACATGCGCGCGTGACAGCCGCGTCCGAGTGTGTTGGAAGAATCCTAAGTGCGAATGTTCGATACTAAATCGCGAATGCGACGCCGACCTATGCGGAATTTGTGGTGCTGCAGAAGTGCTGGATCCGGTGAATCGATATGACGAACATGGCGCGAAAGACAAGTGCGCGAACGTGTATATTCAGCGTAACTTGCCAAAGCGGACATTGCTAGGTCACTCAGAAGTGCAAGGATTTGGCCTTTACATCGGCGAAAAGGTGAAAGCGGATGACTATCTCGGAGAATATAAAGGTGAGATTATCACGAATGGGGAAGCAGGCCGACGTGGCGCAATCTATCACCATCTTCGGACGAACTATCTATTCAATTTGAACAAAGGTAGGCACATCTTTATAGCTTCTTTGAAAGTCGATGATATATTAATGTTAGCAATGGCCGTGTACAGAGCAAGAAGTCGACTCCACGCGCGCAGGCAATAAATTCCGCTTCATCAACAACTCCAACGAGGACAGCATCATAAACTGCTACCCACACGTCATGCTCTGCAACACAGTCGTGCGCATCGGCATGTACGCTAAACGCGACCTCAAAGTCGGCGAAGAGCTCTTCTTCAACTACGGCTACCCAAAAGAAGCCACCAAAGGCTTCTGGGAAAAGGGCCAAAGCAATAGCACCGCGTACAACCGCAAGCCCTCGGCGCAAGTCGTGACGGTGAAGTCGAAAAAGGACAAGTTCGCCTCGGCGTCGCTGACAGCCGCCTCCGCCTCGACCACGACCACACTCAAGAAGACCTCGATCCCGACGTCGCGTTCGACGTCGGCCGCGCGCCAGCCCAGGGCTGGCGATGCTAGGCCCCGCAAGAAGGGTGTCGCGGCCCCCCGCCCCGTCCGCAGCATCCAGGAACGCCGTGCGCAGACGGCGCGGGCTCGCGCTGTGCGCCTTAATGCGCTCCAGGCTAGCCGCTCTTTGAACCCTGTTGCGTCGACCAGCCGGTCTAAGCGCGATAGGGATTGTTCGTCTACTGTTGGCGGGGAGCAGGCGAGCATGGATGAGGCAGCTCGGCGGAGTAATGAGGAAGGGGACGAGGATGATGATGAGGACGAGGAGAGTGAGGACGAGGAGTATGTTGAGGAAGAGGAGATTGATGAGTTCGATGTTCCTGTTAGCGATGAGGATGCTGAGGGAGGCGCGGAGGAGGATGATGAAGACGAGAGTGAGGAGAGCGACTTTGATGAGGAAGGGGATGATGTGGGGAGGTTGGGGAGGAGGGGTAGTATGAGGGAGGGAAGCAACACGAGGACGAGGAGCAAGAGCAAGAGCAGTGGGAGGAGAGGCGGTGCGAGGATTGGGGCTGGGAGGAAGAGGAAGAGGGGTGATGATTAGGGGAGTGGGAGCCTTTGAGGAGTTTACACTGTCCGATATCAGCTGAAATCACCAAATCACTTTTCTAGATGCTTACCGTTTTTTTAATGCGCCTCGTCCAATTGTCAGGCTCACTTCCAAAGGTTATTGGAGCCGTCTGGCTTATGGATACTGCAGAACAAGGCAGTGTGAAATGATTAGTGATTTTTGGTCCATCGTAACCTACTTGTTGACCTCGTGTAGGCTAGAATTGGAGTGCTCTATTATGCTGCCCCTAAGCTTGGCCTATGGCTTGTTCCCACCATCTCTATTCGACGTCTTGACTACGCCAAAATGACAGTGCGTTAGTATTGTGCCGCCTCAATGCCGATGAGGAAACTCCTAAGACCACTCTGGTTACTAGCCTTGGCCCAAAGCAGATTTTCGCCCACTTAACATCTCAATGAATTATAGCCCGTTTTGGATACTGATATTGAAGTGCATAGTCGTGAAGTCTGATTTTACCTGCAATCATCCTGGTAGTTGGCCTTAGTGTAGATTAACTTCCTCTCCAGCTTAAATGTCTCGTCTACATAGAAACCGCAGCGCGGGGGTAATAGTACATATCTTGGCTCATGGGAAAGTGTCAGTGTGGCTTGAATTCGCAAAGGAAGTTGCTAGCAACTCTGGCTGTAACCATTAAGTTGATAAACTAGGTTGCATGTTCGATGTTGTGATTATGCTAAACTCGCAGTGCTCGCCACTCCATCCGGGTATCCCTGTCCGTGACCTTACCTTAGTCCAGTGCTCTTATCAATATCAATATCAATACAATATGTTCAATACTGAAAGATATTGAATATTGAAGATTTTTAGAGTTGAGGTGGTAAAATGTAACTCCCGGGCCTCCTTACAATACGTGCGCATTTCAAATTTGTTAGGTAAACCCATAGAAAGTAAAAATTACCGAACCTCAAATTAGATCGTGCAAGTCATCGCGCTCAACGTCGTCAATTTTGCACCCCCCCCCCTGTTGGAATTACAAGGTCATGGGGTCACAGCGGAGCTATCTTGAGGGTCTAATTGATGATAGAGATGACGCAGACGATGAATATTGATTGATTCGTGATGCAGTAGATGCGGTTGATGTCTCTCTAGATTGTATGCAGAGTTCGACCTTGCAGTGTGTCCAGAGCTTAGTCAGCATTCCTCACGCTAATTCTGACACCCCCGGACACTCTACCTTTGATCAACGCCATGCCCCCCTCATCTACCAACGTAATTGAGGACGATAATATATCCTATCCTATTTCTGAACCTGATTCTGATCGATTTACCCACTCTAGCGGCGACGACGCATTAAGCAACTCTACACTAAATACACTACCCTAAGGTCGCCTCGTAAAAGGCGCCGGTTAGCTACTTCTACGTGGCAGCTTACCCGCGATCCTAGGGAGTACCAATATTGGACGTACAGAGTGCTTAAAGAGCTGGCTACTAAGTAATATCACCGCTAGAGGGAGGCTTATGGCGACAGATGTGGTGCAAGAGACTTCGGAGGCCTTGGCAGAGTCTAGGGAGCAGCCGACGTCTACTACACCACGCCAAGGATCGCGAAGGTGGCGGTAGCAGTGAGAGAGCAGTCGCGAGAGAGCAGCTATTTTGGAGCTCTACTAGACCCCCGGGGGGGGAGCCTACTTTCAATTAAAACACCATGCCTACTATGTACTATATTCAATATTGAATATTGATAAGAGCACTGCCTTAGTCTAAACCAGGCCCCCTATGTAACAGCCCGCTTCTTATTATCAGAGCAGTCAGGCCGCCTACCCAACACCTCGAGAACGCTAAAATTGCAGTGCATCATGCCGGCTCCTATCCCATGACTAGATAAAGAAGGTAGCTATGCTAAAGTCCTATACAAAGGGGTTGTCGACCTGGTGCCGATCACTACTATATTAGGATTAGATCGGGGGTGCCTATGGCTCATCGATTTCGTGTATATATAGTCTCTTTTCTTCATAGATCAATCTACACACGAGTCCTCTTTCTTTTCTTACAATCGGTGCACGGACTACCGATCGACAGGGGTATGTTAGGTAGGTTGAACTTAAAAAATGTAACACGACCAGATGCATGCCCTAGGATAAGAATATTACTCTGGACGGCCGAACCTGTCGCTCGATAATTAACAGGAAGCCAGAGCACGTTCTCCGACTTATAAGCCACCCAAGTCTCTTTTACAAAAAGTTCTTCTACAGAGCTTGGTTGGGGAGAAGTATTGCGGGAGAGAAAACTAATGTCTAACTGTCCTCGATCTGTTTCCAGGTATTCTCCATCGCTGGAAAATAATAGGCTCCCAATTACGACACCAACCTCAAGCGTCTGCCGCGCCGTACCCGTGGCTGAGTCCCAGAGCCGGACGGTCTTGTCGTACGAGGCCGACGCGACCAGTTTGCCGTCCGGCGAGAAGGCGACGACGTTGATATCACCCAAGTGGCCCTGGAGCGTCTGCAGCGCCGCGCCCGTGACCGAGTCCCAGAACTGGACGGTCCTGTCGTACGAGGCCGACGCGACCAGCTTGCTGTCCGGCGAGAATGCGACGGCGTTGACACCACCAAAGTGGCCCTCGAGCGTCAGCCGCGCCGCGCCCGTGGCCGAGTCCCAGAGCCGGACGGTCTTATCGTTCGAGGCCGACACGACCAGCTCGCCGTCCGGCGAGAAGGCGATGGCTTTGACAGTATCCGAGTGGCCCTCGAGCGTCTGCCGCGCCGCGCCCGTGGTCAAGTCCCAGAGCCGGACGGTGCTGTCGTCCGAGGCCGACGCGACCAGCTTGCCGTCCGGCGAGAAGGCGACGGCGTTGACACCACCCGAGTGGCCCTCGAACGTCTGCCGCGCCGCGCCCGTGGTCAAGTCCCAGAGCCGCACGGTCTTGTCGTGCGAGAATGCGTCGCCCAAGGCCAACGCGACCAGCTTGCTGTCCGGCGAGAAGGCGACGGCAATTGAAACCTACTGAGTGGCCCTCGAGCGTCTCGTCGCGCCGCGCCCCGTGGCCAAGTCCCAGAGCCTGACAGTTCTGTCCCACGAGAAATATGCCACCCGAGGCCGACGCGACCAGCTTCGCTGTCCGGCGAGAAGGCGAACGATGTTGACAGTATCGAGTGGCCCTCGAGCGTCTCCCCCGCGCCGCGCCCGTGGCCAAGTCCCAGAGCCGGAACGGTGGCTGTCGTCCGAAGGGCCGACGCGACCAGCTTGCTGTCCGGCCGAGAAGGCGACGGCGCTTGACACCACCTGAGTGGCCCTCGAGCGTCTGTTGCGCCGCGCCCCCGTGGCCGGAGTCCCAGAGCCTGACAGTGTTGTTCGCGCGAGAATATGGTTTCCCGAGGGCCCGACGCGACCAGCTTTGGCCGTCCGGAGAGGAAGGAGAGCGGCGTTGAGACACCACCCGAAGTGGCCCTCGAGGCGTCCGCAGCGCCGCGCCAGTGGCCGAGTTCCCAGAGCCGGACGGGTGGTTGTCGCGCCGGAGAGTGTGCCCACTCGAGGCCGACGCGGACCAAGCTTGCCGTCCGGCGAGAAGGCGACCGCCTTGACATCGCTCGAGTGGCCCTCGAGCGTTCTGCCACGCCGCGCCGGTGGCCAGGTCCAGAGCCGAACGGTCTTGTCGTCCGAGGCCGACGCGACCAGCTTGCCCGTCCGGCGAGAAGGCGACGCCCTGAACATCACTCGAGGTGGCCTCCTGACGAGCGTCATGGCACGCCAGCGCCCCGTGGCCAAGTCCCAAGAGCCGAACCGGGTACTTGTCCGTCCAGAGGCCAACGCGACCAGCTTGCCGTCCGGCGAGAAGGCGACGGCCTTGACAATACCCGAATGACCCTCGAGCGTCTGCCGCGCCGCGCCCGTGGCCGAGTCCCAGAGCCGGACGGTGTTGTGCGAGAATATGTTGTCCGAGGCTGATGCGACCAGCTTGCCGTCCGGCGAGAAGGCGACGGCCTTGACACCACTCCAGTGACCCTCAAGCGTCTGCCGCGCCGCGCCCGTGGCCGAGTCCCAGAGCCGGACGGTGTTGTCGAACGAGGCCGACGCGACCAGCTTGCCGTCCGGCGAGAAGGCAACGGCGTTGACACCACCCGAGTGGCCCTCGAGCGTCTGCAGCGCCGCGCTCCACTCTTTTTGCACTTTCGGTAGCCTGGCGATCCAACTAACCATCTGCCCTTTAAACTGTTTCCGAACTAAACTCATCTCTGGTGCAAATACCAGAGCTGAGCTATATATTTGAAGAGGCGCATTTTCAATTATTGATCGATTATTAAGGGCGAATCGTTTTATATCGTGAATAAACGCTTTTAGATAGGGACTTTGCTTAGCCTTAACCAAAATTTAGTTACAATCTCTCTATATACTTCGACTGTTACTTACTATAACCAAATTCTCTAAGCAAATTATCGCAAGTACGCCTTCAGAAGTCTTCCCTATTAAGCTAAGGGCCTCGAACCAGTGAAGTAAGTGCTCCCGCAAAAATACATCTACCCGCCCGTTATCAATAAGTTTGGTCTCGCTCTTCTGAAGATGTTGCACCCAAAAACAGCATGCATACTGAAACTCTGCAGGCAGGCGCTGCTCTATCCGGTCGCCTTGAACATCCCTAGCAAGGGCGCCAGGTGCACGTAGACCGCAAATATCTCTTTCGAGCTTGTCAGACATAAGCCGTAGACAGCTGTCGGCTAGTACTCCGTGTGCTTCTTTCTCGTCCACCCACAGTTGTGGGTCTTGACATCTTTCTTTGGCAAGGAGGAAGTCGCGGAATGAAGGGTGGAGTAGCCGGATAGGGTAGGATTGACTGTCGGGAACATTTAAAACAGAATGTAGGTGACGCAGCCATATCTGTATTGTCTTGACATCTTTATATAGAAGCCTAGCGATGCAGATAGCAGAAAGGGGGTTAAAGAGAAGAACGATTGCACCAATAGTTAGCCTAAATATTGAAGTAAACTGCTGTCTCTTCTCAGGGCTTTTAATGCTCTTTAATGGATGCTCTAGAATTTGAGAATACATCTTGTCGAGATGCACAGTTGGGGATTCGTCAGTAGTTGTTGTATTGCTACTACTTCCTTGCAAGGAGTTATGTGTACTCTCGTTCGGAAGAAGAAGGCGAAAGATGTCATCCGGGGGCCAGTGCTTGCCTTCTTGCTCAATGAATCGACAGACTGTTGCAGCATAAATAAACAGGCCTTGAGCCTTAAGAACCAGGAGCTTAATATTTTCCTCGCCCGGCCAGCCAACCGGTAAGTCGTCGGACGCATTTCTAATTTCTTTCAGCTTGTGCTTCAAGAAAATTGAAATATCGTTGTTAACGATAATCGGCGAGATCTGGTGGAGGGCAAGGTCTCGATGTAGAATCCCTGGCATATTACGGAAGCCAAGCCGAATCGGGGTTTCTGGTCTACTAGTCACGAAGACTCGCAACCGGATAGGATTAAGCGATTTTGCCTCTACAAAGAGTTGAAGAATTCCTTGGACGTCTTTATCTCCGTCACATTCGTCCAATGCGTCAATAACAAGGATCAACGGCGATTGTTTTGAAGTAGCCATCCACATGGAGAGCGGCTGGAGGATAAGGTGTTTCCATTGGTCGCGGTGACTCTGATTGGCAATATCGTTGCGCTCAGCTACCGTAGTATAGATATGCTGTTTTAGAGCAGGTGACGTCTCCCCCAGCTGCACAGCAATAGTGGTAAAGAACTTGCCAGCGTGACTTCGATCTTCCGTGCCCCTAGAGAAGAAAAAGCTTGCCCCGAGACGTTTCTGGTCATAGTATTCACGGGCGATTGTGCGGGCGATAGTGGACTTGCCAGTGCCGGCCATGCCGTTCAGCCAAAAGATGCAGCTTTCGTCATCTCCATTAGTCCATGCCCTAATTTGGTTGAGGACGTCGACTCGAGTGTTTTGGAGGCATAGAGGGTCATGCTGTTTGTCGCGAGAATTGAAGGCTGCTTGAGTAACATATGGTAATACTTTGGGTAGGTTTTGTGGTCCTAAATAGATGGTCAGCATCTGAACTAGCCACCGACTCTCCGATAGAACCTCAAGACGTACCTCTGAAATTTACAGGTCCTCCTCCCGTATTGAACGTATTTCCAGCTAACAAATTTCCGGTCTGAGTCTGCAACGGCCCGTGGAACTGGTTGACAATTTGTCTAAATTCTCCGCTATGTCATAAATATACACATTAGCCACTTAGAGCCTCAAACAGTTTGTGTAGGGAGCCCTTCACTGTCTAGTATACAAAGGCGACTGAGAAAGACTAAGCCTGACTTGGAACAGTAAAGGCGCTAACTTACTCTACTATGCTGCTATCTGGCTCATGGAGCCTCTTGATGCCTGAGGGAAACGGCTTTGTAGGCGGGTTGGGGGTCCTGTTCATGGTTGACGCGGTCGCGGAACTTTGATCATTCGAATGCTTGCCCGCGGGGGTTTCGCGGCCCTGTTGAAAGGAACGACGCATTGTCCCGGACGCGCCTTGCGCCAGACATGCACTCCGCGATGGAAATATCTGGATGGTCACGTTAAGATGGCCTTTGGACCTTACAAGTGTCACCTCATGAAGGCTAGAGCGACTCTGATTAAGGTTTTGGAAAGCTGCAACACCTCAGCCGTACGAGGTGGGCTGCAGGCCGTGTTTCCCCCCGACAAGCCTCTGAGGTGCTGGACCAAAAATGTAGCGAGGGTCAATGTTCCATATCTTGGCGCGTGAAAAAGTGCCACTGCATGAAGGCCTACAGGAAATTCTCAGGAACACCGTGTTTGGGCGCCTGGTTATCATCTCGAGTAAGCTAAAATTGCAGTGCTAAGCTGCCTGCGCTCCTGTTATTCACTTGTCACCGGAAAGCTTGGCACTGATACAGCAACGGCTCTATTGAAGTGGCCTTCAACGTACGGAGTTAAGGGCGGTCTAACTTAAAAACGGCAAGAAAGCCGGCAAGGCGGAGTTTGCTTGTAGAACCGTAAAAAGGGCCCCAAACCACAATAGGTCCATAATTGATGCTGTGTGTTAGCACGACATGAATTCGCACGAGAAGGGTGCGTGTATGAAGGACATTTCATCTAGCTTGTAGCCATGCACGGGTTATACAGAGATATCTTCTTAAACAGTTGAGCACCTAGATGGACAACATTGAAATTTCCACTCGATGATCCGCTATGCCTACTCATTGTTTTGATAAATTCGCATTCCTGAAGTAGATGCCTTACTATTCGCACTTCTCCCGAGCAAGCTTTACTTTTTCCTACTTCTTGTATTCCCGCTCTTTTGCGCCTTTTTAGGCGGCTCAGTATATAAATCGTCTTCGTCGTCGTCCTCACTTGAAATAGGAGCTGCTGCAGACGCCGCTCTTCTAGGCATTTTCCCTTTCTTCCTTTTCCTCCTTCCATCCAAATTCTCCGCTCCATCAGCTCCGTAATCTTCCTCTTCTAGCCCAGCCTGCCCAGCGCCATTGTTACCATTCAACTCATCCTCCGCCACACCCGCACTCGCCCCCTCCCTCTCTCTCAACCTCCCCAACGCCCTCCCTAACCTCTTCCCCGCCGGCTTCCCCCTCCCGCTCCCACTTCCCCCCTCTCTCATCCTCGGCGCAAACGCTCCCGCCCCAACACCCCCCTCAAAAAACCTGGTGATATTACTCTGCGTGCCCTCCTTCTCCCTGCGATTCATATCCCTAATAACCGGCACCAGCACCTCATCCGTCCGCTCCCTCGACCAGCCAATACTCTGCATGAGGAACCCCCTCAACGCATCCAGATCCGGCACGCCCCACACGAACGGCTGCGGATCCGGGTCGACATCCGGCGCCGTATACGCGGCCGCGACGCGGGGGTCCGGGAATGTCGGCGGCAAGAACAGCTTCGCGGCGTTCGCGCGGCGGAAGCGACGACGCCACGGACTCACCTTGTCGGCGTCTTTCGGCAGCGCGCCGCTCTGCACGCGGGCCCACCAGTCGCGGAAAGCGTCGAGGGACGCGAATTCGCTGAGCATCTCGAGGGCGGTGACGGGGCCGATGCCCGGGATGCCGGCGGTGTAGTCGCTGCCGAGCAGCTGGGCGATGGCGATGAGCTTGTCGCGGGTCAGCGAGAACTCGGAGGCGAGGTCGGAGAGCAGGTAGCACTCGACGAATTTGGCGGCGTTGAACATGTTTTTGTACACGCGCGTGCCGCCGAAGAGGAAGGTGTCGCTGTCGTCCGTCACGATACCGTCGACGAGGCCGAGGCGCACGAGCTCCGCGCATTGCGCTTCCGCTTCCATGGGCGCGGTGATGTAGGGGAGCCCGAAGAGGGTGAGGAGTTGTTGGCATTCGCTGACCATGGTTTGGGTTACTTCGTCGGCGTCGCGCCGGTCTTTCTTTTGCTGCGTGCGCAGCTGGCGGAGCTCGGTGTCGAAGTCAACGGGGATGGTCGAGGAGGGGTTTAGGGAAGAGGCGAAGCGTGCGTGCTCTGAGGCTTCGGCTGCGAGTGAGGCGAAGAGGGCGGCATCGTCAGGGTCGGAGTAGATGTCAGAGTCTGAGTCGGGAATGTCGACGGGGATGGGAGCTGATACATCGTCTTCATCAGGCTGAAGAGCAAAGGGGGTTGTTATAGTTTCGTGCGCTATTGTTATATCTTCAAACTCGGGAGACGGTGATTTTGATGCTGATGCTTTTTGGCCGACCACTGTTCGCTTATCAACTGTTGATTTTCCATTGCGTTGGACCTTTGCTTCGCCATCACTCTCAGACCAGTCGATTGACTCGTCCTCGGATTCATCTGCGGCGTCAGGTTTGGGAGGTGATGATGCTTGAAGCGCTGGACTCTTTTTCGTCGCTGGCAGTAGTGGTGGTGGTTCTGCTGTAGTTTTATCCGCAACGTCTCTGGCTCGCGTTTCTGGGTCTTCGACCAAACCGTCCTCCATCTCTGTATCACACTCTTTTTCATCATCAGATGAATCAATAATGACCACCTCTTTCGACTGGCTCCGGGGAGCATCTAAGTCAATAACTTCATGAGTTTCTTGCTTGCGTAGACTTGGTGGTTCTTGAAATTGATACTCTTCTTCTAAGGCTTTTCGGTCTCTTTGGCGATCTTGTCTCTCTTCTTTCTGAGCTGAAAGATCTTTTCGTAAATCACCAGCGAACCATGGCGGTAACGGCTCGCCTGATTTCTTCTTGAGATCCTCGACGTCCTTCTCGAATCCACCGGCACTTTCCTCAGCAAGCTTCTGCATCTTCTTCTTGCCAAGAAGAGAGCTACCCAGGTCCAGCTTCTCGAACGGTAACGGGCCGTCGAATCCAGATGCTTTTGCAGCTTGAGATGCTACTGGCTTTTGCGTAGGCGCTATAGTTTGAACCCTAGGCTTCTCCATCTCTTTTGGAGTTTGATGAACGGCCCTAGGCGCCCGCTTCGATTTCCTTGACTCTAATAACGCAGCTTGTAGATCAACATCGTCTCCTTCGCTGTCGCTAGCTGCAAAAGGGCCCTTGGGAGCAACTTTGTTACTCCGAGAGTTTGCCATACGTGCGATAGCAAGTCCAGATCCGTTTGCAAATGGCTTACCCTCTTCAACACGCTGTTGCTGAAAAACTTCTCGATAATCGTCCTGATCTTCACTATCTGATTGCTCCGGCTCTTGTTCATCCTGTTGAAGTGACATTGCGATTGCACGTCGAAGCTCTTCCTCATCTTCGTCTGATGCACCCTCTTTTAGATCCTCGAATAGGTCATCGTGGCCGGGAATATCGACGTTTTCCCATACACTATCATCGTCATCATCTTCATCTGCTAGGAAAAGGGACTCTGAATCCTGATTGACTGGCTTGTGTTTTGTGGATTTTGGTTTCCTCGTAGTGCCTTGTGCACGGGATTCATAGAAAGCGCGTCGCCTTTTTGCCAGTTCGTCCGTAAGAGCATTCTGTGGTCCATTCTTCTGAGTCTGCAAAGGGTTTGGCCTGGGAAGTCGATTGAGCCCTTCAATCGGAACATCTTCAAATTCATTATCGTCCTCCCACTCATCATCTTCGTCTTCATTGATTGGCTCGTGTAATTTGTCTACATCGATGGGCTTACTTCTCTGGCCCTCGTCCTTGCTGGTCACCACTCCCAAAGCCCAACCACCTTCCACACCGTCATTTTTGACCAAGACATACTCCCTGCCCTTCTCTCCCGCAACTCTTGAGATGCCATTTACTCCAAACATAGCGTCATCCGCCATCCCATTGATATTCATCAAGCGTTGTGTGAGCTCATTCCGTTCCCGGACCCGCTCGATCTGGAATCTTGAGAATGCCATACGGTCTGGGAACATCGTATCTAGCTGATCCTTCGAGTATCCCATCCTAAGCCTACTCCTTAACCTGGCTGCATTTAGAATATTGTACCGATCCGAAGCGGGTAGACTGATGAAGAACGGGCTATCAAAGTCGATCTTCGAGAAGTCATAGACATTGATGTCCTCCCCCGTGTCAAACTGCCTCGCATACTGCTCCAGCTCCTCCAGCGACATAATCCTAGGATCATTCGGCCCGCCCATCTCCGCCAACGACGCATCGAGCTCAGGGAGATGATACGCATCCGTCTTCTTGAACTTGCGATTCTGCGCGCGCTCCTGCGGCGTCATCTGGATCTCCTCGGCATAGACCAGATTCTCCGGCAGCGGCTCCTCGACCTCGACCGGATGGCGCGCCGCGTCCTTCCTCCGCTGCTCCTCCTGCTCCGCCGCGCGCTGCATCTGCAGCGCGAGCAGCTTGCCCGCCGTCCTCACGGCATCCTCCCTCCGCCCTTCCCTCCGTGACTTCCGCGCGCTGATGGTCTGCCGCTTGAGCGCGGGGGCGCCGCCGTCGAAGACGAAGACGGGCTTGATGCCGATGAAGAGCAGCTTGCAGATGCGGCGGAAGAAGCCGACGATGTGGCTGCTGCGCAGCGCGTTTCCCTCCTTGTCGCGCACCGCTTTCAGGAACTGGTAGATCCAGATCGAGGCGTCGACCGCGAGGCGTTTCTTGTTCAGCGTTTCGATCTTGATGGGCCGCGCGCAGGGCTGCAGGACGGTCCAGAGGCCGGTGACTCCCATGGTGGCTTGGTGGGTGTGTAGGCCATCGGCTGGGTTGTGAGAGGTGCGTCCGGCGACTCTCTTGTGGGAGAGATTGGAGGTTGGAGGATGGTGGTGGAGGCGCGGAGGTCGGGATGGCCGCCTTGTGACTGCGCGGAGGTTTCGCGAGTTAATGCGGCCAAGAGACTGACGCGTCGGGTGAGTTTTTCATTGCTAGGCCACTTCCCAACCTCTGCCTTCGGCTAGCTCTAGAAAATATCAAGTTGGATATTTTGATATCTACTGAACGGCACTTGCTCGGCATATATTAGGTTTATAATACTCGAAATGCCTTTACGCGTTGCTTGCGAACGAACAATTCTGGCTGTCAAGAGCTCGTAATAATATCATAATTCGTAACTAGTAAATTTAAACCGAGGAAGCCTGTATATAGTTAATTTCCTACTTTAAGATAAACGGTCTCTTTGCATCTCGTTGTAAAGCGGTTGGTGGGTTCAACTCCCGCTTCGAACAACCTTCGCGATTGGCGTAAATACAAGGGGATAACATGAATGGGTCAGACGCCCCCCCCTGCTAGTACATGTCAAGAAATAAGCGTCTAAAGTAACATAGCGGGACCAGGTTATTTTGCTTACTATACTAGCAGGGGGGGTGTCTGATTTGCAAATTAGATTAGTCAATTAAAATACGCAATGTGGCAAAATGCGATTTTTGATTGGGGCGAATTTAGCCGTCCTGCTTTAGCTAGCACACCCCGGTTAGGCTGGTTAGTGGCGTTTTGGTGGACGGCAAGGCGCTGGCAGCTTGCACTGCAATCTTAGCGTACTCGAGGCGGCCTAACCCAGCCTAAGGCTACCCACTAGTTAGATGACGAATATTTTCGCGCAGACTTCCAAAGGGCAATTCGGGTATATATCAGTTCCCAAACACTCACGATCCTTTCAGACGTTAGTTGCGAGTGCCGGCTACGTAGCATGATGATTGAGGCCCTTGAGCAGAGATAACTTCTGAAAGGTATCTCTGCATAAATTTCTTTGTAATCCTCATAACCACCAAGCAAAAACCAATCAGAAGACTTCAAAGTCCAGAGAAATCACCGCAAAATCCACTCAAGCCCACCACCATTCTCTTAATCATACTCTTCTTCCCTTAAACCGACCATCCCTCTTCATTCTTCCACCCACCTCGTCAGCGCCTCCAAATCCAACCCCACCGACTCCTCAACACTACCCCTCAACAGCCCTCTAACCCCTCGCCTCCTCGATTCCACAAGCACCACGACCTCAACCTCCAACTCCTCAACATCCACCTCCCCAATCCCCGAATCAGCCTACCCGCGACGCAGAGGATCTGCGCGCGGGTCGGCGTACCTCTTCTTCTCATGCAACCCCACCCGGAGCCGCCTTCGCCATTCTCGCCTTCTTAGACACGGGGCCAGAGGCGGATGGTAGCTTAGCCTTAGCCTCAGCCTCAGCGCGCCTCTTCACGCCGCCGCGCGTACGCGCCGCGATGGGCGGGGTGCGCGGCGCGGCATCCCGCGAGGGCGTCCCGACGACAGATGCAGCGCGCGCTCGCCCGGCCTCCACAGACCGCGGTCCCGAACCCGCGGCGCGCGGCAGAGACACTGACACCGGTCTCCCCAGCCTGCGTGCGCCTGGATGCTCGGCGCGGATGCGGCGGTAGGCTTGAGAGTCGATGGTGCCGAGTTGGCGGCTGGGGCCGGGCCTGGGCGGCGCGCTGGGCGTGAAGCGGGGTGGGGGTCCGGGTGTTAGATTAGGATCGGCGGGGGAGTAGTCGTCGTCATCGTCGTCGTCGTCGTCGTCTGGGATTGTGGTAACGTCGGTGTCCGGGTCTGCGGCCGTCGCTTTGCCCTTGCCTTTGCGGTCAATGGAGGCGGTTGTAATGAGCGAGATGCGGGTGAGGCGCGGGAGGCGCTTCTTTGGCACGCAGCCCCATCTGGTGTGTAAGTGTAGATTTTGTGCAGGGCGCGGTTTAGGTTGAAGATGTCGAGTTTCTCGTCAAGGGCGTCTAGCTGCGGAAAGGGTTCTGAGTGTGTGAAACGTGTGTTGGTTTCGTAGCATGGAAGTTTTCGCACATTTTCACTTTTATATTCAGGGACATCCGTAGCGCTCCTTCACGTGGTGTCGGCGATCGAGCCGCCGGTAAGGTATGACAGCAATGGATTAAGCAGTTTATTAAGGAGGAAGGGTTTCCTATTACGATTAATGAGACGCCGGAGGTAATAGTTGACGTGTAGAACACTAGAAAATCTATATACAATTAATTCCCCATACATTTAAATAACCTCATATTTTGATGATGCTTGGTATGGATATGAGCGAGGAAGCCGCGTTCCCTGTTGATTACTATGACGCGCCCACGGTAAACAATGGTGCCTGCGGAGTCACCGACGCATTAGTGTTTGCGAGCTTATGTAATTCTGCACTTTACAAATACCTCTGAGCGACAACCAGATTCTTCATCCCACCGTAGCCACGAACACTCCACATCACCCACAAACTCCATCACCGCGTATCAACGTATTAGCCGTAAAACCTCTTTGCCGATATAACAGACACTATGGCGCCTGCAAAACCTACGTTCTCCCCTGTTTGCAC
Organism: Cenococcum geophilum 1.58; assembly: GCF_001692895.1. Lineage (NCBI taxonomy): Eukaryota > Fungi > Ascomycota > Dothideomycetes > Gloniales > Gloniaceae > Cenococcum > Cenococcum geophilum. The sequence continues at coordinate 4,234,712 of NW_027137559.1, read as the reverse complement.
GGAACCATTTGTCATTAGCGCAGAGTCAAGAATCCGCCAACTGCGAAAGTTCCTTTCGTACAAGTCACAGGAATATCAGAAGAAGAATATCTTAGCCCTTATACACTTGTACGAAACTGGCCAATTAGCTGGGCCCACAGAAGAGACCATTTGGATTTTCGATGGCAAAGTCGTTGATAGTGAACCTGATAAGATCCCTCCAGGATCAGCCGTTTGGGCCGAGGTTTGTCTTATCTTCATTTTTTGTTATTACTTCACTGACTTTAATGCTTAGGAGATTGCCTATCAACTTATACAGACCACTCAGACAACTCAGTAGAACCTGATGATAGCAATAGCTATCATGACTACCTGTTCGTGCCGCGTATGTTGATCCATGGTTCCAGATAGGTGGAATGTCATGCTACCGAATTCAACTGTTTGGCGTTTCGGTTGTCTAGACCAGAGAGCCCAGATACTACCGCGAATCAGACCTGATGATACTAGTGTAATAAAATCGGGCCTTCTGGTGGGGGTTATGAGAGTTATCTGAGGCCGCTAAAAGGTACGCACCAGTCGGTGTGCTGGTGGATGCGATATATGTAGGCATATCCCGTGCGCCGTTGAGAAAGGCGTACACGCAAGCGAACCAACCAGAGTCTCTATATTGAATCGAGTCTTGGCGAAATGAAGCTGTGGATTTGATCGACGAATTAAGGCTCTAAATCATTATAATAAAGCTCAAACTTATATATAATTGACTCTATCGTGTCGTAATTAAGTTAAGGTGTTCCTGCTAGCAAGGTACTTCTTTACAGAGGGGTATATTGCATAGAGCACAGCCGAATTGTGTTCTTGGAGGACGTGTTGATATTTCGGTGTTCGCGCACGGGCCTCTTTTAGTGTACTCGACGGCGCATGGGATAGCGGCAATATGCAAAGTATTTCGGCTGATGATTTCTGTACATCTAGATAACGCGGCCATTTTCATCTATCCTTCCTGGAAATTCGCCATGTGCGCCGCGCTTGCCGCGCTTCAGGTTCCGGAGTTGGCGGCGTAACGACCGTATCGATGTTAGGCTGGTTCGGAGTCGATCCCTCCAACTCAGCCTTCTGAACCTGATCCGGGCCTTCCAGCTCAGGAAGCTGAACGTCCCCTGCAGGCATCTCGAAAATAGGCGCAACCTGTCCTTCCATTTCGGCAATCTTGACATGCTCATGACCGGTGTGCAATTCAGCATTGCCATGAGAATCTCCTCCGATTTCATGTCTAGCGTTGTCTCCATCAAGTTCGGTTTTTGGACCAGCACTGCCACCAAGAATTTGCGTATCCTCGCCTTCAAGCTCAGATCTCTTGTACGTGGGATCAGAACGTCGCTTCTTGTAGCGGCGGTGCACGAGGAAGAACGCTACGCAGACGATTATGATGACTGCGGCAGCTCCGACAGCAATGCCAACCATCGCGCCGGTACCAAAAGAGCTCTTGGTAGACGTTGATGTCGGTGTCGTGGAATTGGTTCTGGTAAGCTCTGGAAGAATCGGAACAATGTTCTCCGAGACGGAGGAAGCCGGATACAATGCCTGAGACAAGTTGAAGTAATTCTGATCATAGTTCGCGGAGAGATATGCACTCTGCATGAACGCGCGTCCCAACACGTACTGCGAGTCATCCGCTGCTCTTTTTAATGGGAAGTATAGTGACGATGAGTTCCCGATATAAGCAGACGTGGCTGTTTGATAGAAGTTCCAGTATGGCATTTTGATTGCTACAGATGCTCCTGTCACTTGTGGACCAACATTGAATATAACCTCGGGATTTTCCTTCAGTAATGAGTTGTGCAATGTGCTATTCATCAAGTAAAGCTCCGTTACGTTATCCCAAACTAGTCCAAAGGCCTCTTCGAATAGCTGACAGGAATCCAGGGGCAGCCAAATGTGAGCAATCATGGTATCAATGTAGGATATAATACCGGCGTTCAGCAGCGGCTTATCCGTGATGTTTGTCGTAATACTTTGGATAGCCACTTGAAAATCCAGGGAAATATCAGCTCCGAATGGGAAGGTTACGTTATTTGGCTCAAATCGGGTAGAGTCATATCCTCCAAGTGTAAGACTTCCGAAAATTTTAGGTGCAAGATTGTACGCTCCTGCCGTATAAGACCAAGAAATACTGGGGATTGGCGTGCTCATAGACCTCAGACCTTGCATGAGACTTGGTTGCGGATCGTTGAAGCTGGAAAAATTCATAGGGCGAGGGTCCAATGCCAGCATTCCAATGTAGAAATCTTTGGTAGTAATGCCACCGATGACTTGATTGGTAACCGAGGGAAGACCATCCCCTTTCCATCCCAGCTGAATAGTATCATTGCCATACAAGGCAGCTCCGCTATATCCAAGACGGTTTTCCAGGTAGAGCGAAAGGTTGTAAAAACCGTTTTGCGACCAAGTGCTGGATGCGTTCCTCTCATACCAGAAGCCCCGGTCGCTATAGCAATTGCTCCCGTCTGATGCGCCACAAGCTTCTGGTAGGACAACCAATGTTGAAGATTGGTCTAGGGCAGGTAAAACTCGGATTTGTTGCGCCGGTGTGCCAAGCTCGATTCGAAAAGAAGACCATGGGCCATCATCTCCATCCCTTGATTTGAAAGTTAGCCACGCCTCGATCTAGTTGCTCGGATAGGTTCGCTCACCAATACTGACTAGCAGGAACGCTAATCGGCTCCCCTGTTGTTGTTTCGTTCTCTGCGGAAATAGCGAAGGGCAGAACGGATATGAGAAGCACGACGAAGAAAATCCCAAGCCCCATCCTGCGCAATCAGGAATGACTACACGGCGAAAACGACGGAGCATTGGCATGAATGCTGAGATATCATCGCATTGTGAAAATCATGGAGAGAAAATTGGAGGAGTGATCCTGAGGGAAGGGAGGTGTTGGATGTACAAATCACTCGCAGATGCATCTGCCGGGTCATTTGCGGGTTGCATGGTCCAAATACAGACATCGATGGAGCAGAGTCCAGTTGTTTCAGGCTTCACATTGGTCGGTTTTGTCAGGGGGTGGAGATGCTGGGGTGGTGTCGTCGAACCACAGAAGGCAGCTGGATTGCAATCCAGCATGGCTGAAGGCGCATAGTATAGATATTTGGGCAAGGCCTCCCTGTTGCATGGTGCGGTAGAGCCTCTCAGCGAGGGAATCTCCCCAAAGCGCTGCGTTAGGCTTCAGCTGCTGTCAGCAGTAGCGTGGTAAGACAGCTCTCGATCGCCATTGATCGGTGCCTCACCAACCGTAGCGGCGCGTTGTCATACCGGACACCCAGGGTAAAAGCGCGTCTCGAGATGGGATTTGCGGGAAGTCATCTAGAGGGGGCTTGAGTAACAATGCAAGGGGTTTGCGTGAGGTGCCCAGTAGGGAAGGTCGCGTTTGATCAGCCTCCACGACGAAACGCGAATGCAATGTGCATTTAACAGAGGCACAGCCCACGACGGTAACGATATGCCTTAGCATATATATAGACGAATTTAAAACTCGAGATTTACCTACTACCCACGCCACCCTACTTAGCAAGCCGCTGCGGTTCCTTCGCTCGCCAGGAAAACGGCTCGAGGCTCCTGCAGAGCCACTCACAACCGTGCACCCTCGGGCCTCTCCGCTCCGCAAGCCCTTCGTGGCTCTTAAATTGGGCACATGCGCAATAGCAGAGAGTGAAATGATCTTACCATGGCAATTCCGTGTCTAACATCCAAGGCATATCATGGCTCTTGTGAACCTTGGAAAGTTCTAAGGTGACTAGCCTCAGCATCACTAGCATCATCACATTAGCAAACATATCTCCGCGCAACCCTGGATCTCCGTGAAATGGTTGATATACTGATTGCTTTCCAAGAGAAGAAACTGTTGCGTGCTCCGCTCTTGTGTAGTTCACCAATCAGTGGTATGTAGTACCATATATTAATATTGTGGCTCCTAGTCCAATTGAGAACATTGCCCCAGTCCACGCACGGGAAGACGCATCCATCCAGATCGTCAGGTTGTCTGTTTATGGCCATCCACTACGTAGATGCTAAATTCGTTGGTGGCATGCTCCCCTAGCCAAATTTTTTTTGGCTCTTTCTTGGCTTCAGGAAGAAGAAAATTAATTTGTTCAATCGAAGCCATCGTATCGTTAAGCATAGAAAGAAAGTAGCGAACTGCTGCTCCGAGCTATCATCACCGGCCGGCCAGTTCTCTTCAGAGAAGCAAAAAAACCAATGAATGGTATGAGTGAGTAGTTTGCTAATAATAATAATGTCAGGAACAAAAAAAACCAAAACTAAATGAGCTATTGCTCCTTTGGAAAGCCGCTGAAATAAAATAAAATCTTGAATAAACAGCATAAACTTGAGCTTTCTCGACAGCGCAAGGTCCTCCCGTCTCTGCATGCCATGGTTCTTCCACCCAACGTCTGAGGCTGATCGCCCCCACTTTCCTGCACCTCACATGCCTCCAACGGCTAAAAGGAACGATCACCACGTTTTTACACGCAGCTCAAACATATTTACGCTTCAAAAATTGATCCTCTAAGGTGCTCTACCTTTCAAAGAATTGCATTCTGTTGTATTAATATCTAACAAGATGTGACATTTCGTGTAGGGAAATACCGAGGTCTTGGCCGCCTATATATCTCTTGAATACGACGTCGCAACCAGTGAACATCACCAGAACCGACGATCAGCTAACCACAACTCCAAAGCCCTGTCGAAACCGGGGAACAAGGAGGCTGAGCGCAACATGGTTTACAAACCAGGCTCGTTCTTCAGCACTATGTTTCCATATCAGCTGCCGTGCTTAGTATTTCTCCTCTTCGCTCCCCGCGCTCCTCTTTAAGCTTCATCACAATCGCTTCGATTCGTTTCTCAGTTAATCGCCATTATTGTCCTTCATGCTTCGCTCCAAGGCCCTCACAATCACTTTAGTCGCATCTGTCGCTTGCGCGTTTCCCCAACGGTGTAAGTTCGATAATGTGCATGAGGAAGAGGCTGAGAGCTAATCGCGAAACAAAAGATGCCCCCATCGTAAATGCTACAACAGCCACCACCGAAATCCTGACTTCGTTTCCATACGCCCATACCGAGATCAGCGTCCCACCATTTAGCGACACAAGTACTGGCGAGGAGGCTGCGTCAACAGAGCATGTTGAGAGCAGCGTTGAAATTTCATCAGGAGGCTTCGAAGCAACTCCACATACTGCTCATGTTGAGGACTCGGTCACGTCAGCTTTCCCCACAACGTCGCCCGTCGTATCCCCAACTGAGCGTTCTGCAATAACGGTCACACCTCCATACCAACCCTCAAGCCCTACAGAAATAGTGGGGGTCGTCTCTGAGTCAAACATAGTCTTTACCGAACATATCGAGTACTCTGTCACTCCTGAACCACAAAATACCCCTGGGGCATCAACTAAGATTCCCGAATTCGCGCATACTGAAATCACCGTTTCTCAAGTTCAGCACACAGCACTCGGCGAAAATAGCTCGCCCACAACATTGGGGATTGGCGATATCATAGGCTCCCTCGTCGCCGGTGCATCGTTCTCCGTACTGCAATCTCAGCCCACTGTTGGGATTGTCTCTCCAGGAGAATCTTCTGCACCACCAGTCCGAGGGCCTCCTGCTGTTACCGTTGGTAGCCAGGCCATCACGCTTACCGTCGGTTTCTCAACGATTATTGGGACTGGTTCTGCAACGACCCTTGTTGCCTTAACAACGAACTCAGAAGGGCAGAGTATCGTCGTGATCGGAACCAGTTCATCCACGCTCCTAAGCGCGGGCACATCACCAGGCAGCTCTATTATCAGTGGTCTTGGAGCCAGCTCCACACCAAGTGCGACTGCTTCCAGCTCAGGTAAAACTCAGGGCTCAGCAGCAATGAGCTGGAGGTGGAAGTGGGGAATGGAGGTTTGGCTAGGGTTCGTAGGTGGGATCTTGGGCATTGCGGCAGTGCTATGATGATTCTCGAATTTCTGATTGCATGGGTCGGAGCAAGGCGTACTGGACTTGGGAGTGCCCAAGACTTTGAGGGTATTCTTATGACTCCTTGGATGTTGACGATTGTAATGGAAATCAATTGGAGGGCATAATCTGGACGACACCGCACTGAGATTGGATTTGACCACATCCACATCCACAAGGGCCGAAATAAAATAATGGCAAATATTACAAAAGTAATCTGAGGTGGAAGACTCGGTATTTGGTCTAATTTTAGGATATACTTATCAAATTGTAGGAACTTATGAGTGCTTTGACGTCCCATCCGAAACATATACTCAACGAAGAGATGGTTCATACTCCCTGGAGCGCGAATCGCTTCGAGGCCAGATTTCAAAATCCGCGCAAAAAAACCGAGTGATAGAAGGCCACAAAACTACGAGCATTTTGTCCACAAAAGATAGCTAAGGCATGCTAAGTTCAAATGTCGAGATTATGGAGACTATGAGTTCCAGTGCCTGCATGATACTCAAACGCCGGGCGTTTCATGCAATTACTGCACGCCAGGCCGCAATCCCATCTTCGTGGGAACTCACCACAGCCTCCGGTTCCTGAGAAATACCCCTGCATGTTCAAATGATTTGGGGAAATACCAATGATATCGACGCCTTTTAAGTAAGCATAACGAGTGCGCATGAAATCTGTGAACTATTGACGACGATAGAGCGCCTATTTACGCATTCTAAAAGGCTGATGCCTCCGGCCCAAGCGTGTTGAAATTCAGGTGGTTGGGCCAAGGGGCCTGCCAACCCCCGTTACTAACCTCTTTAATTCGGTCATATACATATCAACTGAGCAATAATTTATCTCTTAAGTGTGTTTCTATAGCGTTAAATTTCATCAAGTTGTTGTACTGTTTACGGTATCATATGCTGAGTGGTAAAGGGCTGCTAGAGCTGCGCGATATGTCATTGAGGCTGTGATTGGTCGTTGAGGCACAGCACTGCATAGCACCGCACTGCACCGCACTGCACAGCCCGCCTTTCCGGTCGCAGCATTACCGTGAGGGTATCATCCAACGGGCATGCACCTGTACTTGGCCTCAAAACCCTCTTTTAGTTGTGTCAGCAACATTTCCCATAATTATTGGGCTAACACTTCTCAATCTTTGAGTACACTTCTCCTGAGAAGGGTGGCCATTCAAGATGACTACTTTCGATCAAGTCATCGACGACCTTTATCGGACAGAGGAGCCTGTTTATTGCATTTTCTCCTATCTAGGTACAAACCGTTGCCTCGTGGAAATCTCACGAGAGCAGCTTGAAAGTACTCCACCCCTCCTAAGTCTCGTAACGGAGAGCGACTACGATATTCAGAGGCTGGATGGCCAGTTTTTCAGCCGTCTCCTCTGTGCGGAGCATCAAAACATGGACATTATCCAGGGAATCATTCAGAATTGGTTGTGGGACCAAGATGCCATGCGTCTTAGCATGCCCGGAAACGAAACGCCGATGGATAGCAGTAGCTTGAATAACCCAGTATCAGTCGAGGTATCCGCTCCATCCACTCCGAGATCACCATTGGGAAGCGAGGCTTTAAATCATATTACGTTGTCAACCCCAGGTTCCCGAATATCTCCCTCAGCGACAAACAACATTCATGACGATGTTTCTGCGCACCACACAGTTGGTGGAAGACAAAGCGCTAGCAGAGCCTCATCAAGCTCGCAGTCAAGAAGACGTACCCGAGAGAGTCAATGGCCTGATGCCTCTTCGCTTCAAGAAAGTCCTACCGCTGCCAGAATTAGACGCCGAAACGTGAGGAATGAGACCCAAAGAACTGCTAGTGCACCTGAAATACCGACAAGCCAATCTGGCATCGCAGAAAGGCCGCAGGCGCCATCTAGAATCGCATTATCTGATCAAGTTCTGCCTTCTTCTAGCACCAACTTGAATAGACAAACACCTAGAACCCCCCTAGTACAGAGCTTAAGCATAGACTCGATACCTGAGCCGATGCCTGGATCATTCGGTCCAGAAAATACCGGCAATGAAGAAGGCACACCGTCTGTACAAGCAAACGTAGAGTCTGATGATGATGCCGATGATGCTGAAGCAATGTCTATCGGCTCGATTGGAGAGATCACACCGCCGGCCAGCAATATTGAGACACCATCCAGTGCCAACCATCGGTCCATTTATACTACATCAAAAATTCAAGACGCACATTCGATCGATGGCGCGTTGAGGATGAAGATCAAAGAAGATTTACCGAAGAAAGACAAGCAAAGAGGATACGTGTACATCTTCCGAGATCCTGCTCGTCCTAATCTACTGAAGATCGGCAAGACAGACTTGGAAGTGTCAAGGCGTCGGGAAAACATCGAAAGGAGGTGCCGTATCACGTTGGAGACTGTGTATCAAGAAGGCGAGGGAATGGACCTGTTGCCGCTTCGCAACTGCCAGCGCGCAGAGAAGCTGGTGCATAAGGAGCTTGCCAACTACAACCGCCGTCATCTTTGTCCGACTTGTAAAGAACGGCATAAAGAATGGTTTGCAGTCTCTGAAGACCTTGCAAAGAAAACAGTCCAACGCTGGGTAACCTTCATCCGAAAGCAGCCATACGATGAGAATGGCGTGCTCCACGATTTCTGGCAAGAGAGGTTATATTGTATGGAAAGGCCGAACTTGAATGAGAAGCCAGAAGACCATGATATACGACATGAACGGTGGAAGTTCGTCATTACGGCCACATATTTCCATTTCTGGAAGCACTGGGCGTGGAAAACTATATTTGCCGCCCCAGAGAGAGACAGGCCGAGAGAAAGCCTCTACTTCAAGCTGGTGAGGTTCCGATGGCAGTTGTTTGCCGAATTATCGTGGGTCGTTATAGCCGTGCTCTCATTTCCTAGTGTGATAGCGTCGTCAGTCTTTGTAATTATAACTTGCTTTGTCTTTTTTGACTTCTTGAGGGAATAAAGGATATCCGCGCACGCCTGCCGTATAATTTTAACGTCAGTCAAAGACCTTGTGGATATTTTCTCTATTCCCTAATACATTGGTGAAGTTCAGTAGTCATCCCTAATTTTGCCCTCCTTCCATTACTCAGCAGCTTCGCCCTGAAATATTCCGTCAACGTAACATTAACCAAGTTAGGACGAATAATGTCGACCTGAATCGGATTCTGCCACCTTGACTCGGTCACCCTCGTGTATATATAGAGGCCCTAGAGCCACCTTCAATAGATAGACTTCTCATTCTTGACCTGCGCACGGATTTCCAATTGGCAAATAAGGATCTTGAGCCTCAAACCCACAGTGTTTTGCAATGAAGACACTATCCGCCCGTGCACGAACACCAGAACCAGAACGCGTATATCTAGGCGTAAGCGTCCTGCAAAGACTTATTTTGGCTGCAGTATCTGCAAAATACCGTTCTGCAGGAAGGACGACTGCTGGAGACCTTATATCGAACGACTCAACTCCAAAGAATAAGCCTATATATTAATTTGCTATGAAATTAAAAGCTTTGTATTCCTGAGCATAGGCATTGAATTCTATTGGTCTGATTGGTAGGCTCTTATTGATAACACGGGTGCCCAAACGTTAAGGTATAGTAGTCCGTGCAACACGACTCCATTCTCGCAAACCGTTTTACATAAGTAGGGCAGCCCTTTCTAACCCCGAGTTTGAGTTCTGAAGGGTGTTAGTTTGGACAAAAACTCAGGTCTTGTAGAATAAATTTACATTTGGATGCCCTAAGTATTAATTTCCGTAGCACGACACAACGAAGCTTACATCCTGCATACGAGCATACTTACCGAGGCGCTACTAATTAAACTCTTCACCTCCCCGCAAGCACCCCTCCGACCCTCAATCTCCCGCCACACCACCAGCAAATCAAAGCCAATTGCTGTACCGCGGAGAGAACTCGTTGCGTAGGGGCTAATCTGCCGCGCTTTAAGCTCCCGCTGCCAAAGTTGCGTATGTTTTCGGAAGTGCGGAGTATATGATTGTCATCGCCCAGCATGAAGTCCCTCTGTGCAAGTGCAAGATCAATTGCCTCGAAACCCATATACCGATCACAGTTTCGGCCTTTAGCTTTACCGACATTGGTTAAGAGACCTTACGCAATGAGTCACAGTGTGCCACCTGTATGTATACCTGCTTTGGACTGGAAATATTGTGACGAGGAGCCAAAAAGGGAGCAGGAGAAGAGCTACATTTAGGTGGAATGGATCGGTGGCTAACATGGCAACTGTGTGCAGCTCAACGACAAGTCCCTCCTTAAGTCACAGGCTTATGTGAACGGAGAATGGATTGACTCCAAATCAGGCAAGACCTTTGAGGTCAAGGGTACGTGCAAGCTAACACGCCTCCCGTCCACAGCTTCATCATCTCATATTTCGCGATGCAGACCCATCTACAGGCAAAGTCATCATGACAATGCCTGAAATGGATAAATCCGACACTGAAGCTGCTATTTCCGCCGCCGCCGCCGCCCTCCCCTCCTTTCGCAAAACAACAGGCCGCGAACGATCACACATGCTGCGTAAATGGTTTCAGCTGATGATGGACAATGCGGATGACCTGGCAAAACTTATTACTTGGGAGAATGGCAAGCCACTTGCAGATGCGAAGGGAGAGGTAATTTACGCTGCGAACTTCTTTGAATGGTTTGCGGAAGAGGCACCTAGAGTGTATGGGGATACAATTCCAGCAAGTATAGCAGGAAATAGAGTATTCACGATAAAGGAGCCTGTAGGAGTTTGTGGGTTGATTACACCGTAAGTAAATTTTCTCCACTCGTCTTTTAATGCCTTCTGCGAGCTTGAGTTTGAGATTGAAGGCTTTATAGCTAATAAACGACACAGATGGAACTTCCCTGCAGCAATGATAACCCGCAAAATCGGCCCAGCTCTCGCAGCTGGCTGCACAGTTGTCACCAAATCTCCTGGAGAGACTCCGCTAACAGCTGCCGCCCTTGCTGAGCTCGCCCACCGCGCTGGCATCCCCAAAGGTGTTGTCAATTTTGTGACCGCTCTCTCTAACACTGCCGAAGTTGGCTCCACTCTAACTTCGTCGTCCACTGTCCGCAAAGTTTCCTTCACAGGTTCAACAGGTGTCGGTAAACTTTTGATGTCTCAATCTGCCAATACACTCAAGAAACTCTCCTTCGAGCTTGGCGGCAACTCACCCTTCATCGTCTTTGAAGACGCGGATCTCGATGCTGCAGTCGCCGGGGCTATTGCATCGAAGTTCCGTTCCAGCGGCCAAACCTGCGTATGCGCTAACCGCTTATACATACAGGCGGGGATCTACGACGCCTTCGCTTCCAAATTCACCGAGAAAGTAAAAGGTTTCAAAGTCGGCGGCGGGTACAACAAAGGCGTAACGCATGGCCCTCTAATCCACGGCCGCGCCATTAGCAAAGTCGAATCCCACGTCCAGGATGCCGTGAGTCAGGGCGGTAAAGTGCTCATCGGCGGGCAAAAGATGCCTGATCTCGGCTCGAACTTTTTTCAGCCAACCGTCATCCGCGACATGACGCCAAAAATGAAGCTATCATCTGAAGAGACATTCGGGCCTGTGGCGGGCCTCTTCAAATTCGAAACTGAGGTCGAGGTTGTGGAGTTGGCGAACCGCGCTGAGGTCGGACTCGCGGGGTACTTCTTCAGCAGAGATATCCAGAGGTGCTACAGAGTTGCCGAGGCGCTTGAAGTTGGTATGGTCGGAGTGAATACTGGTCTGATTTCAGATCCGGCGGCGCCGTTTGGAGGCGTTAAGGAATCGGGCTTCGGGAGAGAGGGGAGCAAATACGGCATTGGTGAGTATATGATCACTAAGATGGTCACGTTGGGTGGGATGGGACAGCCCCTACAAGGATCTTCATAGGGAGAGAAATATCACGACATTGAAAAGTAAATATACTAGCTAAGCCCAAAATATGATATTATAATATACACATTCATTCAAGCCTTAATAAGGGGTCCTTCAATGCTTATAGAAGTGGTTTATGCCTTAACTTCGCCAAATAGGGCTGAGAGATACCTGTGCATGAAATTTTATCCTCGATTACTTCTCTCATTTGAAATCCCCCTATTACTGTATTAAAACCCACCAAGTTTACCTTTAAAATAAACCACAACTTTGAGCAGTCACCCCTTCTCAACGAAATTGACCTACACTCCCACGACAGCTCTCATCTGAAAAATACTGTCAAATTAATCCGCAGAACTAGCTCTATAATTAATCAACTTTTGGGCCTTATATATGCACCCGTTGCGGCGTCCGTTGCGATGTTCGTTGCGACGTCCGTCGCGACGTTATCCCTTAACCTGTCAGCGCGCATCTGTTATCGATAAAGATTCGCTATTATTATTGATTGGGTATTTTGTATTTACTCACGGAACAGCCTCAGACGTGATTCCGGTGGTGCAGCACGAATGTGGTTAGTCAGCTTGCGGACCGATTGAAAATCCGCACCAACGGAATCACGTCTGAGCTTGCTGAGGTAAGTCTGAGCTCTCCTGTCATTCGATGATAAAAAGTCGGAAAAAGAAATTACCGTGCATGGAGCTCCAATGTCCCACCCCGCCGACCCCACCATTTAGGTAGCAACTTTACTGCCTAGAACACCGTCTCTAACTCAACACAACAATTCTTTCTTATACCAAGCCTACAATCCCATAGCTTTTTTCGTCCTACCAAAATCCCTCTCCCATTGCTCTCAAATTCCTCAAGACAATGGTATGTCCCGCCAACCCTGCTGCCTCGTGTGTCTCAAGGCTGCAGCTTAACCTGATGCTGATACGAGACTGGTGCTGACGACGAAAATTTTGTGACTGCAGACAGAAGCATTGACCAACGAGCAAATCAGCGAGTACAGGCAGGCTTTTGCCGCTTTTGTATGTCTACCACCCACTACTCTGGCCGGCGCGAATAATAACGACGATCCCCCCAGGACAAAGACGGCAATGGTGAGTCTCACCACCTCAGCTACGCCCCCCTCCGCCCCTCCGACTGCCCCTCCTTCTTGCCCACCCTCCAGTGCCTGGAGGGGTAGAGGGGAGATAGAGACCAGGCAGGGGGTTGTTGTCGTGCCAGCATGTTTGCTAGCTGGACTGCGCTGACCCGGGTTCGATATTGCAGGCGAGATCACGAGCGAGGAGTTAGGCGAGATGATGCGCTCGCTGGGCCTCGAGCCGTCGGAGACAGAGCTGCAGGACATCATCAATGAGGTCGACCTTGACAACACCGGGTCGATCGACTTCGACGGTATGTGTTACCCTAACACCACCGCTGCCTCCCTGTCCCCGGTGTACTTGGGGTTTGATCATATGCGCTAATGCCTGCTGCGGGAGTAGAGTTTGTAACGATGATGGCGAAGCGCGTGCCGAAGGTCGATGCGGAGACGGAGCTCCGGCAGGCGTTCAAGGTGTTCGATCGTGATGGTAGCGGGTCCATCGATACTGAGGAGCTGCGGCATGTGATGAAGAGTCTTGGGGAGAATCTGACAGACGAGCAGATTGATGAGATGATCCGTGAGGCGGATAAGGATGGCGATGGGACGGTCGATTGTAAGTGGTCCTTTACTTCTTGGTGTCTTAGGATTAGGCTAATTTGAGGATAGATAATGAGTTTGTGCAGCTCTTAGGAGGTGATTGAGGGGGGGGGTGAGAAGGGAGAAGAGGGGGAGAATGGGGGGGAGGTATGATTTTATTAGTTCTTGGGTGTAATACCATCCATATTTTTGATTCCCAAATGGTTATAATCTTTACTATATTCATCTATTTTTAGCTAGAAAAGCCTAAGTGTCTATATTCCGATCGAAGGTCGGAGCATAATGAGATATAGAAAGTGCTCGTGAGAAAGGTAGTGGGTAATGGTTGAATAGCGAATTTATATTTACATCTCACACCCCTTCTAGCATTCTGGCTGCTAACTTCAATGACGAGAACTCCTTTCGGTTATTATCCTAGAATTTGCTCTTTTAATCTACCATTGCATTTTACTATGCTATGGGACTATAGATGCTCAACTAAAAAGAAACAGCCACGGCCCATCTTAATAGTTTAAGAAGACATTGATGCTACAAAGCTCCTAGATATAAAAGATTACTATTCTTCTCAGAGATAAAACTGCGCTCGAAATTATGGTACTAACAAGTAATAAAACCAGACGACTCTTTTGCAGTGCCGCTTCTTCGCCAACCACTTGATCGTTATGCTGCACTGACGACTCGGAGAGAATAAGCGCCTAGATCCGCCCAGTTTCGGGCCATGCTGCGCTCCATGGCCCAGGTTTAGACCCAGGATTTGGTTAAACTTGCCATTTTAGGTCTTTCAGCCACAGGAACAGGCTTTTCCCCGATCCCCCCGAATCAGGTTCAGCGCTTGCCTCAATAGGTTATAATACCACGTGCGTTGGACTTGTTTTGCATTTGCATTGCAAAATCCTGCCGATAGCCTTACTACCACAGTCATGGCTCTCAATGCAAGGGATAGTAAATTACGACTCGGCAGAGGCAGGAATTAAAGACCTTAATGCCTAAGCGAAGTTTTAAGGCCTTGCGATAATTATAAAGCGATCTAAAAAGGACAAATAGACTCTGGCGACTATACGCAAGCTGTCACGGTTACTACAGTGATGTGCACGACCAGCTTCTGTTGGAAAACAAGCCCGCAACGATATCACGTGATGAGACTTGTGGGAGAAAGCTCTTGGCAGGAATCTGACCAATCAGACAACTTCGACCGGCGGTCGAAGTTCCTTGGAATCTCTTCAACCACCTATATAGAAAATAAGCAATACACAGAGTTTTAGCTCCATAACCTCAATTCAACAGCTTCACCCTCCTTTGGCGAGCGCTGCGGGATTTCAAATTCGCTACGCGCATCCAATCCCGCTTGATTGCCACCAACTGTACATAGTAATTGTAGCGAAGCCGTTATGCTTGGCTGCAAGAACTTTGCTTCTGGAGGCCTTCCTCCGCAGTGCCATGAACTTTGTCAAATGTCGTAAGGTTTCCACCCGTACGATATTGCCAAATTTCATCGACCTCTTTGCAGAGACAGCATTGTACTCGCGTTTTGGTGGCTACGACGGAGGCGTAGTTAAGGGGGAGAAGAGGAAGCGTACGTCTTTATTTTGGTTCTCCTGGCCAACCAAAGCGAACCTCCAGGGCAACCAAGGCGATTCTCCGGGCAACCAAAAAGGTCCTTGCGCGTAGCCACAGCCGTTCGCTACAATTACAAGCGAGGCTGGATGCGCGTACCGAATTTGAAGCACTTTCGCAAACCATAGTAAACCAGGCGATTCTAGACTGTCACTTCGCGTGTTGGTGTTCCCACATTACTCACTGTGGTAATTTATTGGACGGGTTGTACTTACTGGCGTATTAAGGCGGTGATGATTGAGCTGTCAACGTCATGAACGTGATTGCATACGGAGAGGCATACCGGGCTAGTATGACGATACCAGATGGATCCACGATACACCCAGGTTACAATGGGCAGGAAGCAAAAGTAAAACAGCAGGTGAACTGTCAAGGCAGAGGCATACCTTTCTACTATTGAGTATTTTCTAAATGCACATCACGGAGGTTGTGGAATAGTCGTGCATGGTAGTGCCGACTTTTCCAGGGACATCGCATAATTTAATTGGATCAGAGGCACACTTCACCAGCACTACGAAGCCCTATTAATTTTACGAAAGCTTGAGCCGACACGTAGCCGCAAAAGTAAGCTGCTCGCGATTCGTGGAGTTAGGAGCATTACGGTCCACTCGTTTGTGTAGGGCGTGGTGTCGGCAGCCATACAAGATTAGGGTAATGCTACTCAATAACAGGCTCTTAACAACAATCAACATCGGACTCGCAAATCTCTCCACAATGAAGTAGCATGCCACCATAGACATGCAGACGTTTATCCTTACTAAGAGAACACCCTTCAAAGTTTAGTGGATATGGATGGAATAATAGCACCACTTAAGGCGACCCAATTCAGAGCCATGTGACGAGTCCGCGAATAGCTCCTTGGTATTTCCTTTCTAGAGGGTCCAGGCAACGAGCAAACCCGCTGCAATGGCATCCGCAACCAGCGAAATCCCTAAGGCGTTCTTCGAACACGTTTAGGGGAGGCGTGGCCCCGATGGAGATGCTGTAGCATCATTAGTTTGGCATCAACCTCCGGTATGCCTCTCATTCATCGACCAAGCATAAGATCTGCGGCTTCATTCACCAAAATGGATTCTTTACTCTATTCAATTTCCCCATTGACTCAAAACGGGATCCATGCTCCTATAGGGAGTATTTCCCGGGGCTACGCCTTGCGGGGGGTGGTAGAAGGCCTCGAGACCTTCCATCCATCATTCGCTACGCCGCCACGCGAAGACTCCGAGTCTTCGCGCACCACCAATTTCGCGCAACAGTCAGGAGCATTGTTCAGACAACAACAGCTTTGGCTATCAACTCCCGGAATATGTCAACCCATTTGAGGTTGAACACCAGTTAAACCCCTTCATCTGGTCGACGTCGCCTCATGTTCCTGACCATGCAACCTCTTCGACAAATGGACTCGGATCTGCAACAGTCCAACCTAGCCTCAATACTCATGGCAAGCTCTCTTCTTCACCAACAGAAAGAACTGCAAAATCGTCAAAAAAGCTCGAATCACTTGAATACAGCCATGGCTCTCCAACACCGCCCGCAGACCTCCAGCCGGGTGCCAGCCTTTCGCCAAGACCACCAGACATGCAGGATGGGCCGGATTCAGTCTATCACTGTTCCACGTGTGATGAGGTGTTTGAAAAGGCATATCTGCGAAAGTAAAAATGGTTTTGATTTTTCTTGTGTCAATGAAAGATGTTAACACAGAATAGTAAACACTTCAACCGGAAGCATAACCGGCGCTACCGATGCAAGGTCGAAGGCTGTCAACAAGAGCCATTTGGTTTGCAGGCCGACCTCGCAAGACATATAAACAGCCGCCATCGAGAACCGTCTTCTCCTCTCTCATATCGGTGCCAGTTTGATGATTGCCAGTATGCGCTTAAACCGTTCTCACGGAAGGACCACCTTACGCGGCACCTTCAAACGAGTCATAATCTAGACTTAGCCGACCCTTGATAGATTTCTGTAAACTTCATTTCGACACGGTTTAATATCGAAGAGCAATAATCCGACAATCTTACTATGAGTATCATGAAAAGATACACGAAGAGCCGGGTATCACTTTATTGCAGATGCTCTTTTTTGCATCATCAGGACATGCTAAATTATGAAACCTAGGATTGAAAAGATGTGGCATGCGGGATGGCTTCTAAGAGTGATATCTTCTTTCTTTTTCTTTTTTCCTAATTATATTTTCTCGTCTTTCAGTGCATGTTTTACCCCGATTTGAGATTCGACAGGCACCAAAGGGTGATGTTGCTATACCTGCGGTTAAGTGCATAATAGCACGGAATTAAATTGCGTTGGGAGTGCGCCGTTGCGCGTACGTAACCTCCCGGTTTTACAAATCCACGTTGTCTGCTAGCCCTCCGCCGCCACATTCTTCTTTCCAAGGTTTATGGGGTTCGAGTTCGATTGCCTTTGTTGTGTTTTAGTCAAACAATGGCTCCATTAACTTTAACGAATTATGAGATATCTCATTGGCTAGACTTTTTTCGTTTTTGTTTTTCATTGCTTGTGTCCGCTTTTTCGGGTTCATAATTGCCAGATCGTGATTGGAGTATCTTTCTCTCCTCATCAGCTACCGGAGCTATCTGTGGATCCAAGTATTGTTCTCGGGATTTCTTTGTCTGGTCATGTTGAGAGGCCAAACAGGGTTGGCGAGGATTTGCTTACATTGGTCCCGCGTTCTTCGGGCAATGCTCTTCGTTTTCCTATTCACTGTTAGAGCTGCAGCCTATCCACTGGTAGCCCTTGATTCTTGATTGCGTTAGTGACCAAGTACAGCTGAGAATTAGGATGCTTGAATGTAGCGTGTGAAAAGGCGCGAGGGATGAGGCTTGTGGTGTTTAATTGTTTGTAGAGACATCACGAGGGAGAATGCTGGATTCTATCTATGAAGTCAATAAACTCTGTTATGTCTGTCACTCAAAACTTGCAACATGTCTACTTCTATGGCGCTGCCTATTAACACGAATTTTGCTGCACAGACCGTAGCGTATCCCATGCAACGTTGATGTCCTACTACGGTGGTCACAGACCAAAACTCCCCTTGGCGGAATCCGACTCGGTTAGTCAGCATCGCCGCTATACTCAGGCGCCAAGCACCCTCGACTCACCCGCTGCTCAGGCTGCTCACCCTCTCGCTCAAGTCATGCTCAGGCTGCTCAGTCACGTTGCCGCTCCTCCATCTTATTAACCAGTACTACGTCCTTATTAATGTAAATTATTAACTCTACATAATAATCTTAAGGGGGCCCACAAGACAACACCCTTCTCCATGAGGCTGGGGAGCACATCGGGTGGTGAGACACCGTCTGGGAGGTAGATAGCAGTCATAGTGTTTGCTTGATTCTCTCTCTTAGTAGCGAGCTGCTTGAGGCCAAGGTCGGAAACAGCTTTCTTGATCTTGTCGGATGCTGCTTTGTGGTCCGCGAATCGCTGCTCCAGAGGCTGAGAGAGTATCTGGTTGAGCGAGGTGTGTAGGGCGTGGATGAGCTGTGGTGAAGGAGTAGCAAAGTAGGACGCCTTCTTTGCCTCGTAATTTTGCATAATGGGTAGCCAGTTCTTCCAGGATCCGAAGTAGGATGTGAGTCTCGTCTTCCTGTTCTTGAAGACGTCGATTGCGCGGCCAGAAACCATGAGGATAGACAGACCGGCGGGAACACAGATTGCTTTCTGAGAAGCTGTGAGGACGACATCAAGGCCCCACTTGTCGAACTTGATCTCCTCGCCGCCAACACTGCACACACCATCTACGATGACAAGAGTATCCGGTGAGACGCGGTGCACGAGCTCTGAGAGTGCCTTTAATTCCGAGAGAACACCGGTTGATGTGTCGACATGAGTTACGGTAACAAGCTTGTACTTCTTCTCCTTCAACGCCTTCTCCACTTCATCTAACTACGGTCTATCACCAATGGGTGCCTTCAACTGTGTTGCCTTTGCGCCGTAGGTCTCGAGGCAGTCGGCGAACGAGTCGGCAAAGCACCCGGTGTGTAGCACCAGAGCCTCCTCGCCAGGCTCGATGAGGTTTGCAGCTACCTGATCCCAGCCGAGCGTACCAGAGCCGGAGAGAACGAAGGGCTGCGCGGAGGAGTCGGTGGTCTGGAAGAGCTTGCGCAGGTTGGAGAGGACTTCGCCGAACGTGTTTACGAAGGGTTGGCCGACGTGCGATTCACTGTGAGAGAAGGCATGTCAGTATCTGGCAACATGGCCATAGCTAGCCCTGGAGGCGCTGTGCTGTTGAACGTACCTGTAGTGGGACATTGACTCGAGGACGGCATCATCAAACTCAACCGGCCCTGGAATCATCAACGCTGGGTGCGGTGCTTGCTTCGACATCTTGGCTGGCTGCTCCTTCTTTACTTCTTCCTTCTCGGTCTGTGTGGCTTCCTCTTTGGTCTTCTCTTCGATCTTCTCTTGGAACTTGGACTTCCGTATTATCTTCCCTTGCTCGTCTTCCCAGTGCGCTGATCGTTCGGTAGAGAAGGGTGTGTTGAGTTCTAGAAAGGGCTTTTCGAGGAAAGCAGAGGTGGGTGAGGGTGAATTGAGGTGCTTGGAGAAGAGGTTGAGGCGCGAGGTTGCCGACGCTTTAGCTCGCGGTGATGACATGGAGGGGTAGCAAGAGCGGGTGAGGGGTCGGATAGACAAGGAACGTAGAACGCGCGCCAGACTGACCGGCTTTGGAGCCCTCCGCTCCAGAATCTTGTGCAGGGTGCGGGTGTTGACGGAGAATTGCTCGATGGAATTGCGATTGAGGACTGAGGACTGAGTGACTGGAAGAACTGGCGATGTGGACGCGAACGAGTGGCCAGGAGGTACCACTGCGCGTTCAAACGCCGGAACAAGCGACTGTCAAGAGCTCTGGACGTGGGTAGATTAGTCAATGAAGACAGCCACGGAGCGAATTGCCTTTTCGTGAGAAATTTTGAGCGCGTCTTAGTCAACTTTCTCAATTGCCGTCGTCGGCGGTTTCCACCCCCACAGACTTCGGCGGAGTACCATCGAGGGCCGTGTCTGTGCTTAGTGAATGGGCCACTCCCTCCGTACGTGACCAGTGCTCAATTGGATACCATTTGTCTCAGCATGCTTAGACCACACAGGGAGGCCGGATAAATCCGGCCCGATGACATTAAACCAGTTTAGGCCATCTGTCCCTGTATGGTCTGAGACACTTTGGCAGACGTTTGTAACACACGTCGGCATATCCGCATAGCTGATATACGGATATTCACTTCTTATTCTTACAACGAGTTTGGGCAGCTTAAAAAATTCATCAATTATACATTAAACTCTGGCGAATCAAATGGTCTACTTAAAAAGTCTCTTTGCCTTCCTGTTCCTGACATTAATTTCAAAATAGCCATGACATAGATTGCCAAAGTGAACAATTAGCAATATCCGCATTAATGACGCGTCAACCTCAACCACCCATACTCTATATGCTATATTAAAATCTATTTATTATAAGCCCTCTCTGCCTTTAGCAGTATTAATTAATAAAAAGGGTAGTTTATTAAAAGCTTAAGAAGACTGGCTTTGTTGAACAAGTAGACTGTCCATAGAGCCGTTGCAAAGCCATTCATAAAGCCGTTGCAGAGCCATGCAGAGCCGTTCATAAAGCCGTTCATAGCGACGTTGCAAAGCCATTTGTAGAGCCATTTGTAGAGCCGTAGCAGGGCCGTTGCAGAGCCGTTCGTGGAGCCGTTCGTAAAGCCGTTTGTAAAGATGATGCAAAGCCGTTCGTAGAGACGATGTAGAGCCGTTCGTACGGACGATTGTATGGGCGACTATATATGGGCGATAGTAGAGCTGTGGTAGAGCCGTTGCAGAGCCGTTGCAGAGCCATTGCAGAGCTGTATTAAAGGGGTATCTTCGACGCCTTTTGGATGCACCCATGGCTGGCAGTTAGTTCTAGAAAATCCATCAATTAGAGAGCTGATTAAGGCGATTCTAACGCAGGTATTTACAGGATAATATACGTGGCGGTTGCTTACATTAATTTCGTCAAAGTTGATGGTTTGCCTCATACAAACAGAGCGGCTCAGCTTCCAAAAGCTTGCTAAAGTGGCTCAGACCAAGGAGCAGATGGATCGATCGAATAGGTTAGCTTGCAGATATTCGATAATCCGCGCAGCGGATATTCATCGGTTTCTTGGTCTGAGCATGCTGAGACAAGGATACCATGGTGTCACAAATCATCTGAGCAGCCAGATGAACATCTCCCGTCTTCCCGTCCGCCTTCAGCTGCACCGCCAGCACGACATGTCTTGGTCCAGATATCGTAGCCATGGATTGGGACGTAGGACTCGACTGGATCAGGCAAATACTCAGCTCGTGGACCACGGGCAGCTGAGGACAGTCACGAACGATTGACCTCATGAACTTTTCAACGTTAGAGTGAACGTCTCTGTCGAATGCTAGCAGTCCATCGTCATTTTCCGACATAATCGCCAAGTCCAGTATTGCTTGTGTTAATGCCAGGTATCAGTTCTTTATGTTGTTCACCATTCTCGATGCGTGGGCGGAAAAGCGCGAGGCGTTTATGCACGCGTCCCTTGTCCTGGCTGCTTCAGCCTGATCCCCTTCCTTTCGTTTCTCGCCTCCCACGACATCTTTCTGTCTTATCTTGTATGAGCAAGAGCCACACATTCGTTTCCTACCCCCATGTCACATCAGCTGACAGAATCCAATGTGTGCGACCGTTGCGACCAGGAAAAGACACCCTTGTCGTGGTGCGTGAACTGCAGAACTCGCGTGTGCAACGCGTGCTGGGAACTTGTCCCGGGCCACCGCATCGACAGGCTTGGCCCACAGGACCTTCCCCACGAGAAGACGGATTACCGCTCGTTCGTACGGTTGCAGAACATATTGTACCCAAACTTGTCCGAAGATGAGCTTCGACATCTACATGAGGCTGACGGCGAGGCTTTCTGGTTTGGTATGCGATCCCCAACCGTCTACTCGTGCACACTTAACAATGCTAGGCACTAGCAATGACCGATATGGAGAGCCATACTTCACGGATGGTGGCATCTATAGCTCACTTATGGCGCAATCGGGCCACAGTGAACGAACACCAAAGTATCCACAGCTGGTTTCGTTCATTGGCCAAACTAGTCTGTGATCACCTCGCCCATCAAGAAGGTAGTTGACAATCATAGATGCCGGCAAAAGCGCTTTGATCAAGATGCTTATTGATCAAGAAGAGCGCATATTGTCTTCGAATGAGGAGCCTTCCTTTCCCTCGCCTGTTGTAGGCTCAGCATTATACGAAAATGAACCCACATCTGCCAATGTCCATCTGTATGCGGACCCTCGAACATTGCTGGATGCCTCAGGTCATACGCCCCTTCTCTTTGCTGACTGTGAAGGCCTTGACGCGGGAGCAAGAGTTCCTAGAGCAGAGATAGCTCGCCGACAGCCCGAGCAGATCGAGATTTTGTATGACTGGATTCGCCATGGTAGAAAACGCAAGCTTGCATGGGCCAAAAACGAGCAGATGCGTGGGCGACAGTTCACAGTCAAACAACTATACCCTCGAATATTATACACGTTCTCTGATGTTGTGGTTTTTGTGCTCAAGAACTCGAAGTATGTTCGTTGCTTGAATATGCTCCATATACATGAGATGACACTGATGTTGACGTAGGACTTTTGAGAAGACCGCATTGAATAACCTTCTTAACTGGGGAGAGTACTCTCTTGAACAATCAATCAACCAGCCGGCATTGCCCCATGCAATCATTGTTCTTAACGGCTCCCGAATAGAGCGCTCGAACTCTAAGCTGGGTACAAGAGAAACAACGAGAAACCTTTTAGAGTCCGTCAGCACGAGTTTTGACCAGGATCCTGACATTATGCCCCTCATCCGAAGTTGGCGGGAACGCGGTAAAAGGATCCGGGATTGCAGAGACTTGATCGGGTGTTACTATGCGTCATTTTCGGTCGTCAAAATTCCCATGGAAGAGCAGGGCCAGTACAACCTTTTAGCAAAGCAGATCAGTACTCTCCGCCAAGAGATCGATAAATGCTGTAGACTTTCATACGAAGCAAAGCGCGAAGCACGCCTTCTTTCCAAAGCCGACGAGCTTGACGTTTATGTACAGCATGCGTTCGATCATTTTTCAACATATCTCGACCGGCCATTTGACTTCGTGAAGATTTCGCTTCAACACAAGCCGATTCCAGAGAATTTTGGAGAGCATCTGCTACAGCTGGCCCAAGAGATCCAGGACCAAGGAAACAAGAGAAATCGACAACGGCTCACTGGCCAATCTATCTTCAAAAAGATGGGCATTGTTGTATCTTCTAGCGTTCTACTAGAGTGCATGAGGTATCACAAAGGTTGGTTTCGATTCCTTGCCTATTACTAAGGAGCGCCTAGATCAATGTTTCTAACAATGTCGTCCAGGCCGGGCAAGTCAACATCTTGATGAATATACCGACTATATCGATAACGTCCTCTGGGAGTTCTGTGTAAAATCGTATCCTTGCGAATACGACTCTGACGGGCGCCGTTGCATTAATACGAGGCAGCGTCACGGGAAGGGTCATCAAGATGCCGCTGGGAGAGTGCGAGTGGGAGATTACAAATCGCGCTTCACTTACGAAACCTCCATCCGACCTTGGATCGACAGAGTGCACCGGCAACTCCAGCACCTCGAGGGTCGGATGCAAGGATTGAGAAACGTTCAAGGCAATCAGGGTCGGACTGATGCTTCCCTTGCCCTGCAGCTTCACAGCGAAGCAATGACGGCACTGTACGACGAAATCGATTCAGAAAAGCTATTTTCGGGGCGTTCGACCTGCTTTTCGTGCCTGATGGCCATCCCACAACATGNTCTCCCATGTCGGCACCTCCTCTGCAATGCTTGCGTTAGAGGTCATGGCCATCTCAGGCAGAATATTGGCTACGACCATGAACATGTTTACGAGTTACAACAATGCCCTCTACATGCCAACGACAGAACGTGGAAACGCCCCTTCATCGTGCGATTCAAGCCAAATCTGGTCGGCGTACGGGTTCTTTCTTTGGATGGGTATGTATTCTCATCTCTGGTTCCAGGTTTTGTTTCTCCTTTTTTGGCAGAATCCCGTGTTCAATAAAGTCGACTACCTCGACCTATCGCATTTTGAATGGTTAGATCTATTAAATGACTTCATGCTGTCAAGTAGAAGGTTTTTTTTAAGTATCTAACTCTGGCTTGGCACTGGCCGAAGTTAGTAGTGGTCCTCTCTTCTGAAGACTCTCCTTTTGACAATTCATCTTGTTCTTGGAACTCGCTAACAAATTCTAGTGGAGGGATTCGTGGAATCGTTGAGCTGGAGACGCTTTTCCAGATTGAAAAAGAGATGAAGAACAACGAGCTGAAGATACCTCTGCGTGCATTTTTCGATCTCGTTGTTGGCACAAGGTACTGCATTTCCTCATTCATCGACTAAGAATTACTGACGATGCCAGTACTGGTTCGATCATCGCCTTGTGCTTGGCGACCAAGTCATGGGGACTGGAAAAATGTATAGATACTTTTCGAAGTCTCTGCGATCAGGCTTTCACCCCGCGGAGACTTCAAGGAATTCCCTTGTTGCAATTTGCTACCAATTTCAGACATGGTGGAAGTAAATACAAGACTCGACCCTTGCACAAGGCGCTTCGCGAAGTGCTCGGTACGAAAAAGCTCTTCGGTGGTAAGCCTCATGAGACAGCTTATCGACCCAAAGTCGCTGTTACAACTACCGAGGGCGAAGGAACAAAGGCCATTGTGATTGGCAATTATAACAGGCCTGAGATTTCGTCTATCCTAAGCCTAGCCAACACTAGCAAGAGAGAAGTTGACTATGAATTTCTGAGGCCAAGCGATCCCAAGTGTGAATTCAATACTTGGGAAGCTGCCGCGGCCTCGACAGCGGCACCACGATTCTTCAAGAAGTTCCGTCACCAAACATCTCAACGCTCCTTTCTTGATGGTGCTTTATACCACAACAATCCTGCACGTGTAGTGCAAGGTGAGCGGAAGGCTTTGTGGCCTGATGTTGCCGACCACGATCCTGATATCTTCCTTTCCCTTGGAACAGGCCAGAATGAGTCTCGGATTCAGCACCAACTCAGAAACGAAGATGAGGCTGAGGATAGGTAAGACGAGAACTGACTCAGCGCGTAAATGAAATATGACCCGCTAAGTATACATACACAGTACGAAAACCGAGAAGGTTTACGGGTCGTCCGCAGTCAGGGACATGCTCAGAGTCCTCGTAAGCATATATTCCCCCATCTACCATACAAAGCGCAAAGCTGCCAGTGGCTCTAGTGACTTTGCGCTGCTGAACTTTAGCATATCCTGCAGACGTCTTACTGACTACTCTCTAGGTCAATCGCATAGGCAGCATTGTTGATGCAGAAAGAGCCTGGAACGATTTTCTCGCACAAGAACGACAGCAACCGAATCACAACTCCAGTCGGTACATACGCATTAATCCAGACTTCGGCGAAGATCCGCCCAAGATAGATGCAAAGAAGGAGATAGATCAGCTCCATCGCCAAGCGAAAAGGATACTTGCCACAAGTCGATACAAAGATACCATCAAGGATGTGGTTCTGAGATTGGCGGCCAGTTCATTCTACTTCGTCAAAAGTTCAAGCAAAATGGTCGAACATGGACAGACACACAGAATTAAGGGTACGTCCCTTTCTCTTTCCTACTTCGCGCACTGACAATAACTGATGTTACACAGGCAACATATGCTGCCGGTTTGAGGATGGGTCCCGAAATCTTCGTCGCATGGGCGAGTTCTTAAGGAACCAGCAAAAACCGGCATCAAAGCCAACTTTCCACATCATCAACAATGAAAACAACACTGTCATTCAGAGGGTACATGATAACTCATACTATATCGACCCGTGCTAAAAGAAGCATAGATTGAACTAAGGAGCACTGTAATTGCAAACATGCTCGATCGAGCCGTCTTCGCGCCCGAAGCATGCGAGATTGACGTCCCTGTGCCGTCTGCATGGGTCGCTATCAATATATCGTTGGTCAATACGAACGACATCCCTGACCATTATCCAATTAGCGGGTTTCCCAGGCTGCTACCAGACATGCCGCCGCGTAGGTCAATACCACAAACCAAGATGCCTCGAATTAACGCAGTATAGGCGACAGAAGACCTCGCGCCTCGAGAAATGCTACGACAAACGAGCAAAATCAGTCTCTGCCAGAAGTGCCCGAACTTGAGACGACTCAATCAACGCGCCGTATTCGGACAGAAGGGACAGCAAGCACCTCGACGCCGGCCTACAGGGATCGAGTGCCAGCTGTCGAGCTCGATGCAGATTCCCGAATGCCGTCGCGAGCTGCACAGAGCACATCTAGCGGCCGCAATGTTGATGAAAGTGGGAACCACAAACAGCGAAGGGAGTGGCGACCGAAGGATCCAGCCCGAAGACCGGAACCTGATCCAGCTCCAGTTGAATTGCCTGGAGACGCACGCCCCAGGCCGAGACGGCATCACTCTTCCCTGCCAAGGGAACGTGATCAGCTTATTGAGCTGCCCTCTCACGTCCCCCTGTCGAGCATCCATCCGCTGTCATCAGTATCCAGTACGATATCTGAACGCACAGAATCTTCCTCGTCGCCCTTTGCGCCGCAGAGTACTCGAGCAGTACCTGCTGCAAGCCCATCGGGCACCTCGTCAAGGACTGTGGTTCGTGAAACAGGTGGTAGAGTGGAGAGAAGAAGATCGTATATCTCGCTTTCGAGCCCGTTGCAGCGGCTGGAAAGAAGGCATCGGCAGCCCCCGCCGCCTCCTTCGTGGCATGGAGAATATTCTGACGATGATGTTGAGTCGAGTGTGTTATGAGATGAACGGAGTCTTTGACAAGTTCGACATCGGACATGAATTAGTGGCCCACATCCTCCGCCTCTCCCAACCTGAACTCTGTTAGTCATAGATAGCCGGGTGTATCTAGGAAAGACTTACGCTACTTGATGAGAGAGGCTCGGGATGTCCTCATGAAGACGAGGCTTCAGGTCCTGTTCCTTGACCTGGCCAACGTTCTCAAGCTCACACTTCTCTTCATCCTCCGTGTTGTCTGACTGTTCTGCCTTCTCCACGAACGAGAAACTGATCAGAATTTCACCTTTATCAGCCAAGGCTTGAACGAGTTCCTCATTCGGGGGCAGTGTGGCCAACAGTCAGCGTTCAGCGAGCGACGGCGCCTTCTGCTGACTGACTGCGCCCAACCAAGCCGCTCGCTGAACGCTCGCTGGAAATGTACATACGCTGACTGCACAGCTGACAGCGCGCTGATCCTAATCAGGTAAATAATATAGATCTAAGAGTCATAGAGTTAAATTCTAGATTTTTGCCAGCACCTCTATATATACAAATATTGACATAGTCTGATCTTAGATTTACCCTAATTAACCTTAAATAGTATCCAAATATCGTCAGATTTAATTAGTACGCTGTAGAGCTTCAAAGAAATAGGTAATATTAATAGTAAGGATTTGGTCTAAGTAGTTAAGCAGGCTTTATTTTAAAGTTAGACTTTATTAATAATGCATAAGTGTAAATACTTATAGTTTGCCGAAATGTAATATCCTATAGGATTATCTAATTAATATAGGCTTGTATATAGCCAGCTGCCTAAAAGGGCTATTATTTACTACTATTGGGTGTAAAAAAGGCTTAAGTAATTGGATTAATTAGTGTAGCTAGAAGCGTTGGACATATCGCGAGGACGGCCAACGCGCTAGTGGTAAGCGAACCAATAGTGTGATGGCAGAATATGGCAGAATATGGCAGGACACGGCCAATACGCTAGTAGTAAGCGAGCCAATGGCGAGGTGGTAGAACATGGCAGAACATAGCAGGACGCGCCCAATATATATGTGTGACGCGCGTCGCAAGTAGAAAAATAACAATCTACCAACAATACCGCATAGTACATATTATTATAATATATATATTCTGCATATTATTAAAGCATACCAACACTAATTAGTAAGCGCGCATAGATTAGGAAATATATATTAGTTTAGAAGACATCTAATACTCCACCTTATAACAGCCTTATTTTAGTTAAAGAGAGTACTAAGGATAATCTGGAAGCTTAATAGCTTACTATTACCTATAGACCCTTATTACTGCTAAGAATTAAATAATACACTCTAGATTTGGAAGGATATTGCTTCCCACCTTATTAAAAGTTAAGTTTTTAACAACTTATATTAACTACCCTTTCTCCCTCCTTATAAATACTATAAATACTCTCTCTCTATAAATACCAACACCCTTTATTAATAACCTCTTTATAACTAAATAAGATGGCTATACCTATAGACTAAAAGGCAGAGGTAAAGTAATAGAAGAATAAAATTAATATATAAACTGCGACTAACGATAATATTATAGACTATATTTAGTTTAAGATATAGGAATATAATAACAATAACTCTATTAACAGCGCTTTATGGGACTACTTTTAAAAAGACTTTAAAGAGTTTATTATAGATATATTCTCTTAAGCTAGCACTAAAACCCTTAAGAATCTTTTTCTTTTTTTTTATAAAGGAGGAGTGTATATACGTAAGAACAATAAACGTACTAAGCTTATATAAGTTTTGGCTAATATACTACTTAAAGAAACTTAACATAAATAGAGCTAAGAAGAATTTAATAAAGCCTATAAGGAGTAATCTAATAGCACCTTTAAGTCTAATATACTTACCAACGTATTTATACGCGGCTTAAAACATAAGACTGTATAAACCCTTATACCTTAATTAATACCCAAAAGCACACCTATAACGACTTTACTAATGTCTTAAACAACTCCGCCTTTAAGTCCACTACTCCTACCTCCGTAGGCTATAACACCTACTACCACTATACCCGTTGCCATAGCACCTACTTCTACACTAGGGTATAGAAAGGAACTAGTAAATATAGCTAAGTTATATATAGATAACTAGAAATATAGTAGTACTAGCGGAAACTTTAACTTTAAGTTAATAATCTTCTACGATATCTGTAATAGAGCAGACGTTCCACCTAATGCCTACCTTAAGGCTCTCCCACTTATGCTACAAGGCCTAGCTCTAGATTACTACTATAATGCTAGACTTGCTATACTTACATTTAAGGACGCTTATAAGTTACTTTATAGCTTCTTTAGAGGACCTAGTTCTAAACGTAAAAGCCTTAATAAATAGAATTTAATATTATTATAGATAGTTATGCAAAAGAATGCGGATAAATTAACCAGTTAATATCTTTAGATACTAGTTACTAAACTCTCTTAACTATAGTATAGACTAAATTTAGAACTATAAGGAGTCCCATTTCTCTACAATAAGCTTATTATATCTTATTAGGGGATTCCCGTATATTAAATTGCTATATTAGATCTACTAGATAAACTAGGCCCCCTTATTAATAAACTACAATCCTTAATTACGGCTTATAAAAAGCAGAACTTAAAATAAATTTAAGCCTATTACACAGACCGCCGATACCTTAGAAGGAGAGATAACTATAACTAAAATTGCAATTGTAATTAACCTTAATTTCCTCCTTAATATAAACTACGTTGCTTTATATATAATAAGGAGGACTATCGCTTATAGAAGTATAGTAAGGAAAAATAAGAAGAGGCGAAGGCTTAGTTTAGAAGTATTAATAAGGACAAGTTTAATAAGTTTAATAATCGCTTTACTTAACGCCTTAATTAATACATCGCCGACTATAAGGATAATAATGGTATTAACTTAGAAGAAGAGCTTAAAAAAGTCTTTTATATACTAACTATTAATACAAGTACTAAGACAGTTAACCAAAATAATTAGTTGTATATTAATTACTTCTATATATTCTTTAGTTAAGTTAAGCAATAGAAAGCAACCCTTATAGCTATTAACTTAGCAAATAAGGCCTTTAGTTATTTAGTTATAACTATAGATAGCGTAACTCCTTTTATATAAACACCTCTTATAACTAATAAAGACCTATTTACTTATAATACGACTACGTCCTACTATACTATAGACTGCTTTTTAGGTATTATAATCGATATAGGAGCCTCTAAATACTCTACGGTAGGATATAGTTAGTTCTTAGCATTTTAAAGACTTAATACTAATATATAACTCAATATAACTATATAAGGTATAGTCAACGTATAATTTAGTATTAGATTAACCTTATTAATTAGATTAGCTAAAGTAGCTACCCCTATTAGCACAATTGAGTTTTATATTATTAAGGTTAATACCCTATTTTTACTTTACTTAGTAGATATAGACTACCTATAAGTATATTTTAATAACTTAAAGAACTTACTAGTTATATCTCGCAGTATAGTACCAGTCGTATATTATTTTGGCTACCCTTTCCTACTTTAAAATATATCCCTACGTACTTATTTAACTAAGTTATTTAAGTAAAACCCTTACTACTTAACCGATATAGAACTGAAATAACTATATTACCGTTTTAGCCACCCTTTAGTTAAGCGCCTTACGCGAGTACTTAAGCGCTTAGGATATAACGTTAATAGTAAGACCTTAAACCATCTTATACGCTACTACTATTATTATTAAAAACACGGAAAATTACCCGGTAGATTTAGATTTATAATACATAATAATATTAATTTTAACTATTTAATCGTGGTTAATATTATGTATATTAACGGCGCACCCCTTCTATATATCATTAATAAAGGAATACAATTTTAAGCTGGTAGATGGCTATAAAGCATTAGCGCAAAATATATATAGGATATACTACAAATATACTAAATTAACATATATTTGGGACCTCCTAATATAATTATATATAATATAGGTAAGAACTTTATAAGTAAGGAATTTAAGTAGTACGCTATAACATTTAGAACGATTATAAAAAGCGTACCTATTAAAGCCTATAACTTAATTAGAATAGTAGAACGCTATTACAGTCCCCTTTGCCGTATATACCGTATTATTACTATAAAACTACCGGACATTAATAAAGATATAGCTCTATAAATGGCTTTTAAGGTAATTAACGATTTAGTAGGCCCTAACGGCCTTATACCTACCTTACTGGTATTTAGAGCTTACCTACGCATAGTAGAATCCGATATACTTAACCCTATAGTTATATAACAAGCTATAGCCCTTAGGAAAGCTATAGAAGAAGTTAAGAAGATTAGAGCTAAACATTAAGTAGTAGATGCTCTTAATATACGCAACGGCCCTAAAACAACCGCAATTTACGACCTACTACTTAACTTACTTATACTGGCATGGAGAGAAGGACCTATAGGCTAGCCTAGTTTTTAGTTAGGTCCCTATAATCTACTTAGTATTAATAATAAGACCTATACTATACAACTCCCCTACGGCCCTATTAACTTTCGCAGTATAGTTATAAAACTATACTTATAAGAACCTAGAGATATAGAGGACGTATAACCTAATAACGAGAACGAACTACCTTAGTTAATCGTGGAACTACCTTAGGAACCTTAACTAGTTAAGTAAAGACAAGGTAAACCACGCAAGTATTCTATCGCAGTTAATACTGTAAATATATCTATATACTTATAAGATAAGAATAAAACTAATAGTTAGTTTACAGCCTTACAATAGAAAGAGGTTAAAGAACTACTTAAGAAAGGAGTCTTTAAATTAGTTAATATTAAGGACGTACTTTAAGGCAACAGAGTATTTAACTCTAGATTTATCAATAAAATTAAGAATCCCAGTACTAATAAGGCCTTTAAGAAATCAAGACTAGTTATACAGGCCTATAACGACCTAGAAAAAGACCTTATACTAACCTAATTACCTATAATTTAACGAGTTAGCCAACGCCTTATTCTTTATATTATAGCCATAACCTAGACTAATAATATACACCTTTACTTACGAGACATCTTATAAGCCTACGTTTAGTTAATTATAAAACTAAATTAAGACTTTTATATCTAAGCACCTCTTAAACTTAGTATAGCACTTAGAGTCTTATAAGGCACAATCCTTAAGGTTGTTAGACCTTTATACGGCATCCTAGAAGTAGGCAATTATTAGTTTAAAACCTATTACAACCACTATACTAAGGAGTTAAATATAAACCAATCTACTTATAACCCCTGCTTACTCTACCTTAATAATTCTACAAGCTTTAGAATAGTTGGCCTTTAAACTAATAATACCCTCTTCTTAGCTAATTTGGTTTTTGTAGCTTTAAAATAAGAAAAGATTAAGAAAGTAAAGTTTCTAATTAAGGAACGCGAGTACCTTATACTAAAGCACCTAATTAAGTTCAACGGAGGCATTATTTAATAATAGGACTATATAATTATACTTATATAGGAGCGCCAATGCTAGAACCTAACCCTTATTAATATTAAGGAAGCTATTATAATAACTAGCTCTAGAGGTACTATTTATATAGCACTTACACCTAAGGACCAATACGTTGCCTAATAAGTAAGAGGAGCTTATATTGTGTCTGTATGCCAGCCTAAAGCTTCTTTTAATTTATCCTACGCTGCCTAGGTAATTAACCCTAACAAGAAAGACACAAAACTACTTAATAAGAGAATTTAGTAGCAAATTAAAAACTTAATAAGAGGTTTAAGCTTTGTTAAACTTAATATAGAGACACTTTAACTGCTTATATTCACCAATTCCTTATTTATAAATAATAAGGACCTCTTATTATAAATTGGATATATCCTAGTACTAGCAGACTTATTAAATAAGGCGAATATCGTCTACTAGTCCTTAGTTAAGTGCAAAAGAGTCACTAGAAGCGTACTAGCCTCTAAATTATACGCTATAGCCTATGGTTTTAATATCAGCGCTATAATTAAGGCCATAGTCGAACTATAACTTAATATCAGCCTACCGCTTATCCTTTGCACCAATTCTAAGTTAATTTATAAATACCTTATTAAGCTAGAAACAATATAGGAGAAGAGACTTATAATTAATGTTATATGCCTACGCCAGTTATACAAAAGACGTAAAATAGCTAAAGTTAAGTAGATTAACGGAGATAGTAACCTTGTGGACGCTATGACTAAAAGCAAACCGTTATTAGCCCTTAAGCGACTTATTAATACAAACCGAATTAAGTTAGAGACGGTAGAATGGGTAAAACGTTCTACTAATAATAGCGTTAATTTAGAGGCATAGGGTAGGGAAGGAAGGGAGGAGAAGTGCGTATATAGATTTCTCGGACTACATAGTTATAGCCTACTAGTTCTTTATATTTTCTAAAATACTCCTAGTATAGCTAGAAGCGTTAGACATATCGCGAGGATAGCTAACGCGCTAGTAGTAAGCGAACTAATAGTATAATGGCAGAATATAGCAGAATATGGCAGGATACGGCTAATACGCTAGTAGTAAGCAAGCTAATAGTAAAGTGGCAGAATATAGCAGAATATAGTAGGACGCGCCTAATATATATGTGTGACGCGCGTTATAAGTAGAAAAATAATAATCTACTAATAATACCGTATAGTACATATTATTGTAATATATATATTCTGCACGTTATTTGTTAGTGTTACAGGGTAACTTATTAATGCTACTCGAGTAAATACAGTAAATATTAGTTGATAAAGCTTGTTGTTTAGAATTAGGGGGTAGGTAAGGAACCTAAGGTTCCTCACCACGCTAGTGCCGCGGCGACACGTGACGACACGTGACGACCGCTTACCTCATTCCCGACACTAGCAACTCTTCTTTTGTAGTTGCCATCTATATATACTTATAGATTGCTACTATATAAAGATATAAAGCTAAGGAAAAGAAGAAGAAGAAATAAAGGGGAAGAGGTAGTATAGGTAGATATACGGGTTTATACAAAGATATTAGTTCCGCTTACCGCTCTTAGCTAAGCTAATAGTAATTTTCTATCCCGGGGATAGAAAATTCTAATTAGCTAGCTTAATAAATAGCGTTAATAGAACTCTACACCGCCACCCAAATTAATTAGGTGTGGCGCTCTTAGCAAGAATCTAACTAATTAGATAACTTTAACTGGCGGTTAAAGTTTTATAAAATCTTAACTTCTTTAAATTTCCCTTTTAACCTAACCTTTAACTTATATATATAAAGTATTTATGTTAACAAACGTCTCTAGTGCCTTGTTTAGGTTTGCCTTTATTATTATATCTACTAGGTTATCTTAGCTATTAATCTATTAGATCTTAAAGAGTTTTTAACGCTTATAGGACTACTAAAGTGCTATAATATTAATTATAAGGCGCTTTTCCTTTATAGTACTAAGCTTAACTAAACACTTATAGAAGAAATATAAGTCGGTGTACACGATTATAGGGATAATAGGAAGTTTAAGTTAATCTATAATTATTTTAAGGGTAGTTCCAATTGTAATTGCTATATTAACTCCACTAACTATTTTATATATCTCTAACGCTAAAACGCTTTAAGTAACGTATTTGCTCTTAGTTAAGCTTTAATAGATAAGATTGCCGTAGATTATAAAGTTATTCTCTCTAGTAGATTTGTTTGCTATAATAATCTTATATCCTAACTAGGAGCTAAAATCTTTATTATTTACAAACGATCTATTAATAAACATAAATAGCTTAGTAGTAGGAAGATTAATAGGTACGTAGAGTAGTCCCCAATTAAGATAGTTTATTTGCCAGGAAAGACGCTTATTTAGGTTAAAAATATTATCCTTAGTTAGTTTCTAGTATTAGGCGGCAATAGAGAGATTAAAGGAAGCTTTAGGTTAATAGATAGAAGCTATATAAGCTCCGTAAGCGCGTTACTCTACATATCCTTNCTTTAGAGAATTAATATTAATAATATTAATCTTCTTGCCTTAACCTTTCTGGCGTAGGGCAATAGAATTCTTATTTAGGGAAATAATACATCTATTAAAGAGTAATGGTGTTATTAAATTAAGTCTTTCCTTTAGCTTTGCTATAAAGTTTACCTTTACTAGCTTATCTTCTTTAAGAGCTAAGAATTAGTTGTCTCCTAAGATAATTATATCGTCTATTTATATGCTAATAATTCTAAATGGAGTTTCCGTGGCTGTAATAAGGAAGCAGGGATTAAATATAGAAGTAGTTATTAAAAGCTTCTCTTTATGGTGCTTGCTGTAAGTAGCCCACTAATAAGTTCCTGCCTCTACGATTCTATATAGTGGCTTAAGTATAACTATAATCGTATCTTCGGGATATTGGTGGCGAATTTACTTTAGAAGGTATGCTAGTATTAAGCGCTAAAGGCGTGTCTCTAATTGGGTATAGGCCTGGGTGATATCTCGCAAATAAACTACTATTCTATTCTTTATTAAGGAGGGAGCTAGCGTAATAATAACTCGCTAACTAGCTCGTTAAATTATAGGGGATTGTGTAAGAATTACTTCCTTACCGTTATTATTATAACCTTAAATGACTAGCCTTGACTTCTTGAATGGGGTATTAGTAGCTTTGCCTTTAATCTTATTAACTATTCTTAACCTAAATATACAAACCCTATTAAACTTAGTAGGGTTATACTTCTTAAACTTAAAGACTCCTCTTATAATAAGACCGTTAATCTCCTACTTATTAGATGCTTGGAAAGGAGCTCCTAAAGTTATAATATGGCCTTCCTTTTAAAGCTGTTTTACAAGCTTAAAGTTAGCCTTCTCTTTAGCTGTTATAAAGGCCATTAACAGCTTGACTCTATTCTTAATAGCGGTAATAAGTTACTCTTTAAAATTAATAAGGTGTTAGCGGTTTTATAATCCCTTTAGGCGACCTCTACCGCGTTATAGTTGCGGCGTATCTACTACAGTTATATTAGGGTCGTAGTCGCCTTCTAGGGCATGTTAATTATGGTTCTTCTCTGGGGTATCTCCTGGGGTATCTTTTAGGGTATCCTATAAAGGCTTGGAACTGTTATCTTTATAGTAAAACTTAATAATAGTTAAACGGAATTAAGTAGGTCTATAGGGCATCTAAAGAGTATAAGTCTAACTATTAATTATAATAAGTTTATATAGGCCTAACCATCCTCCCTTTTCACGCTATATGCGTACCTTAGATTGGAGTAGTAGATTAAGTGTAGTTAAGGTATTTAGGCCATTTCTTATTCCTAGTGCGTTGTTAACCTAGCGCGTAGTATAGAGACGTCGCACCTCCTTTATTGCCTTATAAATCGCCTTAGCTTATTGCACAATAGAGGGAGATAGTGGAGAATTATTAGTTATTTAAGGGTAGGCGCTAAAGACTAGTAACGTAGGTATAAGCCTATCTAGGCTAGCGGTATCGTTAATAGCCTTAACAGCCATCTATAGGATAAGCTCTTCGCTAGCACCCTTTAGTTTTAAAGAAATAATCTTATATGCGCGGCGTAATGGCGTATGGTATTATTTTACCTTTCCAACACTATTATATGCCTTAATGGGGACTTCCTTAACCTTAATTGTTATTACCTTTGCCTGTTATTAAAACTCCGTAGATAAGAAGTTCTTTCCTATATTATAAACGATTTAATTAGGGGGTCCTAGGTAGACATTAATCCAGTATAATTAAAGAGTATCCTATACGTTCCTAGCTAATATATCTTTTAAAAAGCGTGCGGCTTAGAAGGAGGTTAAGAAGTTAATAACTTGGAGTACTAGCTTACCGCTAAGATATATAACATCTATAATGATATAGAAGTTAAAGTTATAGTCGTCTTTAAGGGTAAACTTAAATCGGCTAGGGGACTTTTGGTTCATTTGGCAGTAATAATAGTACTTTATAAGATGTTTAATTGCCTTAACCTTAACTTTATAACCTACTTATTAAAGAACCCTAAGCAGTTAGTAAACGGATAGGTGGCTAAAATGACGATGTAGTTAACGTAGCTCTGACTTAGTTAAGTGACTTTAAGCAACGCTCCTTTCTAGCTATTAAAGGAGCAACTAAGGGTAACCCTACTTGCATACAACAGGCACCCAATTATCTCCCTAAATAAGTATATTCTTA
Organism: Cenococcum geophilum 1.58; assembly: GCF_001692895.1. NCBI lineage: Eukaryota > Fungi > Ascomycota > Dothideomycetes > Gloniales > Gloniaceae > Cenococcum > Cenococcum geophilum. The sequence goes on along the minus strand of NW_027137559.1, from coordinate 4,197,593 downwards.
AGGTTGTTAAGCTTAACGCCTAATTTATTTATATTTTAGATGCAAAATAGGAACAGGGTATTTGCGGGAATAATATAGAAAGTAATATATCCTAATGGGGTTTGGACCTTAATTATGCTAAGAGAGATTATAGTACCCTTACTAAAGCGAATTATATATTAGCCTGCCGTTAATTAGTTAATCTAAACAGAACTATTAAGCTACTAAAGAGCTTAGACTTAAGGTTCTCCTGCTATAGATACTCCTACAGCTCTAGTATCTAGTATAATACTATAAAAGACATTCGCCGAGTATCTGTTGTTAAAGGAGAACGCGGAACTTTCCTTTAGCTTATTAAAGATATCTAACCTTATAACAAAATAGAGCGTAGATTGGTTATTAAGGATAGTAACGGTTTATACGCCATTTACCTTACTATACTTAGTGAAGTATTAGTTGGGAGAGTAGTTCTTAATTTCCATATTTATAAGGAGCTGTTTAGCCTTATTAATTTTACCCTTAAGATCTTCTTCGCCTTTATATTAAACCAGGAAGCTTTAGAAGTAGGCTATAGTAACTTCTTAGTTTCTAATATTTTATACACTCTAGTAAAACTTATTGTATGCCTCCTTTTGTCTATTAAGGGGGTATCTAGTTAACTAGCAATTTGGCTTCTCATAAACGTAGTATTTCTTCTGCCAATTATTACAAAATGAACCTCCATAAGGACCTCTACGATTGCTTTATAGTTAATATTAATTATACCCTCTACTATATCCCCTACCACGACTACCATATATTTAATTAGTCCAGTTATAATTATATTGGTTAGCTGGGTTAATTAAAGTAGGTTAGAGTTAGGCGTTAAATTACTATACTTCTTAAGAGCGTAGGGCGGTGCTAATAGAGGATCTTAATTAAGTATATACTTCTTTATAAGTACTTATAGGGTTAAAGAGAGTAAGGTTATATTTTTTAATACCTTAGTATACGCTAATGACTTAATCATATAGGCTGAAGTCCTCTTAATATGATTTGGATAAACCACGCTAAATTATCTAGAGTTAATTAAAGAGCTTTTAAAGATAATTAAGTCAAGAGGCACCTAGGTTTATAGCAATAATTCTTAGAAAGGTAGTCTTTCTCTACTCTAATATATACTGCTGCTTATTCTCCTCTGTTTTAAAATAGCATTTTATTTTATATATTATTCGGTTAAAATTATATCCTTTTCCTACTAAACGATTATAATAGAAGGTACTAGCTTGGCCCTTAAGCATGACTAAATAAGTAATATAGTATTAATTGGGTTCTAGTCTAACCTTCTAACAACAGTTATAGAAGATACATAACTTTGAATTAAGGATATTATATAATTCTCTACTAAACTTCTTCTCCTATTCTAAATAGAGCTTTATAAGCTCTATAAGCATTTTTAAGGTGCCTCTAATTGGTGTTTAGCTATATTATATTATAGGCTGCGATAGTAATATAGATCTAGTTAGTGGAGTTTAAAGGTTATTAAATTATAAAGTAAGGGGATCTTGCGCTTGTTAGGGGTTGTTAATTAAGGCTATAGGTTAAGCTAGTTAATACAGGGGAGTTAAAAATAGAGGTGGAGGCAATGGATATAAAATATTAGAACTTATGCCTGGAGCAATAGAGTTAAAACGCGTCTCTAGTAGTATATTACTTAGATTCCATTATAATTTAAGCTTCTTTATAGTATATAGTTGGTGCTTAATCTCTTATAGAGTCTATTTATGCTCTTCCTTTATATTAATAACGTGTTCCTAAATATTATCCCTAATACTACCCCTATCTATAGGGATAAATACTCTATACTCCCAAAGGAAGTTACGGAAGTCCTGTATAATATCTTTATTTATAGGAACCTATATTTCCTTTATCTATCTAATAAAGTCCTCCTTTATATAATACTATAGCGCGGTATTATTATATTCGCTGTCTTTATAGTGTTCCATACGGTATACTAAGAATCTATTTAGGTTCTATTACTTAGTGGTTATAAAGTTAGTTACGGCTCTGTCCTATATCTCCGGGTTAATATCTTTCTCGTACTTCTTTAGATAGGTTAACGCCATAGTAGGTAGAATTAACAAGGTGTTATACGTTAAAGGTAGGCAGGATTTTCGGTTTTATAGGATCTCGTAGGTTTGCTGTCCAAAGGTAGGCAATTTAAGATGTTGTTTGACGCGTTTTGGACGTTAACTTAGGACCTTAGGTTTAGTAATACTTCTAACCTAAAGTACTTAACCAAATCTTCGTAAACGTGATTGTTCTACGTGATGGACGCAACTTGGTATCTCCTAGTACTTAGTGACACTTCTATTACTAGTTTTCTGTAAGTTTAAGGTAGTATAGTATCGCCGGGATCTATTCTATATAAGCGTATATAGCACCCCTATACGAGATTATCTCTTCTATTAATAACCTAGCTGCTCTATAGTTAACTGTATATTTAACTACTAATTAGTGTTAGTATTATAGGGTAACTCACTAATGCTACTCAAGTAGATATAGTAAATATTGGTTAATAAAGCTTGTTGTTTAGAATTAGGGGGTAGGTAAGGAACCTAAGGTTCCTTACCACGCTAGTGCCGCGGCGACACGTGACGACACGTGACGACCGCTTGCCTTATTCCCGACATTATTAAAGCATACTAATAATTAGGCCTAAGGTGGCTAATTGACATAGAGTATTACTATGGCTTTTTGGGTTTAATATAATATTATATTTTAATTTTAAATAACTAATAATATAATTTGTACCATTAATTATAATATAACTAGTTTTTAAATTAAATAATAAAGTAAAAGAAAAAGCTTTATTTTATTGCTAATGGGTAAAATATAAAATATATTATATTTTTTTATAATAATAAAAATTAATATTTAGTAGATAAAATGCATATATAAGACATAATAGGGAATTTGTCGGGAATGAGGCAAGCGGTCGTCACGTGTCGTCACGTGTCGCCGCGGCACTAGCGTGGTGAGGAACCTTAGGTTCCTTACCCACCCCTTAATTCTTAACAATAAGCTTTATAACCAACATTTACTATATCTACTTAAGTAATATTAGTAAGTTACCCTATAATATTAATACTGATTAGTGGTTAAATATATAGTTAACTATAGAACAGTAAGGTTTTTAATAGAAGAGATAGTCTTATATAGGGGTGCTATATACGCTTATATAAAATAGATCCCGGCAATACTATACTACCTTAGACTTGCGGAAAACTGGTAATAGAAGTGTTACTAAGTACTAGGAGATACTAAGTTGCGTCTATTATATAGAACAACCACGTTTACAAAGATTTAGTTAAGTACTTTAGGTTAGAAGTGTTACTAAACCTAAGGTCCTAAGTTAACGTCCGAAACGCGTTAAAAATAACACTTTTAATACTCTGCTATATTCCTAGCGGCCCTGCCATATTAAAATCACGTTAATAACGCGCTCTCTAGCCCTTATACTCCTCTGTTAGCATCTAAGGCAGTATTAGCGCGCCCTTACCTTATAATAATTTTAGCTTTGCCAGACTATTAAAGTTCTACTAGTACGCTATCCCTATATTCTTAACACTCTCTACATATTAAATAACTGTTATTATGGCGTTGACCTATCTAAAGAAGTATAAGAAAGATATTAACCTGGAGATATAGGATAGACCTATAACCGACTTTATAACTGCTAAGTAAAAGGAGCTAAATAGATTCTTATTATACTATATGGCACACTATAAAGATAGCGAATACGATAACACTATGCTATAGTATTATATAAAGGAGGATTTTGTTAAATAGATAAAGGAAATATAGGTTCCTATATATAAGGATCTTATATAGGACTTCCGTAACTTCCTTTAGGAGTATAGAGTATTTGTCCCTATAGATGGGGGAGGTATTAGAGATAATATTTAGGAGCATGTTATTAAAGTAAAAGAAGAATATAAATAGACTCTATAAGAGATTAAGCACTAACTACGCACTATAAAGAAGCTTAACTTATAATAGAATCTAAGCAATACGCTACTAGAGACGTGCTCTAGTTCTATTGCTCTAGAACCCCCTACTTCGCGACTTAATAACCTTTAAACTCTCCTACAGTAAGATTAAGTACCATACTCTATTCTATTGAGCTCTACGTCCCTACTGCAGCCTATAATGTAATCCCTACCTCCTTAATCTCTAATGCAATCTTAACTTAACCTAGCGCCACTTAGAGGTATCTTAAAGTTGCTTATAGATCTTACGAAGCTCTATTTAGACCAGGAAAAGAAGTTTAGTAGGGAGCTATATAATATCCTTAATTTAAAGCTACGTATCTTCTACGATTATTACTAGAAGGTAGGACTAGAACCTGACTAATATTACAACGCCTATTCTATCATGCTTAAAGGCCGCGCCAGCACCTTCTACTATGATCGTTTAGTAGGAAAAGGGTATAATTTTAACCGTATAATATATGAGTTAAGATACCACTTTAAAATAGAAGAGAATAAGTAATAGTATATATTGGAATAAAGAAAGACTACCTTTTTAAGGATTATTGCTATAAACCTAGGTATTTCTCGGCTCGATTGTCTTTAAAAGCTCTTTAATTGACTTTAGATAATTTAGCGTAGTTTATCCAAATCATATTAAGAGGACTTTAGCCTATGCAATTAAGTTATTAGCGTATGCTAAGGGGTTAAAGAATATAACCTTGCTCTCTTTAATCCTGTAAATACTTACGAAGGAGTGTATGCTTAATTAAGATCCTCTATTAGCACCGCTCTATATTCTTAAGAAGTGTAGTAATTTAATGCCTAACCCTAACCTATTTTAATTGACCTAGATAATTAATATAACTATAACTAGACTAATTGAATATATCGTGGTAGGGGATACGGTAAAGGGTATAATTAATGCTGACTATAAGGTAATCATAGAGGTCCTTATGGAGGTTTATTTTGAAGTAATCGCTAAAAGAAGTATTACGTTTATAAGAAGCCAAATTACTAGTTAACTAGGCACCCTCTTAATAGACGAAAAGAGGTATATAATAAGTTTTGCTAGAGTGCAAGAAACGTTAGAAACTATAAGGTTACTACGGCTTACTTCTAAAGCTTCCTAGTTTAATATAAAGGTGTAGAAGATCTTAAGGGTAAGGTTAATAAGGCTAAACAACTCCTTATAGATATGGAAATTAAGGATTACCCTTCCAACCAATACTTTACCAAGTTTAGTAAGGTAGATAGTATATAAACTGTTAGTATTCTTAACGACTAATCTACGCTTTATTCTGTTATAAAGTTAGATATCTTTAATAAGCTAAGGGAGAGTTCCGCGTTCTTATTTAACGACAGATACTTAGCGAACGTCTTCTATAGTATTATACCAGATACTAGAGCCGCAGGAGTATCTATAGTAGGAGAACCATAAGTATAAGCTCTTTAGCAGCTTAATAGCTCTATTTAGATTAACTAATTAACGGCAGGCCAATATATAATTCGCTTTAGTAAGGGTACTATGATCTCTCTTAGCATAATTAAGGTCTAAACCCCGTTAGGATATTGTCGGTATTACCTAGGGGGGTACTACAATTGCAATATAAGGTAATAGGTTCTTTGATTCATTTGTGTCTTTCGCAGAGGATTGTAAGGATCGCGGTGCCTAAATAGGGGGCTGATGAGTTACTGTAAGGATGACTAATTAGAGATATGACCACGTAACCTCTACTCGTATAGATACTAGTGACATTTATAAAAAGGAAAGAAGGTAAGAAGGTATAAAGGAGAAGTATATAGGTCAACAGGTGCTCAGGGCAGTAATCGCGAATGTCTCGGGTATTGCGAATATTACGGATATTGCAGACGTTGCGGATATTGTTACGGGTATTGCGGATATCGCTACGGATATTGCGAATATTACGGATATCGTGAACATTCGGATATTGCGGTAGAGACAGGTAGGCGCGTACAAGGTGTTACTGAGGTGTCCTATAATAGAGCGTAGTTAAAGTTAGAACCGAAGGTGTGGCGGCTTTAGAAGGTATAAAAGTTGTCACAGACTATAGGGGAAGTAGGTAGAAGGGCTAAGTCCTATCCGTTGTCGTCAAAATAACAGTTAAGGAAGTCGATATCAACGGTAAGGTCGGGAGGGTTATTGTCGTAGAGGTAGGTAGCGCTCTTGCCCTTATCGTTGCTACTCTTATTATCAATATCACCGCGCCTTACTGTACTAGGTTCCGTACTACTAGGGTCTATACCACTAGGCTCTATGCTACCCGTAAGGCTATAGGTAAAGGCATCATTGTTTATAGACGTGACTATATTCTTAGCCGTTTTGATTAGTATTGGTCCGTTTAAGGTTATAAAGTGCTTAATACCATAGTCGTCATAAAAGAAGTTACCGCTAGTAGGAACTGCAGTTAGGGTTAATGTATTAAATGCCATAGCCGTTATATCCTTATTAAAGTCGTTATTAATATTATTGTCCGCGAGGTACTGGTGGACACGTCTTTTAAATTTTTCTCTTGCTTTATTACGTTCTTCTTTAGTGTACCTAGTTAACTAATAGTCTCCTTTCTTATATATGAAGCACGTCCTAGCATTATTGCTATAACGATTATTTAATGAACTTAGTCGAGACGTTAGTCGGTGGTAGCGACGGTTAGTAAAGAATATATTTGTAGGCTGTTCTGTAGGCTATAAGAACATATTAGCGGGTTGTCCTATAGTACCATTAATCTTCTCATAAGTAACAATTAACGATCGTAGGCTGTTTATAAGGCCAGTAAGTGTAGTAGGCGGGTTGGAGTAAGCTGCCTAGTAAGCAGTGACGTCTTAACAAGCGATAATAAGCTTATTATGTAGGAAGTCATCGTTACGGAGGTTAGCGTTAAGACCATACTATAAATGACGGAGGTCGTTAAGCAGTAGCTGTAGGCAGTCCCCTGTAGACTTGCCTTCATTTTTTATTATTACGGTCTTTAAGGTTATAGCGTTCCATTTTACCAAGATTCCACGCTTATATTCTAGTCCTTTAAAGTGGTTGCGTACGGTATTATAGATGCTATTAAAGGTGGTATAGGTTGCCTTATTCTTATAGTAAAAGTTAAGAGTAATACCCTATAGCATTGTCGGAAAGCCTTTAATCTTTGCCTCTTATGGTATATTAACCCTATTATAAAGGTTATTGAAAATCGTAAGCTTGCGGTTAAAGTTATTATCCTCTCCGCTATACTTGCTTTCCTCCGTATATATCTTTACTAAGGTTACTAAGTCTCTGCCATAGGTAGTAGCTTTAGCTTCTATAGAAGGAGCTGTGATGTTTATAGGGGGAGCCGTGACGTTCGTAGAGGGGGCCGTGACGTCTATAGGGGGAGCCGTGACGTTTGTAGGTGAGGGAGGCTTAGCCGTAGGGAGGTCATTCAAGACAGCTGGGGTCGGGGTAGGTGCCGTTAAGGGAGTTAATAAACGTGATTTAAGACGGCGGTTAATAATATACAAATTAAAGCGTCCTTTATTGTTAATATATAGCTTAATTTCTGCATCTAACCATTCCGTAGGGTTATCTTTATAGGCGACATTATATAGTATTTGTAGTACTAACTTACTCTTCTTATTAAAGACCTATACTCCGTTGCGTCGGAGTAGTTATTTAAGTCCCATAAGTGCAGGCCTATTAGCGTCTTTAAATGTCTATACCTTAAAATTATTAAAGTCCTCTTAGTATAATTCCTATAGGCTTTTGTCTTTAAAGTTATATTTAGTGTACTTATTGATTTTAAAGTTAATATAGTTGGTAATGTCTTCTACGGTAGTCTCATTGGTTAAGATAATTCTATTACTCCAGTTTAGACGTTAGGTTCCTATATTAGACATAATTAACTAGCGTAAATCGTGGTGTAGGTCGTAGTCTTACATATTAAGCAGTTAATAGGTATTAGGGGGTACTGGCGCTTAGTAAAGAGGTTATACTAGGTATTAATTTTATATAGTAGACGCGAACCGAACGAAGCCTTAGTAGGAGTCGGTTCTTAAGTTCCTAGGGCCTTAGTAGGAAGGGTTCTCCTTAGTAAACGCGATAAGATTAACGGGCCTTAATAGGAGCGATCACGTGGTGTCTTTCTTGGGTATTGGGGGTACTGGCACTTAGTGAAGAGATTATACAGGGTTAATTTGCGTAATGGACGCGAACCAAATAAAGCCTTAAAGAAGTCGGTTCTTTAAGTTCCTAGGGCCTATATAGGAAGAGTTCTCCTTAGTAAACACAACGTGGTTGACGGGCCTTGGTAGGAGTGATTGCGTGGTGCCTCTCTTTGTAATAACACCTGGCTAATCTATAATATCTACTAATTAGTGTCGGTATTACCCGGGGGGGTACTGCAATTGCAATATAAGGTAACAGGTTCTTTAATTCATTCGTGTCTTTCACAGAGGATCGTAAGGATCGCGGTGCCTAAATAGGGGGCTAATGAGTCACCGTAAGGATAACTAATCAGAGACATGACTACGTAACCTCTACTCATATAGACAGATATATTATTTTCCACGTTATTCCCGCGAACACCCCATTTTTATTCTGTATTTAAGATATAGATAAATTAGGCGTTAAGCTCGATAACCTTAAGAATATACTTATTTAGGGAGATAATCGGGTGCCCATTATACGCAAGTGGGGTCACCCTTAGTTGCTCCTTTAATAGCTAGAAAGGAGTATTGCTTAGAGCCACTTAACTAAGTTAGAGCTACGTTAACTATACTATTGTTTTAGCCACCTATCCATTCACTAACTACTTAGGGTTCTTTAGTAAGCAGGTTATAAAATTAAGGTTAAGATAATTAAGCATCTTATAAAGTACTACTATTACTACTAAATAAACTAGAAGTCCCCTAGCCGATTTAAGTTTACCCATAAAGATAACTATAACTTTAACTTCTATATTATTATTAATATTATATATCTTAGCGGTAAGCTAGTACTCTAAGTTATTAACTTCTTAATATTTTTCTAAGCCGTACGCTTCCTAAAGGATATGTTAGCTAGGAACGTATAGGATACTCTCTAATTATGCTAGATTAATGTCTACCTAGGACCCCCTAATTAAATTATTTATAACATAGGAAGGAACTTCTTATCTATAGAGTTTCGGTAATAGGCAAAGGCAATAGAAATTAAGGTTAAGGAAGTCCCTATTAAGGCATATAATAGCGTTAGAAAAGTAGAACAATACTATACGCTATTACGCCAAGTATATAAGATTATTTCTTTGGAACTAGAGGACGCTAGTAAAGAGCTTATCTTATAGATAGCTATTAAGGCTATTAACAATTCCGCTAGTCTAGATAGGCTTATACCTACGTTACTAGTCTTTAGCGCCTACCCTTAAATAACTAATAATTCTTTACTATCTCCCTTTATTATATAACGAGCTAAGGCTATCCGCAAAGCAATAAAGAAGGTGTAACGTCTCTACGCCACGCGCTAGGTTAATAACGCACTAGGAATAAGAAATGGCCTAAATACCTTAACTACGCTTAATCTACCGCTCCAATCTAAGGTACGCGTATAGCGTAAAAAGGGAGGATAGTTAGGCCTATATAAACTTATTATAATTAATAGTTAAACCTAGACTTTATAGGATGCCCTATAGACCTACTTAATTCCGCTTAACTGTTATTAAGCCCTACTATAAGAATAATAGCTCCGAGCCTTTATAGGATGCCCTAGAGGATACCCTAAAGGAGAATTATAATTAACGTGCTCTAAAAGGCAACAACGATTCTAATATAATTGTAGTAGACGTGCCGCAACTATGATGCGGTAGAGGTCGCCTAAAGGGATTACGGAATTGCTAATATCTTATAGATTTTAAAAAGCAATTTATTACCGCTATTAAGAGTAGAGACGAGTTATTAATGGCTTTTATAACAGCTAAAGAGAAGGATAACTTTAAGCTTATAAAACAGCTCTAAAAAGAAGGCCGTATTATAACTCTAGGAGCTCCTTTTTAAGTATCTAACAAATAGGAGATCGACGGTCTTATTATAAGAGGAGTCTTTAAATTTAAGAAATATAACCCTACTAAGTTTAATAGAGTTCGTATCTTTAAGTTAAGAATAGTTAACGAGATTAAGGGCAAAGCTACTGACGCCCTATTTAAGAAATTAAGGCTTGTTATCTAAGGTTATAACAATAATAATAAGAAGGTAATCCTTATGTAATCTCCTACGATTTAACGAGCTAGTTAGTAAGTTATTATTACGCTAGCTCCCTCCTTAATAAAAAGTAGAATGGTAGTTTATTTGCGAGATATTACTTAAGCCTATACCTAATTAGAGATGTACCTTTAGCGCTTAATATTAGCATATCTTCTAGAGTAAATTCGCCACTAATATCCTAAAGATATAATTATGGTTGTCCTTAAGCTATTATACGGAATTGTAAAGGCAGGAACCTATTAGTAGACTACTTATAGTAAGCACTATAAAGAGAAGCTTTTAATAACTACTTTTACGTTTAATCCCTATTTCCTTATTATAATTATAGGAACTCTATTTAGAATTGTTGGCATATAAACTAACAATATAATTATTTTAGGAGACGACTAATTCTTAGCCCTTAAAGAGGATAAGCTAGTAAAGGTAAACCTTATAGCAAAGCTAAAGGAAAGACTTAATTTAATAACACTATTACTCTTTAATAGATGCATCCTTTCCCTAAATAAGGATTCCATTACTTTATACTAGAAGGGTTAAGGTAAGAAGATTAACGTTGTTAATATTAATTCTCTAAAGTAAGGATATATGGAGCAACGCGCTTATAGAGCTTATATTACTTCTATTTATTAACCTAAGGCTTTTTTTAATCTCTTTATTGCTGCCTAATACTAGGAACTAATTAAGGATAATATTTTTAACCTAAATAAGCGTCTTTCCTGGCAAATAAACCATCTCGATTAAGGACTACTCTATATATCTATTAATCTTCCCACTACTAAGCTCTTTGTGTTTATTAATAGATTATTTATAAATAATAAAGATTTTAGCTTTTAGCTAGGATATAAGACTATTATCGCAAATAAATCTACTAAAGAGAATAACTTTATAATTTACGGTAATCTTATTTATTAGAGCTTAACTAAAAATAAGCGCGTTACTTAAAGTATTTTAGCGTTAGAGATATATAGAATAGTTAGTGGTATTAATATAGCAATTACAATTAGAACTACCCTTAAGATAATTATAGATTAACTTAAACTTCCCACTATTCCTATAATTATATATACCAACTTATATTCCCTTTATAAGTATTTAGTTAAGCTTAGTACTATAAAGGAGAAGCGCCTTATAATTAATATTATAGCACTTTAGCAGTCCTATAAGTATTAAAAACTCTTTAAAATCTAATAAATTAATAGCTAAGATAACCTAGTAGATATAATAACAAAGGTAAACCCAAATAAGGCACTAGAGACGTTTATTAATATAAATACTCTATATATATAAGTTAAAGGTTAGATTAAGAGGGAAATTTAAAAAAGTTAAGATTTTATAGAACTTTAACTACTAGTTAAAGTTATTTAATTAGTTAGATTCTTGCTAAGAGCGCCACACCTAATTAATTCGGGTGGCGGTGTGGGATTTTGCCAACGCTATTTATTAAGCTGGCTAATTAGGATTTTCTATCCCCGGAATAGAAAATCGCTATTAGCTTGGCTAAGAGCGGTAAGCGGAACTAATATCTTTATACGAACCCGTATAGATACCTACGCTACCCTTTCCCCTTTATTTCTTCTTCTTCTTCTCTTTAGCTTTGTATCTTTATATAGTAGCAATCTATAAGTGTATATAGATGGCAACTATAAAAGAAGAGTTATTAGTGTCGGGAATGAGGTAAGCGGTCGTTATATGTCGTTACGTGTCGCCGCGGCACTAGCGTAGTGAGGAACCTTAGGTTTTTTACCTACCCCCTGATTTTTAATAATAAGCTTTATAACTAACATTCACTATGTCTACTTAAGTAGCATTGGTGAGTTACCCTGTGACACCAACAGAATTTAAAGAAAATTATATAATTTAATATAAATATCTTAGGGTTTTTTAACTAAATTTTAGTTAAAATTTTAAAGTTTTTAATTTTTACTAAAAGCTTTAAAACACCACTAAATTAATCTTTTTTTACTACTTAAGTAATAAATTATTAGTGCGCTATATAAATCTATATTAACTAACTGTTTATATTAACAGCTAGCTACTAATAATGCTGCCAATAACGCTAACTATTGGCATACTGCACAATATTAATAATATGAATTTCCCCTTCTAGATCGCGAGTAAACAAGAGCTTTTAATGTTTATCTAAAATCAAGATAAGCGGAAAAGTAATAGGAACCAGATCCTAGGCTAGAATCCGCAGGTGATTGAGGTATGCCATTACCCATATAAAGAGCTAGACTTCGCTAGCTTCCTTACCGCTATTAGGAGACTTTGTCTTAATATTAACGGCAATAGAATTGTAACAGAGGAGCGAATAGTCAGACGGATTAATAGTGCGGTGGAGGGGCTAGGGGAAGCAGCTAGGCGGGTAATGACCTGGCTTTCCAAGAGAAAGGGTAGGCTAAGGGTAATCGCATAATTAATCATTTTTTGCTTTAAGAGAATCACTAAATACATCGAAGCCCAGTTAGGTGCCAACTTCCTTATCAACTACTCCTTCCTAGACGAATTTCTAAAAGATTATTATCTAGCCGTTTACGCAGGGCTGGATGGGAAGTTGGTATATGGCAAACTAATCGTCGCAACACGGTTATATTATCCAAAGCCCGAGATAATTAATGGAGTATATTTAAGAGTTAACGGACACTAGGTCAAGTAGCTTTTCTTTATCAATAAGCTTATAATAAGTGATTAAAAAATCTTCTATCTAAGGTAACAATATTAAATTAACGCTAGATAATAGCCGAGTTCAATAGTCAATTTCTAAATAATGTGGCTAATAGTTAGCGTCGCTAACAACGTCGCTGGCAGCTAGCTACTAATATAAGTGTTTATATTAACTTAATAATACAAGTAAGTCATATCCAGGGGCACGAAATACGTATAGTATCGTATGCTCTTTTGGATAATGGTAACTATCAATTCTATTAAGGTAGACTACGTAGTCTATATACTAACGCGCCCTCCCCCCTAATTAGTTATAAGTAAGTGGTTAGTGCACTAAACGCGTAGATACGCGTTTGGTATACCAGGTGCTGTAATTATATACTAGCGGCACTTAAAGATAGACCCACTTGTATATAGCCTCCGTAATTGCCTTATTAGAACCGTAAAATACTAAAGAAATACATAGGAAATCCCTCCCAATGTGCCTTCTAAGCTGCCTTCCAGATGGTGCTTTAAGCTAGCCATAAGTCCTATTTACAGTCCGTAAAATAAACCGTACGGCCTTCTAACGGGCCGTAAATAAACCGTAAGTGCTCCATTAGTCTCATTCCACCCATTCTATAACCTTTAGATTAAGCTTATTTGTATTAATTAGGGTTTTAAGAGCTTGGCACGGCTTTGCCTTAGTTATAACGTCTACTAGGTTATCTTCGCCGCTAATCCATTTAACCTCCGTAATATTACGTCGTTTATAGGCCTAGCATAAGCACATTAGGTTAACTATAAGCCTCTTCTCTTATATTATACCTAGTTTGACTAAGTAGTCATAAAGGGACTTTAAATCGGTGTATAAAACTAGGGGTAACTACTCTAATTATAGAATCTTCTAGATTATTAATTTGATTGCGGTTGCTATATTAAAGCTATAAGCTAGTATATATAGTTTAGAAGCTAATATACTGCGGGTTACTTATTTATATTTAATTAAAGACTAATATAGTATATTTACGTCCTAATTATAGTCCGTAAGTATAATTATAAAGCTAATTTATAATAATAGGTCTCTATTATTAGTAAAGGAGGCGTCCGTAAATACTAGTACGCTAAGGGAATTTAGGTCTAGTAGTATAAAAGTAAATCCTCTTATTACATTATTAATTTGCCGCTAAATACGCTTATTAAGCTACTTAATATTTTCTTTTTATAGATCTGTTACCTAGGCCGTAAAGGATAAATTATAGGCAGATTTAGGTTAACAGACTATAGCAATATAGGCGCCTCTTACACGCTATGCAACGTATTAGTCCTTTATATTTATAGTTTTATAGGTCTCTTTATGGGAACTAGTAAGGTCTATAGGCTTTACTATAATAAGCCTTAGGTTTTAAGCTTAGCATTCCTAGGTTAGCTAAATTAAGTTACCCTTTTATATAATTAAACCTCTATTAAACTTAATTGGAGTCTACTTAGTTAACTGCTCTTATGGCTTTACTAAAAACTTAGCTTCTTATAGTTTAGTCTCTTTAGTATCCATAAAAGTCTAGTCCGCTAAGAAGAGGGTATTATCTATTTAGAGTCTAATAATACTAAGGCCGTTTAATAGGGTATATAGGAGGTAGGGGTTATATATTAACTACTCTATCTTAAGTTTATAGACGTAATGCTAGTAATATATCTTAAACTAGTAGTTTTTAGCTTTCGGCACTCTATAAAGGGGTTTTATAACCTATAAAATTATTCTTAGTTATAAGTTAAGCTTAAGGGGTGGCTATATATAGATATCTCTACTTAGGTAGGTGTTAGACTATATATAGGCTTACGAGATATCCCGTAAGTAAAGGGCTATAGGTTTAGTTTGCTATAGTCTAAGCGTAAGTATAAGTATAATCCATTAACTAATTTATTAAATTATAAGTAATTGCGTAAGGACTAAGTCCTTTCTCTAGTCGTTATAAGCTTATATAATAAGAGTTAATTTTTTAAAGGCTTTATTAGTACTAGGGTGCTTAATCTTATTAATAAAGTATAAATTAAATATACGGACGCCTTGCGGAACGTCTCTCTCCATTATAACCGCAAAGACGCCCTTTTTAAGTAGTCTGTTAATCTCTTTACGTTATAAGTCCGTAAAAGGGGTTTCCTATACTAAGACTAATATATTTATAGGTGGAAGTTGCCTTATAGATATGCCTGCGGAGGTTAAGTAATTCTTTATTATAGGGTGCTTTTAGGGGCGTCCTTAGCTATACTTTACGGCAAGTTTAGTAGGTTTAGTAAGTTTACGGGGGACTTTTAGAGTAGGTAAGGGTGCTTCTAGTTCGTCTAATTTAACGTTATAGGTGTTTTTAAACCAAAAATAGGGTTTTACGGATGTGCTTCTAAAACTAGTTAGTCTACTAGAGAGTTATATATAGTACGTTTCGTCTTTTATAGCTAGTAAACGATAAGGCCCAGTCTAATTGCCGCTCTTACACTATATAAGGACTTTAGAGTTAAGTAGGAGGTTATATACTAAGGTTATATAAGGTCCATTACGGTAGTATAGAGCACTATTAATAGTTTATTTAGCCTATAACTTAACTATTTTAGCTATTACCTTCTATATTATAGCTACTTAATCTATAATAGACGGGGCAGGAAGGTTCAGTTTACCTATCCTTAGGTAGGCTCTATAAACTAAAAGAGTAGGTACTAGTCCGTTAGGGCCAGTAGTATTATTAACAGCTTTTACGGCTATCTATAAAGCTAGTTCCTTTTAGATATCCTTATACTTATCTATAATAATCTAGTAGGCTCTCTATAGAGCTAGGTAAGCTCGCTTAATAAGCCTAATAGACTAGTGCGCCTTAACTAGGATGGCTTTTATTAAAATAGCTATAGCCGTAGCGTACTATTAGAATTCCTTACTAATAAAGTTTCTACTAGCGTTGTAGGTAATATACTTAGGGGTCTAACGTATATATTAATCTAGTAGGTCTATAAAATATCCTAAGTATATTTTATAAATATATTTTACAACTAATAGGCGGCTTAATAGTAAGTTGCCTTATTAATTATATATAATACTAGGCTACCGTTAATATATATAATGTCTATATATATTAAGTGGTTAAATTAAAATCCTTATAAAGAGTAAACTTAAATCGGCCTAGGGAATATCTATATTTCTAGTAAAAGGAACAGTATTTAGTTAAGTAGTTAATTGCCTTTTTATTAATATTATTATATCTACAGCGTTTAAGGACTCTATATAGCTTTTTAGCTAATAGGTAGCTAAAACAGTAGTATAGGCGGTGGATTTTAGTACTAGTAAGGTAGCATGGGTTATAGTTAAAAGATTCTTAAATATAGGTCTGTAAAGTCTCTCCTTATATAAGAAACAGGTGTCTAAATTATTGCCACAGTGCTGTAATAAAGTAGACTAAATAACTACGTTATGGTATAAAGAGGGGAAGAAGGTGGAAAGGGGGTATTATATATAAATAGTAGGGCCGGCCGCCAAGTCGCTAGTAGTGGGCTAGCTAATAGTAGGAAATAGTACGAGACAGTATAAAACAGTATGCGTTAGGTTAGTGCCGTAACAGTACTCCTCTCCCCTAGATAGTTTAGTCCCTAAACTAAATAGATAACTTAAAAATAGGCAGTGTACGGGGTTGCCTATTTTTTACCGTAAAGATATTAGTTCTGCTTACCGCCTTTAACCAAGCTAATAGCGATTTTCTATACCGGGCATAGAAAATCCTAATTAGTTAGTTTAGTAAGTAAGGTTAGCAGAACTTTATACCGCCACCTGTTACGGACGCTTTAAGTACAATATTATGACTACTTAGAGAAGAGTCGGAGGAAGCTAGTTGGTTAATACAGGCACGGACTAGGATAAAACCCGTGGAACCATGTAACAAGGGATAGTAAGCAAGTCACATAATGGTTAAACGCGTTAGCTGCGTTAAACGTAAGGGACGTCACGTTTAATATAGATAAGGCGTATATTATATATAAGAAGGATTTTATAGGAGTACGGTTGTATATTTAAGGACCCTTAGTCCCTACCTAGATAGTTCCTTCTATGTAGTAATTCTTAGAATATAATTAAAGTTAATCTATTAGGCAACTACTCCACTAGTTGTTATTACGTTATTAACTTACTTGTAATACCTATACACCTAGCCCATTAATAAGCCCACCATAGTTCTTACTATAAGGTTCCGTTACACAATTACTACTATAGTTACGGTTTTAATAAGTTAAACAATATACCACTAAAAGCAGCCACTATAACACCATTGACGGCGGCAACTACGTTAGGATTAGGTAACGATACTAGTATAGCAGATACTAACTTATAACAGCCTATAATAGTAGGACAGTTATAAACAATAGTTAATTAGTTAACGGGAGATAATACGGTACTTAAAAATAGGATTAATAGGATAAGAGTAGTAAAGGTTAAGTTACTATTAATCAAAAAATTCTTAGGAGAAAGATTAAAGCTTAAAGGATTTCTTATATAAATACATTTTAAGGTTACGTAAGAAGGAGTAAAGCTAGTAATAACTATGGATTAAGTAGCATATACAGGATTGTTCTTATTAGGAAGAGCACTTAAGTAGTTTAAGCCTTACCTTACAGAGATATAAGTAAATGGAATAATAATAACAAACTAAGAAGTATAGTTTATATTTTTAAGCTAGAATGGATTTATAGAGTAACTTATACAAATATTCAGGGACCTAGAAGTAATAACTATAATAAAAAGAAAACTTTAGAACCTAATATAACGAACTTTAGCAATTAAGTATATAATATAATTCTAAACGCTAGCTATATAACTTAAGTAGAATAATAAGGCGCTTATAGTATAGTATAAATAGGGACTTAAGGCTAAAATCTAGGACATAATTATTCTAATAGAAGATGCGGACACCCTAAGGAAATTAATAAATTAAGCAATTAAGATTAATAATAGGATCTTCTAAAGGGAATAAGCTAAGAGGGGCTAGGATAGAGTCCTATAGTTATATAAGACGCAGAGTACGCAATAACTAAAGCCAAATTAGAAACTATAGTATGGCGTAGAGCTAATGAACCTAAGTGGTACTAAAGAAACCTATAAAAGATGGAGTAAGAAACTATAGAAACCTAGAGGTTAAGGATTAAGTAATTATAGAACTAAGGAGTATAGGCCAAACCAAGGATCTTAGTAGAGGAAGACATTTAAGCGAACTCTATAGTAAAAATAATAGTTTAAAGACGGAGCTTATATAAATTGCGGAAAACAGGGTTATTTTACCAAAGACTATAGAAGTAATTAGAGTTATTATATAGTAAAGGGAACTAAACTAGCAGTATATAACACACATATATAGAGGGATAATAGTATACTATAAGGAACAAAAGAATATTTAATTAGAAGTTTTACGTTTTATTATAATAATATATACCAAATTTATAAAGACGCTAAGTACGGTATAAGCTATTAGCCACAAGAACTAGAGTTAAGAGGACTTAAAGGAACTAAAGAGTTAGACGAAGATTAAGATCGACTCTATAAGCTAGATTAAGATATTACAGCAATATACGGACAAAGATTAGCAACAATAATAATAGAGTTAGAGTACTTATTAATTAACAGCGATGAGGATAGTAAAGGAACTAACTAGGGGTATCTAAACCTTAATAACGCAATAGAAGTAGAGACTAAGACCGCTATAGAGTAAGGTTCAGTAACGGGCATTATAACACCATTAGATACGGCATCTATCGCTTTATAAAACGGAAGGAGTAATATCTAAAGACAATTAAGCGAGCAGACAACTGCTAGCGCTAGCTCACCACTTAATAAAGGCAAAAGGCTAAAGGCTTAAGATTCTCAAAATAAGATAAGAGATAACTAAGATTCTTAAGATAAGATAAGGTATGCTCGGAGGCCTATAATAAACAATAACCAATAGAGTAGAGCAGCAGCTTAGTTTAAGAATATATAAATAAGCTTGGGATAAGTGTTCCTAATGGCATAAGACTCTTAAAACGAGATAAGTGAGATTTAAGACTCTTAAGACAAGATAAGAACACTACAGACACCTAGTTAAACTAAGGCAGGAGCTAAACTTAAGTTAGAAGCAAGCTTAGGATTAAAGAATCCAAGGGACTAAGAATTCGGAGTATAAATTAGGACACCTATAAGCAAGAGGTAAGGAGCTTCTTTATAAATTAGAGAATCTATAGCGTAAATAGTAATTAGACTAGGAGACAGATATATAGACCTAGAAAACTTACCAGTTAAACAAGATATTTAGACTAAAGATTAAGAGTTTAATACTAAGATTAAGAAGTAAAAAGACTTTAAGGATCTACTTATAAGACGCGACGTAAAAGAAACCATAGAGGAGTTTAGAGCGAGAATTACCTTATAGCAAGAATAGAAACTAAATAAGAGATCTAGTATATTAGGACGTATAAGGGACAGAGCGCTAGTATAAAGAATCACCAATAGGCCTAGAGTAGGCATATTAAGAGCTAAGTGGCTTACTAAACTGGAACAAAAAGAGAATCTAGGGATTCCTACTAGATTCGAGGAACGATATACTAAAGGCTGTTATAACGCAGCGATAAAGAGATATTTCCTTACAGACGAGCCGTATACACTTAAGCAGCTATACTAAAAGTGGTATAGGTAACAACACAACGATAAGTGGGAAGATTTCTATATATAGTTAGATAAAAAAGTTGTCTAAGACTACCTAATTATAAAAAAGGCTATAACTTATATTAAGGGGGCCTTAATTATAATATTAAAGGATTTAAAGAAGTAATTAGAGGACTAGAAAAGTAAAAAATAAATCTTAGTACCCGCGAACAAAGTTATAACGCTTAGATTAACATAAGAAAAGTTTAA
Source organism: Cenococcum geophilum 1.58 (assembly GCF_001692895.1). NCBI lineage: Eukaryota > Fungi > Ascomycota > Dothideomycetes > Gloniales > Gloniaceae > Cenococcum > Cenococcum geophilum. Next base: position 4,177,820 of record NW_027137559.1, on the reverse strand, counting down.
ACTTAAGAACAAAAACAAGCTAAGAGTTAACTTAAGACATTAAGCATATTATACACTATTATAGATAGCATGCGTGGATAATATATATAACATATATAGAGCACTAAAGGATAAAAATTAAAAGTATCTAATAAGAATGTATTAGATAACGGACGAGGCGAAGTATTAAAACGCTAAGTATATATATAGTTAGCACCTAGTAGAAGTTTAAGAATAAGGGGACTTAATACTTTAACTAGAAAGATTCCTTACGGAAGAATGCTTAGATAGACAATAATAGTAGGAATATCTAGAAAATACCTATTTATAGTATATTAAAGATAAGAAATAAACTAAGTATTAGCCTAAGTTGGACTAAGTATAAACAGGATCTAGTAGCTAATAGTTAGGAAAAGTAGAGGCCCACGGGACTAGAGAGAGCTAGTAGTAGAGCCTTAGACCCTTAAAGGAATTTAAGGATAACACCTAAATTTATAAGTTAAATAGTAAGATTAACAGTTTAAGGCATTAATAGATAGTGGAGCAATAAGAAACTATATCTCGCTAGCAGCAGTTAAAAGAATAGGGTTACTACACAGGTAAAAGGAACGTCCTTACCTATTAGTAATAATTTTAGGAGATCCAATAGCCTATAAAGGAGGTATTATTAACCTTAAAATAGGACCTATTTAGCTAACCATTAAGGGAAGATAAATTAAGATGTCTTTTAATATATTACCATTGGGGAATAATAAGGCAGTATTAGGAATGCCTTAGTTATAGGAATATAATCTAAAGATCGATTAGGTTATAAGTTAGGTCGATATTAAAGATATATAATAACGCAAGATATAACAATAAGCTAAGTTAGTATAGTACTAAGTGGGAGCGACCTATAAAGAAACGGAAAAAGGGCTAAGCTATATACTAAAGAGATACTATAAGTATAGTAAGAAACTATAGTCACCTAAGAGTAAAAAGCTATTAGAGTATATAGTATGGGACTATAAAATAGAATTAGAACTAGAAATAAGTCTAAGGTTCTTTTTAATCTATAAGCTTACTAAAGAAGAAGGTAGAGCATTAAAAGAGTTTATCTAAGAAAATCTATAAAAGGGATATATTAGACCATTACAGTTATTAGTAGGATATCCAGTACTATTCATACCAAAGAAAAATAGAAAACTTAGGCTATATATTAACTATAGATAGTTAAACAGCATCACTAAAAAGGATAGGTATTCTTTACCCTTAATTAGCGAAATCTAAGACAGGATTAGTAATACGTAAATCTTTATAAAGATAGATCTAAGATAGGCGTACTATTAGATTAGAATTAAGGAAGGCAATAAATAAAAGGTAGCCTTTAGATTAAAGGAAGGACTATATAAACCATTAGTTATATAATTTAGGCTTATAAATATACTAGTAACATTCTAGAAGCGTATTAATAATATATTAGGAGAATATTTAGATAAATTTATTATAGTATACCTTAATAATATTATTATCTACTTAATAAACGAGGAAGAATATAGAGAACACGTTAAATAGGTCTTAAAGAGACTATAGGAAGAATAAATGCTAGTAATAATTAAGAAATGCAAGTTCTTTACCAAAAAGACTAATTTTATTAGATTTATTATTAAACTAAGCCAACTTAGTATAGATCTAAAGAAGATTAAGGCTATAGTGAATTAATAAGAACTAGAGAATGTAATATAGTTAAGGTTATTCCTAGGGTTTTATAATTACTATAGAAGGTTTATAGCGTAATAGTTAAAGGATATTAAACTATTTACGCGATTAACGAAGAAAGAAGAACTATAGGCATAGGAAGAGGAACAGCGAGAACTCTTTAAAAAAGTTAAAGAGTTATTTACCCAGGAGCCAGTTCTTAAGATCTATTAACTAGGACTAGAGACGGTTATAGAAATAGATATATTAGACTTTACACTAGAAGCATATTTTATATAAAGGTATCTAAATAGATAGTATCTAGTGGCATATTATAGTCGGAAGATAACACTACTAAAGTTAAACTATAACATCTATAACAAGGAGTTATTAGGTATAGTTATAGTACTAAAAAAATAAAGAGCATTCTTATAAGGTATAGAGAAACTATTTATAGTTAAAACGGATTATAAGAACCTAACTGTCACAAAACTCGTATTGAGCTATTCATTAATGAAATAGGTTAATTGATTGATAATCTTGATCGTGTCTTAACCTAGGGCCCCTGGGCTTAGATAAAGATATTTACAAAGCACGGGCCCCATGTACGTGACTTGTGCATATCCTACGCCACCGAGAATACAGATTATCTGATACACCCCCTTAGCTTTAAGCTCTTTGAGGTTAAAGCTAACCACCTTCTCGTGTCTGTTAATGCGTTAATTAAACCATAATCTTATCTAAATCCTTCCGTCTCGCTCTAATATTCTCCCTTAGGTCCTCCAGTTACTTCTCCTTATTTAGCCGCTCCTTAATATCTACTATCCTAATTATATTAACAAAGCTTTAAAACCTCTACTTAGGCAGGGCCTTTATAAGTTTATCGGCAATTATCTTCTTCATTACTATCTATTGAAATTATACTCGTCTCGTTGCATATTCCTAACATAGCCAGTATTAATAGATGTTAATATATTGGAGCTTTATAATTAGCTTTACCGTATCTTCTATAATTAGTCGGAGCGTCTAGGTGTTATCGCAGTTAATAATTAAGGGCTTATTTAGTTATAATATTATTACTTTAAATAGCCTACTAATAAAGATAGCTTCCTTTACTGTCTATAATAGGGCTAATAGCTCGGCTTCTATACTCGACATTATAACCATACCCTACTTATTTGCTCTCCAGGCGATCGGCCCCCTAAATAGCTTTATAATATATCCTTATAAGCTCTTTCTATTAACGGAGTTGTTTATAAATAATGCGTCGCTAGTACAGATAAATAATTGCGCTTTACTTCTACCGTTTCCGTCGTCTCGTCCTTAGTCGCGTATTCCTTTATCTCTCCCTCTACCGTTCATTCCTTCCTTATCTCCTCTATAGTAGATTACTCTGCTTTTCGTGCTATATAGGTACTAAATAACTCTATCTGCCGCTTAATAATACTCTTAGCTTAGGTTCTAATTAAACCTTACCAGCCGTAATATTGTAAAAGTAATATCTAGACGCGTTATAGTGGCTATATAGAGTACTAAACCTAGTTTTCTCTAATATAGCATTATAGAGGCTAGTAGGGATATAGGACGGACTAATAGGTCTATATTAGGGGACGGACGCGTTAAACGGATTAATTGGTAATTAGTAGGGAGGAGTTCTAATTCTGCCATAGGAGTATCTAAAAGACGCCCTCTGAGATCTATCTTATACTAGTTAGCTATCTTCTTAATATAGGCTTTCTGGGATAGCTATAGGAGCCTCTAGCTATAATTGCGTAGTACGTAGATTCCTAGGAACCATTTTAGCTCGCTAAGGGTACTTATCTAGTATTCCTTACTTAGCTCCTTAATTACTTCTTAAGCTTTCTTTTTATCTATCTTTCGGTAGCAGAAGACAATATCGTCAACATAAAAAAAGATAACTATTCTACCTTTTAGCATAATATACGGCTCCTAGGGTACTTCTTTAAAACCCAATTCGTTTAATAAGCTCGTGAGATTCTTCTACTATAGTAGTGGTGATCGTTGTAGTCCGTATAGGGCTTTTCTTAAGCGCAGTACTTTGTCTATCTTTCCTTTATTAAACCCTGGTGGTAGCTTTATATAGACAACCTTATCAAGATCGCAATAGATAAACGCATTAACTGTATCTATCTATATCGTCTTTAGGTTAAATTTTGTAGTAATCGCTATAAGGGTTCGGAAGGTTGTACTAGCTAATATAGTAGCTCTTATAGGTAGGTCTCCTAGAGCCTATTAATTTCCGTAGACTACTAAGCGTACCTTATATTTCTGGAGAAATCCGTACTTATCTATCTTATAAATAAACACCTATATTAAGCTAAGGACCTGCTGTCCCTTTACGTACTTCTTATCTATTTCTTAAAACAACCTTATTTAATAATAAGATTGGAGATAGGCTTATTAAGCCTCTTAGAACTAATCTTAAAGAGGATATATATTAAGGTCCTAGATTAACTAGGGTAGCGGAGGTAGATTCTTTCTATATAATCTAATATTACGTATTCTACCTAATTTCAGCTTACTATCGTTAAGTTAACTATTAAGGTTAAACTTCCTTCCTGCTAAGAAGGCGCCGTAATAGGCTAACGTGATCCTTTTAGTAATAAAGTCTTTAAACCTATTATCGCTAGCTTCTTAAATAAGTCTTTAACTAAGTTATTAGACACCCCCTAAGTATTAAACGCATCTCCTACTTAATAAGTGACGTCTTAATTAGTACCTTATATATCTAACTTCGTAAAATACTTAACGTAAAAGGCACATGGAGATTCTTTATCTTCTTCTATTAAAGGTGGTATATAGTACGCATCTTCAAGGGCTCTTATAAGCTCAAGATCTGCTAACTTATTAAAGGCTTAAACTGGCTCATCAACGTCGTTATCTTCCTCTTAAATTAACAGTTTAAGTACTTCTTTATTATCTTTTAGAAGGACCTCGTTCTTAGTCTAAGTATTAGGTAGTTAAATCTTCTCGATTAGTATATCTAATTTAGCATATAGGTCCTCTAAGATGTCTATTCACTTGCCGTCAAAGAACGTCTTTTTATTGAAGATAACATCCCTTATAGAGATAACGATACCCTTATATAGGATCCAGATCCTGTAGATATTGGTAGAGTTATAGCCAACGAGGTAGCCGATATAAGCTCACGGATCTAGCTTGCTTAGCCTTTTCTTCTTTAGCTGGGCGTCCGACGTTATCGCGTACGCTCTACAGCCGTAGGCTTTTAGGTGCGCTAGTTGCGGTTTTCTTAATCTCCTATTCGCTAGGTAGGTATGGAACCTCTTATATAGCAATTTCCATCCATTACTTTCTCGTGGCGTTTGATCTCGAAGGTACACTATATAGTTAACTATCTCGTTCTATAGATTATGTGGTAGATTAGCAGCAATTCTTATAGCACGTCCTTTCTTAATAATAACACCCCCTAAGCATTTAGCGGTACCGTTTTATGCTTACGTATATGGCGCCAAAGGCTTAAATATAATCCCTTACGTCCGTAGCTATTTAAGGGTTCTCCTTTTCCCTAGCTCGTTATCTAATCTAATAGTATTAACTTTAAGGTTATACCTCAGACGAATCCATTAGGTGAAATCTTTAAGTACTTATAGTGTCTCCTTTTTCTTACTATACGTTATTATAAAATACAAGAAGGTTCTTTCTAAGAAGGTGTTATAGATAAATATAACTCGTACGAATCTAGTATACGCTTCCTTAAGGTCAGTCCAGTCAATATAGAGGTTAAGATAGGGTTTATTAATTTTCTATTTTAAGAACCTTCGTAAGACCTAACGCTTAATTTTAGCGAGACTATAGTATTAACATTCCGTTATCTTTAGGTCTTAAAGCTTAACTCTTAGGGCGTTAAGACCTAGATAATAAAGGCTTATAGGTCCTAGATAACCTAGACGCAGATACTATAAACGTACATCTCCTTTTAAGTCTAGACGTGCGTCTCTTAATAATATCCGCTTCTGTTAATAGCGCGTTAAACGGCTAATATTAAATGCGGATTTTAAGTTTCCTAATTAGACGTATTTAATAGTCTATTATCTATAATATTCTTCTATTTAATATAGGATTATATTATCCTTTTAAACAAGAAGATTGTTATCTCCTTTATTATCCCAGTAGTATTCTTGTTTTTAAAATAAACGGAACAACACTAGATTTATATTAAAGTCCGTATAAAAGGCAACGTCCTTAAGATATAGGATTCCTTTACTCTTATTTAGTTTTATAACTTAGACAATAACGTCGCCGTAGCCTAGTATAGGTACTTATAAGCTGCCGGCGATAATATATTTATATTTTAAAGCTTTCTTAAAATTATAAAAACAAAAGAGGTTATTAAAGATATGGAAAGTGGTTCCTAAGTTAAGAATAGTTAATAGCTTTAATAGATGGAGTTAACCAGTATAATACGATTCTAGGAATATTACATTAGCTTCTCCCTTAATCTTAACTTCCTAGCTCTCGTCCTATTGTTATTAAGCCTTATCTTCTTATTCTTTAAGTCTAATCTTTATAACTTAGTTAGTAAGGTCCTTATTCTTTTCTACCTTCTTTAGTACCTTTTTAATGCGAGCATCTCCTATTATAACTCCTATAGGTCTCTTATCTTTAAATAAACACCAATAGTCCTTAAGGGAGTGTCCTCGTATTCCGCACGCTAAGCACTTAGGCGTTAGCTTCTTATAGAACGTCTCCTTATCTACTAGTGTCCTAGCTCTTTTTAAGCGTCTATTACGTGCTAAGGCTCCTCTTTATAAACCTTTAGTAGTATTAGAGTAATTCTTAATAGCTTACTCTATGAAGTCTGCATTAAAGGTACTCCCCCTTATAGTAGTATTAGCTTTCTTTAAGGGTCTTATAAGTCCTTCTTACAGCTCCTTTACTACTCTATAGTATTTAGAAGATCTTAACTTCTAAGGGTTATTTAACTCGGTAGTGTACTTCACATAGTAGGCGTCGCTGAAAGGTTAAATAACGTCTACTAAATCTTAAAGCTAGATTCCTTCTAATATTTAAGGGATCTTATACTTCTCTCCTAGTACTATTATATATTCCTATTAATCTAGCCATAGGTTTAATTTTAACAACTATTTAAACCCCTTAAGGGCTTCTATATACTAGTATTATACCTTCTTCCTAATAAACAACGAGGTAGGTTTAGTGTTCTCCTTTAGTTAAGATAGCCATTCTTTAACTATTAAGGAAGGTTAAGCAGTAGCTTCTTCTAAATTAATACTATAGACGTAATTTAGGTGCGGATCTTTTAAAGGTGCTCCTCTTGCTTTAGGAAATACTTTATATCCTAGTCATAGTATCGTCTGCTATTCTCGTACGCCCTCTATTAATTCGTCAAGAGCTGCGCATATAAGGTTGCATTCTTATTAAAATCTATAACTTCTAAATAGGCTAGTTCTTATAGTAGACCTCATTGAGGTACTGCTTTATCTAGGTTAATATGGGCCTAAATTCGCTGATCTACGAGGGCTCGGAGCTGCTATAGCCATTGTTCCCAGTCTTCTAGCTTATTAAGGATGATCGTAGTTGACGAACTTAATAGTGGAGTCATTTAACTGATAGGCAAAGGAGGGATTAAGATGGTATTTTGTCGTCAGGATCGTCCTGTGACGATTAAGGTGGAATCTCGTGGAATCTCGTGGAATCTCGTCCTGTGATAATTAAGGTAGGATTTCTGTCAGGGTCTGCGTCCTTAACGATGAGGTAGAATTTTGTCGTTAGGATCGTCCTTTAACCGATATTCGTGTCAGGGTTATCCTGTAACCGATATTCGTGTTAGGATCGTCCTGTGAGGATGAGGTAGAATTTCTTTAAATGATGAGTAATAGCTGAATAGCTTCTTGAGTCGGCGGACTGGGCTTATAACTGTCACGAAACTCGTATTAAGCTATTTATTGATAAAATGGGTTAATTAATTAATGATCTTGATCGTGTCTTAACCTAGGGCCCCTAGGCTTAGATAAAGATATTTATAAAGCACGGGCCCCGTACACGTAACTCGTGCACGTCCTGCGCCACCGAGAATACAGATTATCTAACACTAATAGGATTCCTAATAATAAAGAAACTTAACTAAAGATAGGTTAAATGGGCAGAGATACTTACAGAATACTATTTTAAAATTTAGTATACTAAGGGTACAAACAACACGTAAGCCAATACGTTAAGTTAAAAGGCTAAACTATAAAATGATAACAAGCCATTAGGGGCTTTACTGCAAAAAGACATAGATGGACTAATTAGGTACAATTATCTAAAAATTACAATAATTTAAAAGAATAAGTTAGAAAAGGTCTATAAGACGCCAGAAAGCTTTTAAGTATAAAGAATTCTAGAAGTATAGCTAGAAAATCTACAGTTAGATATATACGAAAATTAAAAAGCAAAGTATATCCTAAGAAGTATAGCAGAGTAGTTTATAGAGAACTTTTATAAGGGACTAATTTAAGGACATAATAGAGCTATAGGCTTAGTATTAAGACTTTAGGAGGAGTATATTATTAATAGAATCTAGAGGATAGCTAAAAGGATTACTAGAGAGTATCTAGATTACTAAAGGAATAAACTAATAAGGCATAAGCCGTATAGAGGGCTATAACTTATTAAGATACTAAAGAGACTATAGGAGGTTATATTATGGGACTTTATTATTAAGTTACTAAAGTTAAAAGATCCTATTACCGGATAAGACTATAACGCGATTTTAGTAATAGTAGATAAGCTTATAAAGTGGGGATACTTTATAGCCTATACGGAAGAAATCTTAGCGGAAGATGTTACTAAAATCTATATTAAAGAAGTATTTATAAGATATAGAGTACTAAGTAAAATTATATTAGATAGAGATCTAAGATTTATAACAGTATTCTAGAAGGTATTCTTAACAGAGTAAGGAGTTTAAGTAGTAACTTTTACCGCATATTATCCGCAGACAGACGGCTAAACGGAAAGATTAAACTAGATACTAGAGCAGTATCTAAGATATTATATTAATTACGTATAGAACAATTAGGTATTACTATTACTAGTTATATAGTTTACATATAATATAACACTATAAGAAGGAATAGGCACGTTACTATTTAAGGCGAATTATAAATATAAGCTAAGAATATTATTATCGCCACATTAAGCAAAGAAAATAAGTAGTAGAGTTAAGTAAAGGATAGAGACTTTAATAAATCTTTATGCAAACCTTACGGAAATAGCTAAGGTGGTACAGCAAAGAATAAAAAAGTACTATAATACTAAGAGATCTAAGGGACTAGATCTTAAGGAGGGGGATAAAGTATAGCTACTATATAAAAATTTTAAGAGTTAACAATTAAGTAAGAAGTTGGACTATATTAAACTAGGACCTTTTAAAATTACATAGAGGATTTTACCAGTTACATTTAAGTTAAACCTACTAGCCAAAATAAAGATCTACCCTATATAGTATATCGCAATACTAGAGCTAGCCTATAGGAATATTAAACCACTAGTTTATAAGGCAGATATATATAAAGGTTAGGAAAAAGACGAATAGTAAGTTTTAAGGATTATTAGTTATAAGGACATTAACAATAAAACATAGTATAAGGTTAAGTGGATAAGCTATACTAAGACTACCTAGGAGCTACTAGAGAATTTAAAGAACGCTATAGGAAAGGTATAAGAGTATTAGAAGAAAATAGGTTAGGCAATATTAATAAAGAAGGATTATTAAAGAATAAGTTACCTAAGGGGGACCTAGGAAGAGCAACTGCTAAACTACTTAGAGTTATTCCCTTTACTATAGGAGGAAAGTCGGTTCTCTTATTACCTAGTTCCTAAAGACCTTATTAAATAAGCTTCTACTCCTTTAAGCGAACTTTCTTACGGATATATTCTAAACGCTAAAGATAAGTATAAGCCAGACGCTAAGCTTTAAGGACACGTGTAGACTCTTCTAAGATATGCTAAACCTTAAGCAGCGCAGAGGCTAGCTTACCGTTAAGCTTTATAGCGATAGATTAAATATAAGACCCTATAATAAATTACTTAGGGAACTTAAAGACTATTAAGAATAATAGGATATATATACTTAGTATTAGATATAGAATAAACGTTATATAATAAATATATATTAGCGCAAGTGCATTTAGAATAAGAGGAAGGTTGGCGACTAAAAGGACTTATAATCGCAACATAACTTAACCCCTCTTTTGCACAACGAGAGTAAGAAATTGCTATTACTTTACCCAGTAATAGTATTAAAGAGACGGTATAAAGGTGACGCTTAACCCAAGAGAGAGAAGAAATTGCTTTAGGTATAATAAGCAATAATATTAACCAAATTAATTAGATGGATATTATACCTCTAGTAAACAACCTAGAGATGCTAGGTATCTTTAAGGATAAAGATAAAGAGAAGGGAGATGGTATTATGGACGCTTTAAGTATAATATTATAACTACTTAGAGAAAAGTTAGAGGAAGCTAGTTAGTTAATATAGGCATAAACTAGGATAGAACCCGTGGAACTATATAATAAGGGATAGTAAGTAAGTCATATAATAGTTAAACGCGTTAGCTGCGTTAAATATAAGGGACGTTATATTTAATATAGATAAGGCGTATATTACGTATAAGAAGGATTTTATAGGAGTACGGTTATGTATTTAAGGACCCTTAGTCCCTACCTAGATAGTTCCTTCCGTGTAGTAATTCTTAGAATACAATTAAAGTTAATCTATTAGGCAACCACTCCACCAGTTATTATTACGTTGTTAACTTACTTATAATACCTACACACCTAGCCTATTAACGAGCCCACCGTAGTTCTTGCTATAAGGTTCCGTTACACCACCTAAATTAATCTATATAGCGTTTCTTGGCGAGAATTTGGCTAATTAGACAACTTTAACCGCTGGTTAAAGTTCTATAATATCTTAACCACCACAAATTTTAATACGGTGGTCGGCCGCGACCTTAATATAACTTTCCCTTATCTTATACCTAGTTTAGGGGTCCTAGCTTTTTAGGGTATTACTTATAAAAGCGCTATATAGCTTATTTACAACCCTTTAGGTCTTCCTTTAGCTGCCAGGTTATATTCTTATAATATTTCTATTTAATCTTATAAGTTAGGCCCTAGGGGTCTTTATTATATATATTAAGGATTTTCTTAAACTCCTATTTATCTTCTATGTTACCGTTATTATTTCTCTCTACTACTCGTCCTTGTATATTACGGCGCTCTATAGTATTAATATTTACTTAGCTAAGGATCTCTTTAGCAGCCTAGAGGCGGACCTTAGATATATAAAAGGATTTATTTACTTAGATATAGTCTAAGAGGTCTATTATAACTACCCCTTAGTATACTGCGAGTATAGGGTACAGGCCGTCCTATTTATTGTCCTATTTCTTCTTAGATCTATTTATCTTTATATTTTCTAAGCTAACTATAACTATATCGCCTTCGTAGAATAACGCGCTCTTATCCCTACGGGTATTAGCATTATCTTTATAGCGTTACTATAAAATCCCGGGCTAGGGCCTTAAGCTATATTAATATCCGCTTAAAGTAGTTAGCTATAGAGTCTATATAAAAGAACTTCTTCTTTGCTTATACTAATAGTATTAGTAGGCGGGGGCTAGCAGGCTTAATTCCGAGGCAAGGGTTAAAGCTATAGTTTATAAAAAACGGGAAGATACCTATACTCTTATTAACTTAGTTATTTATAGTAAACTTAGTAAGCGGTAGGTAGTTAACCTAGTTATCCTATATAAAGCTAACAAAAGCATAAAGGTATTTATTTACGGCAGCGTTAATAATTTTAGTTTAGCCGTCCATTTCTAGGTACTAGGCTAAGCTTAGTCGCAAGGTTATCTTAAAGCGTTTACTTAGTTATTGCTAGAAGTTGCTAATAAATTATATACTGTAATTAGAGATAATTATACTTAGTGCACCGTAGAGCTTATATATGTTATTAATAAAGCCATTAACTAGCTCCTCTATTAAGAGTCCTATTACTAAAATAAGGTATTATATTTTAGTTAGGCGGTCTATAATAATAAGGATATATTTATATGCCTTACTATAGCGTTAGTATACTAGCAGCGTTATAATATAGTTAATTAAGATATCGGTTTACGGGTAGGTAGGTAATTTTAGTAGCTTTAAGAAACTAGGCGGGGTAAAATGGGGGGTCTTAGTGTAAAAGTATAGGGTATAGTCTTTAACAAAGGTAGCTATGAACTAGGAGATTCCTAGCTACTAGTATATTTAGTTTAAGAGGTTAAGAGTTTTAACCCGGCTGGGGTAATTAGCGGGGCCGCTACTATAAGAGCGATAGGTAACTTCTAGGTAGAGGTTTAGGGCGTTAAGGATAAAGAGATATTAGCGGAAGTAAATCTGTCCGTTAATAATACTATATTCTAACTTATTATAATAGAGTAATTTCCTAATCTTCTTTAGCTAACGGCAAGCTTTCTAATTACGTAAGGCTGCCATTATATCTCTTATAAGTTTATTCTCCTAGTATCCTAGCTAGATTAACTTATTTAGTAACTTCTTAGCTATTTTAGGGTCTAGAGCGGCTATAAACTCCGCATTATTAGAGTTATAGGACTTATATAGTAGTTCTTCTAAGATTATAGGGTTAACTTTCTAGGGCGGTATAACAACTTAGGCTCGGTAGCGGAGGCGTTTATTATTAGCGTTCTTAGGCCTTATTTCTAGTAGCTAGCTTAGGGTATTAAGGAGCGTAGCTTTACTACTAGGTCTATATATAATTATAAAGTTAAACTATAATAGGAACTCTGCCTACTAGACTTAGCGCTAGTTTAGCTACTTAGTAGTTATAAATATCTATAGGTTTTTATAGTCGGTAATAATTTTAAACAGCTCCTTAGTCCCTTATAGCTTAGGACGCTATTCCTCTAAAGCCTTAATAATAGCTAAGAGTTTTTTATTATAGATTTTATAGTTATACTTTAGCGTAAAGTGCTTTACGAAAAAGAATATAACCAGTCTTAATTTTCCGTTATTATTATACTGGAAAAGGACTCCGCTAGAAGCCTAATTTAATATATCTATCTCTACCACTATTTTCTTTATATAGTTATAGTATGCTAGTACTAGTACTAAAGTAAAGGCTCTCTTAAGGGCCTTAAACAATTTGGCTTATTCTAGTCCCTATAGTTATCTAATATCCTTCTTTAGGAGTTTTATTATAGGTATAGCGATAGTAGAGTAGCCTTAGATAAATTATTAGTAGAAGTTTGCAAAGCTAAGAAATTGTTATAGTTCTTTAATTAATGTCGGGTCCTTTTATTTCTATAAGGCCTATACCTTCTTAGGGTCTATAGTTATACTATTAGTTAAGATAATTAAGCTAAGGTATTTTATTTTAGTAGAGTAGAACTTAGACTTATTAATATTAATCTAAAGTCCAGTATTACTAAGTTTTTAAATAACTTTATTTATATACTTAGTGTACTTAGCGCGTGTTTAAAAAAAAAATAAGGACGTTATTAAGGTAGGCAGTGTAGTAGTTGTTAAGGGCGTTATATAGAATATAGTTAATATAGTTTTAAAATATAGCAGGTGCGTTATAGAGGCTAAATAGTATAACTAGTATTTTATAGAGTTTAAACCGGGTAATAAATGCTATAAGCTACTTATAGCCCTCCGTAATCCGAATCCGGTTAAATATAGTAATTATATTAAGTTTAGTAAAGTACTTAGTACTATAAAGTGCGTTAAGTATCTTGCGGATTAATAGCAGTGGGTATTAATTCTTAATAGTAACTGTATTTAGGCCTTAGTAGTTATAGTAAATTTATATACCACCACCGGGCTTAGTAGCGAGAAGGAGTAGTACGGCAGCTAGTAAGGTTAATTTGCGGATAAAACCCTTATCTAGTATCTTATTAATCCACTTCTTTACACACCTAAGTTTAGTAAGTAAAAGTAATTAATTTTTATAGTATAGGGTTTAGTTTCTGGGGGTAATCTTAATTTTATAGTCCTATAGTTAGTAAGGGGGCAGCTTATCTGCGTTTTTAGGGAGGAAGTACTTAATATATTTACTAAACTCCTTTAGTAGGCGTTATAAAATGTCTTTATAGGTTAATCCTAGTTTACCTTTTAGGAATTTTTTAATATTAGTGTTGACTATCTTCCGATATAAAAGCTTAGGTTTAGTTTTTAGATTTATCTTAAGGAAGTTATAGAAATAGGGGGGGAGCACTTTACGGGCTTCCTTTATTGTATAGTCGCCTTCTACTAGCTAGCGGAAAGACCTTTTTAATAGGTTTAGTACTTCTATTAGGCCTATAGGCAGCTCTTTAAGTAGCTATTAGTACTTATCTTATTTAACTAGTTCTACTAGCTCCGCTATATAGATCCTTATTACCTTTACGCCTCCCCACTTATAGAACTAGGTAAAATTAATAATATAAGTATATTTAATGTCATAGCGACTCAGTTAATCGAGGCACGAGCGCCGTTTAGAACGTATGCAAGCCTGTATAATTGGAATGTCTATAGACCCGGATATCAAGATAAGGAGCAGAAGGTGGAAAAGGACACGTCTATATACATTTGCCAAGGCTCAAGCGAGCCCCCTAACTAGATCCGTTACGGAGCCGTAACATTTGATATTGTCCAGGTTAGGGCGTATCTAGTTCTTTAGTGCTACGGCTAGGCTAATACAGCTTAGTTAGCCCAGGGGGGCGGAAATAAGGCGGCGGCCCTATACGGTATACGCGGGAGATGGGTATAAGGTTAGGCGTTATAGTGGCGCGGTTTCTATTATCCGGGTCTTAGTAGTTCTATAGCTAGTCCTTACTATAACGCGAGCTATAGTGTGCGTATATAGTATATGGCTTAGTTTTAGGTATTAGGCTGGGCGGCTAGGGTTTAAATAGTGCCTATATTGGGGTTAGATTTTTAGTAGTAGCAGCGTAAAGCAGACCTTCTTCCTTGGTCTCGGTAGGGCTGGCTAGCCCGTTATTTTAGTCTTAAGTACTAGGGTAGTCTAGTCTTCTACTATCTCGTTTCTTTGCAGCTATATAGGCTCCTTTTTATTAGGAACGTCTTCTACTATTAGGGCTTTATATATAGTCCTAGGCACTAAGCTTAGTAGTACTAAATATCCATATAGGGCGTCCCTATTAACGTCGGTTATCCCCTACGGAAGGCAGTACCTAGAGTAGTAGTCTAAGTTAAAATAGATTTTAAGTTTCCTAAAGCTAGGACAGGGCTTATACTTCTAAAGCTAGGGTATACCTAGGATAATTAGGGTAGCGGGCGAGAGTTTAGTAATAAAAAAGAGTATAGCTTTAGTATAGAGGCCAATTAATATTTAGGTGGTAAAGTAGTCTGTAATAAGTAAAGTTAAAATATTATCTGCGAGGCGCAGTGGCCTAGGTGCCAGTAGCTTCTTAGTTATAATATTATACTTTCTTATAATAGACTCTACATTAATAAATGCCATTATAGTACTACCGGAGTTCACTAGGCTTACTATATTAATATAAACTTAGGGGTATAGGTTATATAATAAGGAGAGTTAGGTTTAAATAAGGATTAATTTCTTATTACTATTTGCTAATTTAAGATTAAGTAGCAGTTTACTAATAGAAAGAATTAATTAATCTAGTAATAGGGACCTAATCTTCTCGTCTTCCTCCTTATATAGTTTAGACCCTTAAACACGACTTAGTCTAAGGGTTTACTTTTTAACAACTAGGGTACGGGGCTGTCTTAATAGGGTAGTTCAGTGTCCGTCTAGCTAGCGGTATCGGTTTTAGTTTTAGTTAGGGTATAAAAAGATAATACCTTACTAATAATATAGCTGTATTTGTATTCGCTAGCGTAAAGTCGCTAATACTAGGCGTTGTTAACGGGTTGGGCTCCTATATAGGGTATGGTTTAAAGTAACTAAGCTATAAGGTTAAAGGGGGGGGGTTGTCTGCCGCGGCTATAATAGGCTCCGCGGTCGCCGCGTCTATAATAGACTTTATAATCACCGCGTCCGCGATTATTAGTTCGCGTCGTTTAATAGGGTAGTATTAGGACTAAGTTTACTATCTTAGCGGGGTTATAGGCATCCTTTTAATGGCCGGGTAGGCTATAGGTAAGGTATAGTCTATTATTAACGCGGCGCTTACGCTCCGTATCTAAGATTCTATTAAGGTCTATAGGTTCTCTAGTTACTACTAAGGTTAGGGTTAATATAGGGGCAAAGGCTTAGGCAGGTAGGCGGTAGTTAGCGTTCTTCTTAAGGTTAGCTTAGTATGTATAGTTTATAAGGTTTTTAGCAAACACATCTATCTGCTTACTCTAACCTATATAGTTACTATTATTAATTTTATAGGCAAGTCTAAGTACCAGCTCTTCTATCTTTAGAGAGATAAACTTTTAAAGTAGGTCTACCTTTTATTTATCTATCTTTTTAGCGCGAACTATTAGCTTATTAAGCTCTCCCTTCTAAAACTAGTAATTATGCTTGCCCTAGGGGAAATGGTTAAGCTTATTCTTTATAACTTAGGTTATATTAAGGACCTTATAATAGGCAGTAAGGTCTTTAAGCATATTTTCCTTAATAGGCCATTTCTATATAAATATATTATTTAGGTTCTTGTATATAAGCTCTAGGCCTTACTTAATAAACTTATAGGCCTTGTCCTCTAGTATGTTTAAAATATAAAGGATCTAGGACTAAACTATATTAAAGTAGTCCTAGTTCTAGTTAAAGACTCCCTTAATTTTAATATGCTAGGTCTTAAAATTAGCTTATTATTTTAGTAGGGTGCCTTTTCCGCTAAATATTAGCGGGTCTTTAGATCTCCGTTTTTTCTACTAAGTTACTACTATTATTATAGGGGTTAATTATTTTAAAATAGTAATAGTCTTTACCTAGGAGTTAATAGTTCCTATCTAAAAAGCGATAANGGTACTAAGGTTTTTATTAGCTTTTTTATTGGCGGTGTTTATATTATATATACACTATAGTCCTACTTTAATATTATTAAGGAACTTATTGGTATAGTTAATAAGGATAAGGTAAGTGTCGGAACATTAATCACGTGACGTAGTCACGGGACTACGAAGCGAGACTAACTGTCTGACCTTGGAGCAACCCCTTTCTTTTAGATAACAATCAACTACTAACTTTAATACCGCATACGTACCACTATAAGTAATATTCGTGCACGTTAATAAAGAGAGTTATACTAACACTAATTAGTAGACGTATAAATTAGGAAATACGTAATAGTAAAGCTTAAAACTATATATTGGCTTAACTGCTAACGCGTTAAATCGCAGAGCTATTACCCTATTTTAGTTAAAGGAGAAAACTACGTTACCCTTAAAGCTTAAAACCACGTATTAGCTTAACTGCTAACGCGTCAGATTGCCTAGAGAACCGTATCTTTACTCAAAGAGAGCTACGTTATCCTTAAAGCTCGAGACCACGTATCAGCTCACTAATGCGCTAGATCGCCTAGAGGACCCTCAAAGCTCGAAACCACGTATTAACTTAACTATTAACGCGTTAGATCGCCTAGAGGACTATATCTCTACTAAGAATTATCTACAGTATCTAAGAACTGTAGATTTGTCGATAGGACACGTATATACCTTTACACCCTTAACCTTAACCTCGACCACACCCCTGACCTTAACACAACCCTTAACCTCGACCTTAACCTTAACCTCAACCCCAACCTTAAACCTTAACCTTAAACTTAAACCTCTAGAACCTCTACTTAACCTTAAACCAAATACACGAAAACACGACAATATGGAAATTAACTAAAAGGAAAGAATTGCTAAATACGGCAATGGAATTAACTTAGAGACGGCTATAGATAACGATCTAGCGGAGTATATGGAGACTAAAATACACCTATATATATAATCTAACCTTACAGACTCTTTATTATGGACAGTGTTTTAAGAAGACTTTAAGGACTTTATGCTAGAGATCTTTACACAAGTACAATCTAATACTAGAATGGGAATCCGTAAATACCTAGTTAAGAGAGGAGTATATATTGTTAAGTAAGATAAGAGATACTCCCTTGGTAAGGTACTAACGGACGTCGCTAATAAAGAAGAGTTTCACGAATGGATAGACAAAGAGATTGGTCTAGCCCTTAATAATATTAAGCTAATAATTACTATAGCTCTGCAAGACCGACTTAATGCGACCCTAGATAAGCTCGCTGCACCACCAGCTACTCTAATTGCTGTACTGCTAGCTACTCTAATTACTGCACCACCAGCTACTCCGGTTGCTGCCCCCACTACCCCTACTACCCCCCCCAGATCTACTCCTACCGCTGCACCGCCAGCTACTCCAATTACTGCCCCCGCTACCCCTACTACTCCTCCTAGTCCTTAATCCTCTAATTACAACTAAATCCACGCTCTTATCGACTAACTGCTATGGCCAAAAAAACAGCAATTATAGCAGCTATAGCAGCCGTAGTAACCGCAGCAGCTATATATATATACACTACCTAAACTAGCTGTGCCTAGTGTAGAGTAAGGACCTAGATAAGGACCTAGATATAGTAAAGAGGTAGCTATAATTATAAAGATCTACATAGACAACCAAAAGTATAATAGAGTTAGTGATAGCTTTAACTTCAAGTTAACCATCTTTTATAACATCTGTAAGAGATCTGGCTTACTACTAGAAGGCTACACAGTAGCATTCCCTAGTATGCTAAAAGGGCTTACTTAGGACCACTACTACAACAGCAACCTTAAGTTAAGACCTTTTACTAAAGCCTATAACCACATACGACAGTTCTTTAAAGGGCTAAAATACTACCGTAAGAACCTTACGGAGTGGAACAGTATAACCCTTTAAGAAGTTATAGACGAGAACCCTAATAAGTTAATCTATTAGAACTTCTAACTGCTTATAGATAAACTACTAAAGCAACGTTATAGACTATACCTAGACTTCTATATAAACCGCATTCTTATAAATAAGTTAGTTACCACTTACCAGGAAGTACTAGTATGCCATATCGCTATCTCTAACCCCTTAGAAGACCTTTCTTAGTTAATTAGTAAGCTATAATCCTCTATTATTATATAGGAAAAAGAACACCCCTTATAGGCCTTAATAAGACCGTCTTACCAAGCCTTTTTTACGGATTGACGCTACTATTAAAATGACTAAAGTCGAGACCAAAACACTAATCGCTACGGCAGTAATCGCTCTTATAGAACCAATGGCAGACTAAAGGCCAAGTGTTATGTCTATAAGAAGGAGGACTACTATTCGTGGAAATATATAGAGGAGGAGCGTAATCGGTCCAGAGATAACTATAAGAGACGCTTTATTAATATTAAGGGCCGTAATAAGGGCAACTTTAATAACCACTTCAAGCAATACGTCGCTGCTTGCGAAAGAGATAAAGATAATAATTTAGACTTTAAAGCCTATATATAAGACGCTAATAACTCTAAAAGCGATGCTGGAGAACCTAATAATAGTTTTACCTATATTACTACCTTTAGAACACTTACTATGGAGAAAGCAACCTCTATAAGCGTAGAGCTAGCTAATAAGGCTTATACACACCTGCTTACGGCTTTAGAACTTACTATAAAGTCTACCACAGAACCTCACACGGAGACCGACCTATTTGCCTACAGTATGGCTATAGCTATAGCGTCATAATACACCTTAACGGTCTTTATGGGAATTATAATCGATATAGGTGCTTTACGTAAGTCTATAGCTAGCTATAGTTAATTCTAAGCTCTATAGGCCGTAAATAAGTCCGTAAGTCTTAACACGTTAACTAAGGGCTAAGTAACTATCTAATTCGGGATTGGAGCCTCTACGTCTATTGGAACTATAGACATTAACAGCCCTATAGGCAAGGTATAATTCTATATTATTAAAGCAGATACTCTTTTCCTACTTTGCTTAGCAGATATAGATAGACTCTATATTAAATACGATAACCTAAAAAACGTCATTATTACTCGCACTAAAAAGGTGCCAGTAGTTAGACGATTTAGCCACCTATTTCTCCTATAGAGCTTCTCCCTATAGTCTTATTTAGTCGAGTCTTTTAATATAAACCCTTGCTACTTAACTAACGTAGAACTACGACGTCTACACCATTGATTTGGTTACCCGTTAGTTAATAAACTATAAAAGCTTCTTAATAAGGCTAGCCATGGCCACGATACTAATAGATCTGCTATTAAAGAACTAACTAGACTCTGCCACTACTGCTAGAAGTTTAGTAGACCCCTAGGTAGATTTCGCTTTACCTTATAAAACAACGTTAATTTTAATTATAATATTATCGTCGACATTATATATATTAGCGGCTCCTCCCTACTATATATAGTTAATAAAGCAACTTAATTTTAAGCTAATAGATAGCTACAAGACATCAGCGCTAAGTATACTTAGGACGTTCTTTAAATGTGCTAGATTAATAGCTATTTAGGACTATTAGACTTAATCACTACAGACGCTAAGAAGAACTTTATTAGTAAGGAGTTTAAGCACTATATAGCTACTATAGAAGCAACTATAAAGTTGGTTCTAGTCGAATCACATAATTCTATTAGAATGGTAGAACGCTACTATAGCCCGCTACGATAAGCCTACTAAATCATTATAACTAAAATCCCTAAAATTAGTAAGGAGATAGCCCTATAAATAGCCTTTAAAGCCATTAATAACGCGGCCGGCCTAGAAGGCCTAGTCCCTACACTCCTAATCTTTAGAGCCTACCCCTAAATGGTTAAATTGGACGCACTATTACCTTTAGTTATACAATAAGCTGCGGCTATTAAGAAAGCAATAGTGGAAATCTAAAAGCTATAAGCTAAACGATAGATTATTAATGCTCTTAATATGCGAAATGGACTATAAACTAACGCTATTTACGGCCTTCTACCTAGTTCGCCTGTCTTAGTCTAGAGAAAAGGCAATACTAATTAAAGTAGTTATTGGAACGGACTATATATACTACTTACCGTTAACGGCGAGACCTATACCATAAAGCTACTAAATAGGCCTACGACCTTCCGCTCTATAGTTGTAAAACTTTATTTACTAGACCTATAAGACCTAGTCGAACCATAAGAGTCTGCCAAATTAGATAAACCAGTACCTTTACTAGCTAAACCTCAATTATTACCTAAGGCTAAACTATAGCTACCGCCAAAGCGAGGTAGAGGTCGCCCCCGTAAATACCTATTACTTACGGCCATTATAGATATAACTATTACGGATGCTATAATAGATATAGACGCTTTTACGGGTAATATTGCGGATATTATGGATATTATAGATATTGCTATCTACTTATAGGACGATAATACCGCAGATATAGCTGGCACTACTATTTACTTATAGAACGATAGCAACACCCAATTTAGCGCTTTACGATAAAAGGAGGTCATAGGCCTACTTAAAAAAGGCGTCTTTAAGATTATTAAACTATACAATATACTAAAGGGGGTCAGACTCTTTAATTTACGGTTTATTAATAAGATTAAGAATAAGGGAACCAATAAAGCCTTTAAGAAATCACGACTTATCGTATAGGCCTATAATGACTTAGAGAAAGAGCTGGTCCTTACTTAGTTACTAATAATTTAATAAGTTAGCCAGCGGCTAATTCTCTATATTGCTGCTATGCTACTATAGATATAACTCTACCTTTAAGATATCTTATAAGCCTATATTTAGTCTACTACGAACCTAAACCGCGAGTTCTACGTATAACCACTATATAAGCTAAATAAACAATTAGGAATTAATATAAACTCCGTTCTAAAGGTTATAAAGCCACTTTATAAAGTACCTAAAGCTAGGAACTACTGGTTTAAGACCTACTATTTACACTATATTAATTAGCTGTAAATGGACTAGTCTATATACAACCCTTGCTTACTCTATAGTAATAAGCCTTTTAGAATCGTCGGCCTATAGACTAATAATATACTATTCCTCGCAGATAATACCTTTATAGAGGCTAAATAAAGCAAACTATATAAGGCTAAATTTATGGCTAAGGAGCGAGAGTAATTAGCCACTAATATACCAATTAAGTTTAATGGAGGACTTATTTAATTAATATAAGATAAAAGTATTACGCTAACGCAAAAGCGCCAGTGTAAGAACCTTAGTGTAGTTAATACTACGCTAGTAGACAGCACTAGCTCTAGAGGAGTTACGTATAGCCTACTTATACTAAAGGACTAGTATATCGCTTAACACGCTAGAGGAGCCTATATCGCCTTAGTCTATTAGCTAGAGGCCTTATTTAACCTATTTTTTACTACCTAGGTAATTAACCTAGTTAAAGATAATATAAAGAGTCTTAATAAGCAATTAAGCTGGTAGATTAAGAATATAAATAGAGGCCTAAAGTTTATTAAGCTAGACGTTAACACCTTATAACTCCTAGTATTTATAAACGCTTCCTTTACTAATAATAAGGACTTATCTTCATAAATTAGCTATATACTTATACTAGCAGACGCCTTAAATAAGGCAAATATCGTCTACTAGTTCTTAATTAAGTGTAAAGAAGTTACTAGAAGTGTATTAGCCTTAGAGTTATACGGCATAGCGTATAGTTTTAATATAGGCGCTATAATTAAATCTACGCTAGATAAGGTCTTATAGGTTAACTTACTACTTATTCTCTATACTAATTTAAAGTCTTTATATAACTATCTTATCCAACTAGAAACTACGTAAGAGAAACGCTTAATAATTAATATAATATGCCTTCGCTAAGCTTATAAACGAAGACAGATTACTAAAGTTAAGTAAATTAATGGAGATACTAACCCTACGGACGCTATAATAAAGGGTAAGCCCTATACAGCACTATTATAGCTTATTAATACAAATTAAGTTAAATTATAGGCCGTAGGGTAGGTTAAGCAAATGGATTTAACTTTAGTTTAGCGTTAGCGCTAGTACTAAGCAAGCCAATAGCGATTTTCTATCCTGGGGATGGAAAATCCTAATTAGTTAGCAGAAGTTAGGTTCGGTAGAATTTGGTAGAATTCGGTATTATAGCAGAATTTGGCAGAAAGTCGCTATTGCGTATACGTTACAAGTAGTCTAGAAGACTTAACTTTGGAGTATAGATTAGCCTTTTTTTTAGAGTTGCTCTAGTGTCGGAACATTAATTACGTAACGTAGTCACGGGACTATAAAGCGAGACTAACTGTCTAACCTTAGAGCAACCCCTTTCTTCTAAACAACAATCAACTACTAACTTCAACACCGCATACGTACCACTACAAGTAATATTCGTGCACGTTGATAAAGAGAGTTATACCGACAGTAAGCTTTACTAGGCTTAAGGGTCTTAGGGTACGGTAGAAAGCGGCGGATTGTCTACGCGATATTAGGGTATATCTCTATAAAGAGGTCTATAAAAACGTTGCGGGGGTTTTAGATTTTGGCCATTTTAGCGTTATTAGTGTCGCCTATTTAGGCGCTAGATAAAAACTAAGGATTGTTCTAGGACTGTGCTAAGGATATATTAGTTTTAGTAGAGGCGCGTATAGGTCGCGATTGCTCTAGGGCGGAGGTTAATTAGCTAGGGTATAAGGAATTAGTAATCGCGATAGGGCGCAAATTAAAGATACTATAAACTGTTATAGTGCTGCAATAAAGTAAACTAAATAACTACGTTATAGTATAAAGAGGGGAAGAAGGTGGAAAGGGGGTATTGTATACAAATAGTAGGGCCGGCCGCTAAGTCGCTAGTAGTGGGCTAGCCAATAATAGGAAATAGTACGAGATAGTATAAAACAGTATGCGTTAGGTTAGTGCCGTGACAATTATTATATAATTAGTAGGGTAATATACTTGTTTTCTAGGGCAGTTACGGGGCTAATTAAGGTGTTTATAATATTGTTATAGTAAACCTATAACCTATCTATATTCGTAAGGTAAAGTAAAAAAGGGGTATCTGCTTTTACTGTATAGAAGTTAACTAGGCTAATTAGAGTCTTAACTGCGACTAATTTAATTAATGCGGTTAAGCCGATGCCGAATTAGACGTTTACGGCCCCAGTTTATATAGTATTAATATTTATATTAATATTTATAGTGGTCTTATATATAAGGTATTATCCATAACCTATAGTAGACTTCTTAGAAACACCTATATCGATTATAACGCTATAGAATTCTTTAGGGGTATAGCGTTCTATAGTGATATATATAAATAGGTCCTGTTTATAGTCTATAGTGTCTATAATGGGTCCAATAAGTATACCTATAGGTTGGTTTTTAGGTGCGATTAAGTGTATAAAGGAGCGGTTAGCTAATACGGTTGTGATATTAAAGGCTTAGCCGTCCGTAAAAGGTCTAAAAGTAGTTAGGAACGTCTCTAAGGTCTCCTATTCCTAAGTATTTAAGTTAAAGTTAATTATAAGGGCTTCCATTAACTTGTTAAGAGACTCCTTTACTTCCTTTCCTTTATAGTTTAAGATAAACTAGTTAATCTAATTGTTAAATATCTTTTTAGACTTATTACGTTCTTTCTAGGTATATTTTATAAACCAATATTCTTCCTTACTATATATAAAGCACTTCTAACTGGTTTGTCTATAGGGGTATACTTTTATATAGGAGTTACTATAGGTTTATAGGTGGGACTTAGTTAGTACAGGTACTGCTAGCGGTAGCGGCGGTCCGTAAAGTAGGTATTTAAGTTAGTTTATAGGTTTTGTAGGTCCGTAATAAAGGCTTAAGTACTACCTAGCGGGTTTAAGACTTCGTATGTTATAATAGAGGACCATAAATTATTAATAAGGCCAGTTAAGGTGTCTGCAGGCTTATAATAGGCGTATTTATAGGGTTCCACTTCCTAGTAGGCTGTAATAAGTTTATTATACAGGAAGTTGTCTATTTGAAGCTTAGTATTAAGGCCGTGCTATAGGTGCTAAAGGTCTTTAATAAGAATTTATAGGCACTTTATAGTCGATTTTTCGGTGTTCTTATTAATTATGGTCCGTAACTTAATCGCATTCCATTGTGTAAGGATATTACGCTTATATTCTAGCCCTTTAAAGTAGTTACGTATAGCTTTACATAGCTTATTAAAGGGGACACTAAGGGGGTTGCTTTTAAGGTTGGTGTAATAGTAGTTAAGGGCTAGGCCGCGCAGCATAGTAGAATAGGCTTAGTTAAATTCCTATTTAGGAATATCAGCCTTCTGACAGAGGTCCGTAAAGATAGTTAGTTTAAAGTTAAAGTTATCGTTTTTACCGCTGTACTTGGATTTGTTAGTATAGAGCTTAGCTAGGTTAGCTAGCTCCTTACCGTAGGTCTTTACTTAGGTATTAGGCATAAGTTTCGTTAGTACGTCCCGTCTGACATGGATTATTGACAAGGATAAGACAGGCCATCCGACCAACGATGTGTGATAATCTTTTAAAGTAACCAATGAGAAAAAAGGAATTCTTCTGCCAAGCTCCGCGCATGCTAACGAAACTTATTGACCCGAGTTTACGAGTGGTCTATTACTTTCGGGTCCTGGATTTCAAACTTTCGCCAAGCCAGCTTCTGATTGCTTAGAAAAAAAACTTGCGGACGGTAGGTTATAGCAGAATCCACGTGACGAACATTAAAATATTATAAACGTTAAAATATCTATTACAAATATGAAGAATTGCATTATCGGGGGCTCCAAGACGTCGGAAATTTGTGGCAGCCTCACTGGATGGTAACAAAAGAATTCTAAGCGAGTGATCAGCAAAAAGTGAAAACCAGCTGTTTATTTCGCAGAAACATATTAAGAAGTTATAGCATAGCAACAAGCAGTTTTGTGTTGAAGTGGACCACCGCTCAAGGTTGAAGTAAACTCGGCGACTATCTCCGAGATTCCCCCGCGCCTTAATACTCAACACCTTGTAAACCTTAACCCAGCTCCACATCCCCTGTATTCTTGACTTCTCTCGAGGATCCTAATTTTTGACCATCACACACCAGAATACATCTTGAAGTAACCTTTAGGGGCTTAGTGTTTCTTCACAATCAAAATAGATCATCGTCAAACGCCAAGAGATCTCCCGCAGAATAGGCGCTAACCGTTTCAGCTCTTCAAAATGATTCGTCGTCGACTGCGCATATGGCATAGCAGCCGACCCGCTCAAGCGGCTCTTGATCTGGAAATTGCATGCGGTTTTACGCGCTGCTGTGCCTCATGGACATACCTCTTTATGTAGTAATTCGCTCTTGATTCTTTCCACAAGTTTTCCATCGCCTTCTCGCTTCCTTCACAGTCCTGTTGTTCTCTGCCACGTCTGCACCCATTGACGGCCATCATGCGTAACTTTATTGCGCTTGCATGGAAGGATCGGAGCATCCGCCACCAAGCTAATCGTGCATCAATTCATCCTGTATCTGGCCCAACATCGGGATCCTCGCCGGACCGAGAGGATGTCGGCTTCAAGTCTTGGCACTCATCACTTGTCCGAATTCCAAGCTGGCCCGAAGAAGCAAGACCATTGAAGGAACGCAATTGGATATCGAATTTATACCTTGTGGGAGACATTGTTTTAGTATTAGCACCAATATTTTTTCTACGTGAGTTCCCTATAGCTCAATATGCACTAGGCTGCGATCTAACACTCGAAGTTTTGGGTATTGCTGCCATTACCCTACATCGAAAGCCGACTGAGGGTAATTCATTTGGCTCTAAGGTTGGGTTTGCAACCCAACTTGTAAGTGTTGTGTAATGCAGTTAGGGCGCAACTGATGCGTAAAAGGGACCGACTATCTTCCCAATCGTTTTCGCTGCCATTATTGGACGAAGCATGAAGATGATTGCTCGATACCTGGCTGAGAAGGGAGCAAAGCTCAGCGTATGTCTCCTAACTTAGTCATAAGTGAATCAGAGGAAGGCTAAACTTGAAAACTAGACCTTAGAGCTTATGATGGCTAGCCAATCCGTGTGGGGAACCGTTGAGAGTCAACTTTTGATGAGGCGTCTTACCGTTGTTGGTATTCACTTGCTCTTTCTATGGTCTCTTTCTCCCCTGGGGGGCCAGGCGTCACTTCGACTTCTTCAGACAGCAGACTGGCCGCAGTACACTTCGGCAAAGCTCCGATATTTGACGACTGGACCGGGCGGGTCTATGTGGGGCTTGGGGACAATTTACGATGGCGGCCAAGGATTTAGAGATGTCAATGCGCTCTATGGAGCCTCACTGTTCGCACCGAACACGATAAAATCCGGACCTCAAGACGCGTGGGGTAATGTGAAAATTCCCTCTTTAGAGCCGCTCAATGCATCTGAACACGATGCCGATGGCTGGTTTACAGTCCCAACAATCACTTCTGCCGAAGGCTACTCATCATTGATAGGCTTGCCCGTTGTCGGTCGACCATTAGATGCCGACGCGAACTTCAGCCTAGAATCGGCGTATATCTCAGCACGGTGCGACCCGTTCGTCTTCATACCTGAGAAGAGTAATTTAAGTAACTATTACTCGCCGCAGTGGTGGTCACCGACGACTAACGACACTATGTTTACCCAAACTTCCTTCTTCCTAGATACAGATCAACCAGGTTCTATCGGATATTTCTCTGGGCAGAGTCAAGATCAGATAACTGCCGCGAGACGACTTGATAGCTTTTTTGGACATGAAAATAATTCTGCAACTGACGACCCATTAGCGACAAGTATGCGTAAGTTGATAATGGGATCCCTCTACCAAGGTGCAGTCAGCCTTGTGAACTGCTCTCTATCGCAAACCCATGTGGAAGCAATTGTCAATTGCACAAAGAGCCAATGTGGAGTTCAAAGGATACGGAGATCCCAGACGGATGCACGTCTGACGAATTTCACTGGATTAGAGCATTTTGACATAGTGACTGGATTTCTTAAAAACCTTCCAACAGCGTTTAACACTGGTGCAGGTTCTACACCGACTGAAAGATTTCTTTTTAACACAAACAGCATCCCTACTCATCAGACGACAGGTTTATTGAACGACGCGTTGTTGTCTGTACTGTTTGTAAACCTGACACAGGTGCCTATAGAGACCTTCTCCCGCCGCCTAAGCGTTATTCTCAACACTTATTATCAGCTGAGCGTTGCGCCGACAGGGTACAGCGGAGACCTCCCTCAAAATTTATCACTCTACGGACCGGATACGTTACCTGTCTCGGATGTCAACAAATATCTTCCGAGAAACGTCACAGCAGCCAATACCACCTTCTACGACTGGTGGCCTCTATTCTTCAACACCGTCGGTCAGAACCCTGCTGGAGTACCATTCATCGGCGCAACAACGAATGGCACTATCGTGCATCACCAAGAGATCTTCGTCTGTAATTTCGGTTGGCTATCCTTACTCCTTGCTGCCTCCAGTGTTATATTCTTTACAGGGCTGGCTGGTCTCTTACTTAAGCGAAAGACCCTAGCACCGGAACTCTTTGGCTTCGTTACGAGTATGACTTATGAAAATCCGTACATCAACATACTGGAAGGAGGAGTGCTAGACGCCATGGAGAGGGCTAGACTACTGAAGGATTTGAAAGTGCGCGTAGGCGATGTGCAAGGAAGTGAAGAGGTGGGACATGTTGCTTTGGGCACAGGCGCGAATATACGGAGGCTAGAGAGAGGACGCCTGTACATCTGAAGATATTAACGGTGGATCATATACTTCGAGTGCGGGCGTCTTCTCACTCATCCGGACTGGTTTGTACGATCATGCGTACTTGGAACTGTGGCAAAGCGTAAGAACGAGTTGGCCTTTGGGATAGGATTGATGTCTGAGGAGACTATTGGTTGGTGCGCTGGTCAAGTGTGATCAGTTCGCACTGCTTCAAAGGTCTTAAAGGAAAGAGACTCATAGATGGGGTGGGTTTCAGTGCGAGGCAGCAAGAGAGCTGGAATTTCAAGGAAGGTCAAAATTGAAGACGAGGCTGGCCGACAAAGACGCATGACTGTTCATCCTTCTCGTTTCGAACCTCGCTGGTTCATGGGTTGTCTTCGGAGTACGAGTGCTTGCTGGTGGCCAGTCCTTTCACATAAACAAGTCGTCGATGTGACCTGCCCGTTGTGGTGGCGTTTTGAGGCTTGGGAAGTGATTAAGGACATGGACAAGGAAAAAGACGGTCTCGGTTGCTACGATGCAAGCCGGCGAGTCACCAGCAACGCTCACCAATTGACCCTTGTCAGCTGGGGCAGTCTCGCGAAGGTGAGACTTGGCGCGAAACAAGCCGGGCATGCCAGGGGAACCGGACCTTTTCGCGGGCCGACTAGCGAATAAAACTCAACCACACAACGACGACATCGACGCATGAAACATCACCCTCCTAGCTGCCAGCACCATCTGGCCGTCGTTGCGTCCAGGGCATAGTCATGGCTACCCAGCGCGGTAATGTACCTGCATCAATCTACAAGAGCTGATCAACTTTGCTTGGCTGTCATGCTTGCTAATACCCTCGACGCTGTGTTTCACGGCCTAAAACGCGTTTCTTGGGGCGAGTCATCTTGAAATTCTCCTTGAATATGGTCGATCTCGAAACTTCGTTCCTGATTGACGGATCTTAGAATAGATGAATCAAAAATTGAGCTTCTGAGGATGCTGCATGAGAAATTATATAAGGCCTTTGCTTGGCTGCTTGGTTTCTTCCTCACTCACTACACACTCTCTGAGCGCTGTGCATTCTTTTTTGTACATACCTAGTACTTTCCAGTCTTCTATTCTTCTTCTAGCTGGTCTAGTAAAATTTTGAGCTCCTTCTACACTCTTTCCCTGAAACCTTTTGAGTACCCTGCGATACCACCATGCCTCTACGAACAACATTGAAGGCGCTAGCCGCTTTGCTTCTTACCTCGTCGGCAGATGCTCATATGATCATGGCCAGTCCAGTTCCGTTTAGTGTCGACAGCATCACCAATGCTCCTATCACAGCAGCCCAATATCCTTGCCAATCGAATGCTGGCTTCACCATCTCACAAATGAACAACATGAAAGTTGGAGATACTCAGAGTCTCTCTTTTAAAGGTTCCGCAGTTCATGGAGGGGGAAGCTGCCAGCTCAGCATCACAACTGACAAGGTCCCAACTGCCAACTCCAAGTTCAAGGTCATCATGTCCATGGAAGGAGGCTGCCCAGGCATCGACGGGCCCAAAGACTTCAGCTTCAAGATCCCAGACAGCATCCCCAACGGGCAAGTCACCCTCGCGTGGACTTGGTTTTCCAGACTGAGCGGCGGACCGGAGCTGTATATGAACTGCGCCCCCGTCACGGTTACCGGCGGCGCTAGCGACACATCCAAGTTCGACCAACTGCCGGACATGTTTGTCGCCAACATCGCCTCGGTCGACTGCAAGAGTCCGCCAAACCTCAACGTGCTGTTCCCCGACCCCGGCCAGAACGTCGTCACCGACGAGTCGGCCGCCAAGAACGAGGCCCCTACCGGTGCTGGCTGCGGTAAAGCCATCGCAGGCGGCGGCGGCGCATCCGCATCCGGCGGCGCGACCTCCGCCGCGGCCGGCCAGTCCTCTGCTGCCGTTTTCCAGCCCTCCGCCATCCAGTCCTCCGCCGCCGCGGCCATCCCAACCAGCAACCCAGGCGGCGTCTTCGCGCCCAGCGCCTCCAGCGCCGCGGCCATCGAACCGACCTCGACCATGACGACGCTCGTGACCGTAACCGCCTCTCTCTCCGACCCCGCCATGACGACCTCCGCCCCCGCAGCCTCCGAGCCCGCAGCTTCCGAACCCGTAGCTTCCGAGCCCGCGGCCTCCGCCTCCGCCCCCGCCGCCGCGGTGCCCACCTCGCCCGGCGGCGGCAACACGGGCTGCACGACCAATGGCGCGGTGCTCTGCAATGGCCCGACGCAGTTCGGGCTGTGCAATGACGGGAAGGTTGTCTGGCAGCCTGTTGCGGCGGGGACGACGTGCTCGAATGGGCAGATTACACGGCGCGCTTTTCATCGCCAGTTGAGGGGGCGCGTGGCGTTGCCGAGGGCTGAGGATGCTGTGGAGAGGATGTGAGGGGTGTGAGAGGTGGAGTTGGGGGTGGTTGAGTGGAATGCGCATTGGTTTGGGTTGGTTGTTTGGGAGGGCTTTGCAATAGATTCGCTGGTGGGATGGGGATTTAGGGATTAGGGGCTAGAAGCTGCATTTTCCTTTTTACTCTTCTTTTCCTTTTCTGGGTCTTGGGATTGGGGGTGGGTCGGCGCGTCGCATTTTCCGGCGTTGGGAAA
Source organism: Cenococcum geophilum 1.58 (assembly GCF_001692895.1). Classification (NCBI taxonomy): domain Eukaryota; kingdom Fungi; phylum Ascomycota; class Dothideomycetes; order Gloniales; family Gloniaceae; genus Cenococcum; species Cenococcum geophilum. Next base: position 4,146,883 of record NW_027137559.1, on the reverse strand, counting down.
TTCTGCATTTTAGAAATGGCACTCAGGTGCTCTCTCTCCAGTTACAAGGTACACTCCTGGCGCTCGATCGGCCAAAAAAAACCCCTGTTCGAAAATCCTTGCATCTTTTTCCTGGCTTGGTGAAATCCTTGCATGACCTTGGATGTGACCTATATTAAGCTTTGGCCTGCCGGTTGTTTCGGCAGGGGTGCTGTGGCGGTGTTGCTGATCTCGGTTCCTGATTTCGGTGACCACTCGTTCGCAAGGCTGTGGTGCGAGGTGAGGCAGGCTACTGTGCTGGTTAGGTAGGGGAATGCGGTTTTTAGATGTTGGTAGGTTTGTGTTGGAGCTCGTCTGGACGACTTCTGCATATACACGGGATGATCATGTTTGGGGTGTGGAGTAGGGTTTGAGGTGGATGGGAGCTTGGAATAATCATTTGGTGCACTTTGTAGGAATATCATTCTTATCGATAAGAATTAGGCCAATTGGAGAGGTTAGGTAAATACAAAATACCCAATCAATAATAATAGCGAATCTTCATCGATAACCGATGGGCGCTGACGGGTTAAGGGATAATATTGTTTTTGTATGGGTCTCTATCTTCCGCTCAACCTCGACCTTTCCTAGTCCTCCCTGCTACCCCCTCCCCCCCTCTGCCCTCCATTTTTCCCCTCACCCCCTCCTCCTCCCGATAACAACTCTCCTAGCCAGCGGCGTCTCTCCCAGCGACATCCCCGAGGCCCCTGTCCCACCCATCTCCACATCTACAGCCACAGGGGCGCCGTCCTCACCCTCCCGCGGCAGCCGTAGCGCCAGGAATGCCTCCTCGGCCGGCGCCGCGGTGTCGAAGACGGCGTCCATGTACTTCTCAACCTCTTCCGGCGGGTGCACGGCGCGCGCGAGCCATTCGAGCACGCGCGGGTCGCCAGCTGATACGAGTGCTGTGACGGGCTGGTAGAGCTCTGGCTTGGGTTCTGGCGGGGCGGTGAGCTTGGCGGGGGTGGGAGTGGTGGTTGAAGTGATGGTTGAAGTGATGGTTGAAGTGGTAGTTGTAATGGTGGTGGCATCCGGAGCGGATTTTGGCGTGGCGGGTGTGGGTGGTATGGGGTTGGTGGTGGTGGACGGGGGCTGTTGTTTGGATTTGGTAACGAGGAACGAGGCGCGGACTTGGCGACCGCCGGGGAGGTACTCGAGGATGCTGTGTTCGGGGAAGTGCAGGCGGTCGCCGTTGCCTTCGTGAAATTCGAAGTAGATGGGGCGGAGAGCGGGTTTTTGGGGAGGGCCCAGAGGCGGGTAGGGGCTGGAGTGTGGTTGTCCAGGTACGTTGTAATGTGAGTATGGCGTCTGAGGTGGCTGTGGGGTGGGACTAGGTCCTGTAGGTGTTGCTGCGGGCGCCGGTAAGTTGAGTTTAGCTGGAGCACTCTTCGGAGGTGGAGGTGGAGGAGGCAGTTTGGGTTTCGCTGCCTGAGCTGCCTTTTGAGCTTCGAGGATCTTGGTCAACTCATTTATGTGACCCTGGAAGAATTCAAGCTGCTGGGCCGTGGCCTGTCCTGCAGCAACTATCTTCATGACAGCCTTCAGTTCTACATCAGTGCCCGCCCGTTGGGCAAGCATGTGAATGACTGGATCTGGAGCAGCTTGCGCAGCAGGTGTTGGGGTTGTCCTAGCGGGTTGCCCCGCGACAGGTGTTGAAGGAGTGCCTGTGTGTGATTGTGGTGTCGGCTGATTAGGACGAGATTGTTGTGACATAGGCGCTTTCGGTGTTGATGTTTGATGAACGGGCTGATACGGCGAGAAAGAAGTACCGGGAGTCGCGCTATATTGGTGCATATGCCTTTGAGCTGACGCTGGTAGAGGCGGTTCTTTCACGGTATAGAGGGTTATAGTGAAAATATGTGGATCTATCGTCAAATTGCCCTCTCCGATTCTAATCATAGCTTTGAGTAAAGCCTTGTCCCTGGCCATTGCCTCCTTATCCTCTGCGGTCCGGTCCTTCAGCTTTTTGACAGTTGTGGGTTTGGTATAGTATTTCTTGAAGTGGCAGCCGCTCAGCCATGTTTCTCGGGATCGCTTTAATGAGGCACCGAGAACACCACTACATAAGGAGGTTATTAGATGACATGTGACGCAGGTTTTGTGGATGACGTACCTTTGTATGAGCGATTGGAACTCATGGGCAGATAGGTCGGAGGGTTGTGGATCTGGGAGGGTTGGGAGAGGCTGACCGTCAATCAACTTCACAGGTAGTGGCTCTTGTACTGGCTCCAAGCCTTCCACAGGTGTTTGAACAATGGGAGTTGCCTCTTTGTTAGAGATAGCTGATCTCTTTCTTTTCAAAGTTGTTTCCTTCACAGGTTCGGCTTTGGCGGTCCTTGCTGATGTTCTTCGTCTTTCAGACATGTTGGCGAGAGACGGTGGGTATTACCATGCAAAGATAAACTTGGTTGAGGGTGAGTTGGCACAATGGTGGATTTCGTTAGGTCATGAAGAGATTGAGATTTGGTGAAGGTGGCGGCGGCGGACAGCGCGCTAAGGAAATAGTTGGCGGAAAAAGTGGTGATGGAGGCGGAGAATGAAAGCCGGGTTTCTATTCACAGAGCGTGTGTGTGAAGGAAGAAACGCAAATCAGACATATAACAGACAAGAGGTAGCAGGTTGGACCTCGCCGCCACGCAAGCCTAAAGACCTTGGCAGGCGCCACCCGATCACAGGCAAGCGGGCCATACAGGTCCCGACATCAAGTCAACCACCATGCCATCAAATCGTCTCCCGTATCGATTGCCAACTAAAGCACATAAAATTGGACTACCGCACATTAGTCATACGGATTCGCTGCATTCGGACTACTTGCAGGCCTCATAAATTAGCAGCCAGCATAAGGAAATTTGCGAAATGCGTCTAATGTGCTACGGACATGCTCGAAACCCTGCTCGCCAGGGGCAGACCCGCACTCGTCCAACTACATTGGGGAATCCTTCATAACGCTATGGGCAAAAGTAGGTGAAATGTCTCTCTTAAAGTCCTGCGGTCCTCCCATGGAGGATCTGCGCTCAACTCGCTCTCGATGAGAATGTTGCTTTCTTCAGGACTTCTGTCTATATTCGCCCTTCTGTCCCGGGCACTCGCACAGTCCTGCCACTTCCTAGATGGCTCTGTAGCGAGTTCTGATGTCCCCTGCAATCCATTAGCGCTGGTAAGCGCTTACTGTTTTTCAGACCAGGCTTGTCTCTCAAATGATCATTTCCCGCGAGGGCAGCCAATAGAGGGGTTTCGATGGAACGATATATTCGTTCGATATGATCGACGTACCAAATATTGATCCTGTTCCTCACCAAAATCTTCCTCACTTCCGCTCGAATTCGGTGAATCGTCGCGAAGTACTAGCCAGTCCTCTATACGAGCTTCGCTCTAAATAGCCTTATCGACGGTTTTGCGGATAAAATTGGGTAGTTACGAAGGTTGGCTTGACGCGGCCGAGACAGCGCTGTGCGCGCGACGCAGCTGCTTTACTATATCAACGGTAGATTCGACATCACGTATAGGATCAAAAGACATAGGGGTGAGGGCAAAATGTGGAAAATATGAGGCTGTTTGGAGGGCTCAATCAAACGTGTAAACGTTCAAAGATTTCGATGTTATGCAACATCGTTTCAGACGATATTTGCCAAGAACTAGGTTCGATATTTTAAACGACTAACTAAATACTGCTAGTGAGTGTCGATCGCTCGTTTCGACTTGCTTACACTAAATATCGAACGAATATATCGTTCCATCGAAACCCCTCTATGGGGCTGGATGGAACGACGAGGGGAAAACAATGGGCAGATCTAGTGATGGTTGGACATGCTACATAGCGTTAATTTCGGCATTAGCGACGTCTTCAGTATGCGTTCTTTGGACTGGTATTTGGGACCGGGCTGTGCGATAATTCTCCATTCTTCTCACGGAAATCCGAATTGGGCAAGCCGACGAAATGGTAGTTCGGTGGATGAAGGTTTAGACATAATGTCGGCATGATGGGCTTCCCGGCAAGTGGGTGAAGGGTGAGATTTAAAATAACTTATTCTGCACGTTCTGGTGGCGTAAGGCGGGTGGCGACCAAGGATTCTTCGTTGGTGGAGCTGAGCAGTTCGCCTTGGCATCCAAACATGCCCCGTTGAGGAAGCTAATGCTATGTAATCCGCACGTGCATGCCAAGCTTCCCACTTTGTGGATAACACTGACAGCTATCCTTTCAACGCTGTCACTATACATCTTCTTCCAGTATATATAAATGATCCTTGAACAGGTGAGGCCTATCCTATTTTTATGTGCGCAGACGGAAAACCGCGAGCCTTTGCGGTGTCGAGATGATTCCTTATCAGTATGAGTGTTCGCAGCCTAATAGGCCAGGCAACAAGTACACGTTTCATCTTTTCTTGTAAAAAGCATTCGATAGACTTGAATATTTAATTCGTACCCATTCGATACGCCGAAATTCCAGTACCATTGTTTCCTATAAATGCTAAAGTCATCTTTTGTGACCAGTAATTTATCCTCCTGTGTTCCTAGGACGCTTTTCAAACTTAATATTCCTCTCTTCCTCATACTCTGATCGCGCTCCTGATTATTTGAACTAGGATGGTGGACCTAGATCCCATATTAAAAAGAGCCTACTGGGCCTTAGCCGGTTTAGGGGGTGTATACACCATCTTCCTTCTCTGCCTAACGAATCATTCCCTGCAGCGGCAGTACGTCAGCCATTCCCACCTCTTTATCTCTATGCCACTGTTAATACTATGAACAGTGCTCTATACGCCCATAAATTCCACACCGGCTTTTGGCACGATATTGACAATCCGGAATCCTTCGGTTTCGCAAGTATGAAAACAGCCCCTGAGCTCTTTGAATGAAAGGGAAGGAATCAACCGCCTAACGCCTGGCAGAGAACCAAGTAACACCATTCAATCTCACCACCCCTGACGGCGAGACCCTCTACTGCTGGCACATCCTCCCCTTAGACGTCTACGCCGAACACGAGCGCGAAATCACAGCTCAGCCCTCCGGCCCAGCCGACGATCTCACGAAGACAGTCGGCTACAAGCTGCTAAAAGCCGACCCAAAAAGCCGGGTCATAATAAACTGTACGCTCTCTCCCCTCCCCCTCAAATACCCCGCTAATGCCCCGCTAACCAACCCCTCCAGTCCACGGCGTGAGTCTTCGCTCACCCTCTCTCCCCATTCCATCCCCCAACCACCACTCCTCCATCCACCCCTTACTAACCCTCCCCCCTTAGAACGCCGGCCACGTCGCCCAAGGCTGGCGCACAAACACCTACGCCTCCCTCACCACCCTCGCACACACCCACATCCTAACCTGCGACTACCGCGGCTTCGGCCGCTCCACCGGCACGCCCACCGAACCCGGCCTCCTAACCGACGGCATCGCCCTGACCCACTTCGTCCTGCACACACTCTCCCACCCCTCCACCCGCACGCTGCTCCTCGGCCAATCCCTCGGCACCGCCATCACCGCGGGCGTGGCTCTGCACTATGCCGACCCGGGCTCGCCGGCCCTGCCCGCCGCGATCGCGCGCCCGCCGGCGGCCGGCGGCAAGGGCGGCGGCGGCCCGCAGCGCTTCGCGGGCGTCGTGCTGGTCGCTGCGTTCCCGTCGCTGCCGGAGCTGCTGAAGACGTACCGGATCGGGGGGTTCTTGCCCGTGCTGTCGCCGCTGCGGCCGTATCCGTACCTCACCTCTCTGCTCGAGAAGCGGGTTGTGGATACGTGGGCGACGGGGGCACGGATGGCGGCGCTGGTGGGGGCGGCGGGGAGGGGTGGGGTGGGGGTTAGGGTTACCGTGCTGCATGCGAGGGATGATGGCGATATTAGCTGGAAGCTTGGCGAGGAGGTGTTTAAGGGGATGGAGCGGGTTATGATGGGGGAGGAAGGTGTGGTGAGGACCGACGAGCGGAGGAGCGTGCTTGGGCGGGAGAGGGTCACGCGGGGCGCGGTGGTGTACCGGGCTGTGGAGGATTGGGCGGGGAGCGCGGAGAGGGTGGTGGAGTTGGAGGTGGTCAGGCATGGAGGTGAGTTCGGTGCTGTTTCTTACAGTCCTATGCAGAGGTTTGGAGAGGGATGGATGGCGGGATTGGACGTGTATAACATTGCGCTAACTGGTACAGGACACAACCGCATCATGACCTTTGCACCCGTAGCTCTCGCGGTAACTAGGGCGTTCGAATCCGTATAGACAGCAAAATCTCACACGAGAAACTGGGGTATAGAAATGGGTTAGATAGCAAGAGCCGAGTCGAGTCCAGTTCATTTTCATCCACTATTACACTATTCATACACCCATCTTTTCCAAACCCAGAAAACCCAAGATCCTCTAAATGCAAGCCCATGAAACGCGCCAGGACATCTATAATGATGATATGCGCGCCGTCCCGTTCGTCCAAGCTAATACAATTCTTTGAAAATGCCACTCCCAAATACTAGTCCTATAACCCTGCTCATTTGTTCCGATCCTTCTGCGCCTTCTCGTACTTCGTCACCAGTTCCCTCTGCAGCTGCGGCGGCGCGGGACTATAGTGGCTAAACTCCATCGAGAACTCGCCCTTGCCCTGTGTCGCGGCGCGCAGCTGCGTCGAGAAGCCGAACATGCTGTTCAAGCTGCAATCGGCGTACAGCGTGAAGTCCTCAGGGCCGATCTCCGTGTCGTTGATGACGGCGTTGCGTTTATTCAGCAGGCCGACGATGTTGCCCTGGAACTCATTCGGGGCTGTGATGGTGGTCTTCATCAGCGGCTCCAACACCTGCGGCTTCGCGGCCATGAAGGCCTTGCGGAACGCCTGCTGCGTCGCCATCTTGAACGCCATTTCGGACGAGTCTGTCATATGGGTTGCGCCGTCGTTGATCACCATTGATGTGCCCAGGACTTTGTGTCCGAGGAGCGGGCCCTTGATGCAGGATGCCATGAAACCCTTCTCGCAAGCAAACAAGAACTTCTCGGAAATAGTGCCGCCAGAAATGCGCTGCTCGAATTTATTGTCGGCGAGCGACCCGGTGGGCTCCATGAAACCAACGACGCGCGCGAAGTCACCGGCACCACCAGTCTGCTTCTTGAGCGTGTGGTCGAAGGGTACGTGTGAGGTGATTGTCTCGCGATAGGCCACTTGAGGCTGGCCGGTTTCGCAGTCGACTTTGTACTCACGACGCATGCGCTCAACGTAAATGTCCAGATGGAGTTCACCCATGCCAGAGATGATAGTCTCTTGGCTTTCAGGATCGACATGGACTCTGAAGGTCGGGTCCTCACGTTGGAAGCGGCTCATAGCTTTTGAGAAGTTCGGCGTATCCTTTGTGTTCTTGGGTTTGATGGACAGTGAGATGACAGGTTCGGGAACAAACATCGATGTCTAGATCCGTTAGCATAGTGTACATAGTGTAAAGCAAGCACCTTACCATCGTATATCCCAAAGTGCCATCAGTGAACGTATCACCAGAAGCACAGTCAACACCGAACACTGCGCAGATTTCTCCTGCTCCAATCTCCTGCACTTCCTCCATCTCATTCGAATGCATTCTCACAATCTTTGGAATTTTCACCCTCTTATCTGACCTTGCGTTGAAAACGTTCATGCCCTTTTTCAATGTTCCTTGATACACCCGTACGTACGTCAGCTGCCCAAAGTTGCTTTCTTCCAACTTGAACGCCAACCCAACAAACGGCAGCGAGTTATACGAGACCAGCTTGACGGGTGCTTCCTGCCGCCTCCGGTCTAAGGCTAGGTTCTCGACTTCTGAAGGGTTAGGGAGATAGTCGCAAACAGCGTCCAGCATAGGCTGAACGGCCTTATCGGCTAGCGCAGAGCCCATCAGCACCGGCGTGAACTTGAGAGATACGGTCGCCCTGCGGATAGCAGCCTTGATCTGCTCGACTGTTGGCTCCCGTTCATCCAGGAAAATCTCCGCGATCTCATCGTCCACATCCGCAAGCGTCTCGATCAGCTTCGCCCTCTTCTCTTTCGCAAGCCCCACCAGGTCCGCCGGTATTTCGTCCTTTTCAACGATAACTTCTCCCTTTGCACCTTCGTTATAGATTGCCTTCATCCTGATCAGGTCAACGACTCCTATGAACCCATCTTCTCTTCCAATTGGAACCTGTAATGCAGCAGCGGGTATCCGCAGTTTCTGGTTAATCTGATCAACCGCCTTCCACGGATTCGCGCCCATCCGGTCCATCTTGTTGACGAAGGAAATTCTCGGTATATTGTACCTTCGCATCTGACGATCCACAGTAATTGTCTGCGACTGCACGCCTGATACCGCGCACAAAATCATGACAGCTCCATCTAGGACTCGAAGGGCCCTCTCCACCTCAATTGTGAAGTCAATATGTCCTGGTGTGTCGATCAAATTGATATGGTACCGCTCCTCCTTCCCGTTCTCTTTCTTCACCCAGTCGCAGAACGTCGCCGCCGATTGAATCGTGATACCCTTCTCGCGCTCCAAGTCCATCGAGTCCATTTTAGCTCCGACAGCATCTTTACCTCTGACCTCGTGGATCGAATTGATACGGCCGGTATAGTACAGGACACGCTCGGTTGCCGTAGTCTTCCCAGAGTCGATATGTGCCTACGCCCATCAGCCAAGTCCCCACTCCCATACGTCTGTTTCCTCCTGGACAGATAGCAATCCGTACCGCAATACCAATATTCCGCACCCTCGCCAACCTCGCCGCCTCCTCAGGATTCAAATTCTCAATAATCGTTTCTTGCGCCAGCATCCCCGGATCCGCAGCCGCCTGCTCAAGCCTATCTTCAAATCAGCACATTATCCCGCCACATATCCAGTCCCCAAAAACCACTCACACAGCCGCTGCAGCCCCTGACTGCCACCGCCTCGCCCGCACCTCCCCCACCCGCGCCCAATTCGCATCGCGGCTCCAAAGCGGCTGCAGTGCCGCCGTCGACGCACAGCGCTGCGAAGCGGAAACCGGGCTCCTGCACCCCAGCCGCGCGCAATTGCGCAGCGAGCTCAGGGTCGCAAACGGGCCCCTGACGAGCCCATTGACCCTCATACTGAATAACAAAACAAGCACGGAAAAAGGAAGGGACGACGCGGTGGTCGAAATAATCGTGGTTGCAACAAATCAAGCCCGGCCAAAAAAAGTCGATATCGGGGGTCCGGAGCTTTTGGGACTGGCTTGGCGCGAATCCCGTCGTCACGTGCTTGCACTCCCTTTGATGTTGTGCCGGGTTATATGGGTTGTATTGATTATGCGCTGAGAGCTGCGTGCGACTTTTCGTGATATGCCTTAGCTGTTATTCTTTTCCTCCCTTCGCGAATTTAGGCAACTCCTTCTCCTAGCCAATCTACCTCACAACCCAATTGAAAGCGCACAAGCTAAGGCGACTTCACCAGCACGAAAGTATCTCCCCATCAATACACTAAAATAAGCTATATGCCCCCACAATCTCCCGCCCCGTTTCTTGGCCAACTCATCCTATACCAAAGCTGCCATTATCCTGAACCGGTCTCCAAAAAGAAACAAGCAGAAGCCTACTGTCTTTTCAACAACAGCAGCGCCCCGCGCCCCGCGCAAACCCCCCAGGAAAATGAGTAGAGAGAACTGATTGAGGATGGGGTAAAATCACATTCCACCTTCGCAAACGAAAGTTCTTTTCAAAACAAAAGCTCCTGCAATGCTGATCGACGAAATCCCCTGAGTTTGGAAACGCTGTGTAAACGCTGTATAACGAGTAAAATGGGCCATGAAAGAAACATCACTTCAAGAAGATGCTAGTGAGAGAAGGGAGAGATGGTAGAGAGGAGAGAGATACACTAGCAAAGTAGAGGGTTGCAAGACTGGCATCTAGCGGATCGTTTCTCCCTCAAAATTTGGCGTCTGCATGAGCTCCCCGGTGCCTGCTGTTGTTTCTGCCGGCGCGGATTCATGCGCAGCATCGCCTTCTTCGTTGGTTCCAGTAGCAGCACCTTCAGTAGCGGGCTCAGCAGGTCCAGATTCCTCCTCGTGATGGCTTCCCTCGCCCGTACCGTTAGCCGTGACCCTTTCCTTCACTTTGGTCACACCCTCGCCAACTTTCCGCTTACCCTTAGCAACGATGCTCTCACCCTGTCCAGCCTTGGATCGAACTGAAGCGGTTCGCCTTGGCGGAGAGTTGACCTTATCGTGCGTTTTGCTAGCCGAACTAGCAGTGGGTCGCATCATTCGTGCCAAGAAACCCTCGTCAGGTCCTTTAATAGACTGTCTAGAGTCTGGACGCTTGGGAAGCTGTGGGCCGAGCGAAAGTGGGCCGAGCGAAAGGCGGCCGGCCGGCTTCCGGGCTGGCGCAGCAGGTTTGAGTGTAGCTGGGCGCTCACGGGCGATAGTAGAAGGTCTGCGCGTGAGAGTCTGCGGCACTGTGCCATCTTCATGCTTTGCTGCATATGATGCAGTAGGAGCAATCAGATGAGGAGGAAGTCGCACAGGACGCGTTGGGGACTTTGGGCGCGGCTTGCCGAAGGGTGAGGTATTAGTGGCATCCTTAGCGGTATCCTTGGTAGTTTCCTTTGCAGCCTCTTTTGTAGCAGCCGGAGTAGCGGGTTTGGATGGAGCTTTTGGCTTGGTTGTTGCATTAGTAGCGACAGAAGCTGTAGAGGGCCTTAGGGAGGATCTAGTGGCCTTCGCAGCTGGAGCTTTGGACTGATCTTTAGCTTGAACCAACGAGAGCTTCGACACAGGTGATTTGGTCGGAGATGTTACACTGAGCGCAGTCGGCGTCCTCGGGGTTTTGGGAAGAGCAGGCGATTTAGGGATTGCAGCACTCTTGGATGATGATGGCTTAGTAATGTTCTCCTTGGCAGTAGATATCGCAGGAAGTTTATGAGAGGAGGATTTTGCGGCCGTCTTCGAAGTAGTCGTATGGCTCGTTGTACCATTGACCTTGGCCTTGGGCTGGGAGGCTGTCACTGAGGCCTTGGTCTTCTCAGCAGTGCTCTTCGAAGCCTCTGCAGATGCTTCTGCAGGTGCTTCTGCAGGCGCGTCTGCAGGTGTCTCTGCAGGTGCCTCTGTGGGTACCTCTGTGGGTGCCTCCGTGGGTGTCTCCGTGGGTGCCTCTGTAGGTGCCCCTGTCTGCTTCTCTTCACTCTTAGCGAGTGACAGCGGGGCTTCCGCCGGAAGTGGAGGTGCTTCACCGCTAGAAACAGCAGCTTCGTCTTTCGGATCTAAAGGTCTCAAAGACACGTCCTTGTCTTCAGCTGACGATACAGGTTTGTCCGGGTTTTCGCTCGGCGCGTCCTTGGAAGGCGAAGCCGGCTTCTCAACCTCCTTCACAGGAGTGGCAGGAGTGTCTTCTGTCTTAGCCACAGGCTCCTCGGTTTTGGCCTTCTTATTCTCCAAAGGCGAACCCGGCTCTGGGAAATTAGATCCCTTCATTATGCTCCCTAGATTGAACATTATGCCGGATGTTGCCTGGTCTCGGATTTCGGGCGCGGGTATCGAAGATTCTCTTTCTTCAACTACCTCTTCGATGTCTAGGCTCCTCTTGCGATCTTCCTTCTCCTGGCTCACAGTCTTCTTCAATTCCTCAATGAGCTCCGACCCGTGTTCCTGGATAATGCTGAAGCTCTCTCCGCGATTGGCGGTCGGGCTGTTGAGGCCGTCGCTTGTGCTTTTGGCGGTTCCGACGAAGGCAGTCGACTTGACAGAGACGAAGCTGGCGCGAACTTTGGAGGTAGAACGGATTTCTTCGGTGTTGCTAGTGGCGTTGCCGACGGGAGAGTGGCCGCGGGGTTCAGGGGAGGAAGGAGTGTTTTGGTTCTCGAACATAGCCCGAAGGTTACGAACACCGCCACTGCTTGCGCGATTTGCGGACATGGCTACGAGAGGAATTGCGAAGGTCAGTGGGCTCTACAATCTGGTGTATATCCTTCTTGTGGATGTCGATGGGGTTTCTGGAAGGGGACGTGGAATGCTTGTCGAAATTGTGACTGGGATCAGTCGAGTTGCTGAAACGCGTCTACAGTGTGATGTTTACAGGCAGGTGGCATCGCACTACGAGGAGCTAGAAATATCTAGAAATGTCAATACACTCACAATTTGGGGGTTCTAGCAGGCGGGCATGTTCAGGCGGATGCTTCGGTGTTGATGAATTTCTGCGATGTAGGGTGAAAGGAGAGAGCGTGGCCTTGCTGGCTAGCCAAAGCACATGACGCCAAGAGGCCAATAATCAATGCATCTGAAAATATCCCCCCGCTGCCCGGCAGCACTGCAGAGCTTTATACGTATTGCGGCTGAGAATTAAGCTGTTTGCAGTGTGAGACAATCACTGCCATTGAGATCTCACAACTGCTGCTCGCTGAGATATTGGCCTTCTCTCATCCCCCAATCAGAACGCGTAACTTGACTATCAGGTTTACAGGAGCTGAGATGGACATTACAATCAACCAGATTTACTTTCAATTGTTCGCTGGTACTCTAAGTCTAGCCAATTCCATTGATTAATCTTGTCCGTCTCAAGAAATTCGCCTCCCACGCCATTTCAAACCATCCCTTCTTGATATCTTCCGAGTCAAGAATCCCCACATAGCACAAACGCCTTGAGACATTCTAGGCGAACTAAATTTGAGAAGATATAGCAGAAGCTATTCATAACCAACAGAGTGGATTTGTTGGGATATCTCCCACCACAGTTCCTAAATTTTTCCGAAATCCTCATGCCACCTCAACAATATCAATATCCTTCTCATACTCCCAGGCCTTATGTTCTTGCCACACATGATCAATCAACGATGATATACTCTCACACGTTGTATCCGTAGTTCTGTGCCGACTGCAGAGCACACACGCATACCCTCCGCCCTCGCGATGTGACTTGATAACGAACCGAGGCTCCACATGGAAGACCCGATCCGCAAACCTATCTCTCTCATGCTCCTTGATTAACTCCCATATTTTACCCGGCCTTATAGGAATCCTGGCGCTGCAGTACGGACAGCTTGCATTGCCGCCATCTCGAAAGTTATCCGCGAGTAACTGGTTGGTATGATTCTGGAGATCCAGCGAATAGATGCAGTACAGACCGTGAGTTGCTGCACGAGTGCTTATAGAGGTCGGACCAGAGATTATTGTAACGCTTGTTTCTCTTGACCTGGATCTTGGCCGAGAAAGAGAACGAGAACGACCTAATCGTGTAGAAGGAGCAGGTAGAGCTAGTTGCTGGGGTGCAGAGGTGAGCATCCGTTGACGCTGTTGAGACAGAGCATCTATTGCTGCAGCGCGTGCTGCTCGTGACGCGTTGAGAAGGCGGGCAAGATGGTGGGAAACGGGTTCGTGCTTAGGACCGTAAACCAACGCGCTGTCTTGAAAGATGGTTATGATGGTTTGTTGAAGTGTAATTATTTGAGCCTGTAGTTGGTTTTGCGCAACCACTACGGAAAGGAATGAGCCATTAGTATGGCATCCAGGGCTGCAAGAAAGCACGAGAGATTTCGCTCACAGTCGCCTACTGCAAATTGATCTCCAAGACGATTGAATCCTCGATCATATTCCTGCCTTACGAGAGACCCAGAGCTGTATATCGACTCTTCATCACTGTCTTCGTAGTCGTTTTCTCGTCGCCTTCTGCGCCTACCATATGTAGCTTCAATATCGTCGTCTCGTCGGCGTCGATCTATCGGGTCGTATCTATTCTCCGCGGTTTTTTCCTCCCTCTTTCTAAGTTTCCTGTAAAGATCGCTCATGGACCCAAAAGAGTCCATAATCGTGTGGACCAGGGATACCACAACGACCGTCGTCTCGAGGGCTCCTTTTGCCTATCCATGGGTTAGATCATCCATCACCGCTGCATATATAAACTCGACAGTAACTAACCGATCTGAGAGAGTCCATGTTGGATAAGACCAAAAGTTTGTCGTGGAGATCGGATTGAAGCAGCGTGAGTGAGAAATAAATCCACGCATCACCCGACTGTCACTCGTTTAGGCACCCACTTGACCTGCACCACGTCCGTGATTGCAAGCAGCTGCTGCTCCATGTTCCTTTGCGACTGCATAATCGCTCCCAGCTTGCACCCCATTGGTTGTATGTCACAAGCTGCGGTTGACCTCGCTCAGAGCTGTAAAGCGGACTGGGTGTCTGAATGTTTCGGCGTCCAAATCATATGATGAACCTAGAGGAAAGGCCGCAATTTTAGCCTTGCGATTGGTGTCTGACTTGTCAGTTCTCGAGCCAAGACTCTAGAATGTTCGTAGCTCAGCCACAGGTCTGCGTAGAGGACTCACATACCCTGGCGAGCTGAAGCGGTGATGGGAAAGGTGGAGGGGCTTGGTTGTTTTTTTCCGCAGGATAATCGCCCGTCTTCGGCCCCCAAACCAAACACCGCCACAGCACAAAGACCAGTGACACCTGAGCTGTTCTGGAAAATCAGTCATGAGACATTGGGTTCTTTCGCATTCTTTTGCGTTTTCCCTATTAGCACGCACAAGAATATTTACCTTCGAATGCTTTCTTCTACCGTGGTGATCTGCGTCCATGCCAGATCGTCTCGGCATCGCGTTATGCAAGCGGTTCAGCTCCTAAGGCGTTGTTTATGGTTAAAAGCATGCATGGTGACACCAAAGTCAATGCTTTAGGACTTCGGACTCATGGATGAAAACAAGAAACTACAAGCCTTGCCAAAGGTGGTGGGCACGGATCCATTTGTATATTGGGCCCTATACAACTGTTACCTGTCGAAGGCTAAAATAAATATGAACCATTTAAGGGGTCGTTCGGTTGCAAATCGCCTCCATATCATAATCTGTTCAATCCGTGCGCCTTTTAATATCGCCCGTTTTGAAATTAGTGGCGGCTACTACCATGGCTCATTTGAATCTGATTGTTCGGTGAGGCTCCATAATGAGGCTCCAGATTTGACTTTGCATAATGCGTGATTGACGTCGGTGAGCGACTCGAATAAGCCCCTCTCTGCCACCAGGTCTCTATCGCGACTCCCTACTTTGGTGTAGCAATGGAGTCTCCTCTTCAGCCAACGACCTCTCTACGATCAACGTTTCCTACATCTTTGCTCACCTCCCGTACGAGTCGTAGTAGAGTTACAGCGACGCCCGCGACGCCCCGAAAACAAGCTTATTACGATCACGAAGGTTAAGATAATATTATATAAGGCTTGTAAATGCGACTGCAGTATCGCCATCGGGGCTTGTGGAGTCACTATATTATAAGAAGTTGTCACTTTGGCGCGTATGCGAGAGCTCTATATTGATACGGAATATGGAACAGGAGGTCGAAGCTACATATTGAAATGGTGCCAAGAACCTCATTTCAACTACTGTGTATAGCTTGCAAATTTGACGCACTTAGCGATATGGAGGAGCTCCATATTCAAAAGTCGTCAGATCTACCGAACAACAGCCTCATGTTCAGATTTGAGCTCCATTTCGGTTACAATATGGAGGTGCAACCGAACGACCCCTAATTTCTCTCCCTAGATATCCCGAATATCCCTTGGGCTGGTACAATTCGTCCTACCGTTATCGATAAGAGCTAGCCAATAGGATCAATAGGATTAAGGCTCCGTGATGAAGAATATGAGGTCGTAAAATCTGCTGATTTCCATATAAAATTGCTATATACACCCAATCTTTGGAGTTAAGTCACTCAAGATAAGACAACTAATATTCATCGTTTCTACAGAACGGAATTTTGCAAACGGCGAAGTTTGGAGGAAGATTTTTAGATTTGAGCTCCATTTCGGTTACAATATGGAGCCTCCATATCGAATATGGAGGTGCAACCGAACACCCCCTATATCATCAAAAGTACGATTGGAAGGCATGGTTGATTGATGTATAATATTTGAATCTATGTAGGTAATATGCGTACTTTTGATTCTGGTGTTTTAGTTCTGCGCACGATCCAATTATCGTAGGCCCAAGGGAGAGAGAATATTCGCAAAAAAAAAAGGCAACCCTGAATCTGGTATCAAACTTCTCCAAACCCCGAATATCCCCATCTATCAGAACCTTTTGACAAATTCCACCTTGACATCTCTCTTAATCAAGAGCTGGTCAATGAAGCACTCCGCAATTGAATTGAAGTACCATGTATGCGCCAAAACATCCGTAAGAATCCACGCTGTGTTGCC
The DNA here is from genome assembly GCF_001692895.1 of Cenococcum geophilum 1.58. Lineage (NCBI taxonomy): Eukaryota > Fungi > Ascomycota > Dothideomycetes > Gloniales > Gloniaceae > Cenococcum > Cenococcum geophilum. Next base: position 4,130,770 of record NW_027137559.1, on the reverse strand, counting down.
ATTGTAATTAATGTTTCCAGTGTACACACTAATATCCGACGCAGCAGCGGTCCGGTAGTTTGGTTTGTTGATGTAGTACTCGGGGCTAACGTGAACAAAGCCGAACGAAATTGGTGGGAGCCTAGGGACAGGGTCATTGTAGTGTGTAACGCGGTAGTTTCCTCCAGGTTGTTTCGTAATAAAGTCACTCAGCTTCGGTCCTGCAATACGAGGAGAACCGAAAGTATAGAGAGCCACCGTATATCCGGACTTGCGCATTTCAGCGGCGGCAAGGTCAGCGATGGCACCACCTAGACTATGGCCAACAGCTACTATCTTGTAGTTGGGGTATGAGGCTACTGCGCTCTTGACTGCAGCAAGAACACTGCTCCGTGCTTCGGTCCATGAGTCCCAGAAGCCCTGGTGAGCAGTGCAGCCGCTGCAGATATCGGTGGTGACAGTTGTGAAGTCTAGATCGGCAATCCAGTTTTTGATGGACGCGGACCCACGGAATGAAACAACAATGAGGCTATTCGTGCTGTCGACTGCTACAAATCCGGTGACATCTGTGATAAGGGAACTGTGATGAGTGTTAGTTTTTGACCATAGCAGGCTAACCTGAAAGCCGCATGAGAGCATGGAAAAGAACGCAACTGCCCTGAAGGTAGCTATAGTACACTTTCGATCGCACGTGGCTCATGATATGCAGACGGAGCTTGAAACAAAGACCAAATTCAATGTTTCTTCTGACTGGTTACTTCCCCTGAAGTACAGGGGTCAGGATAGCCCTTGCTGAGGTTTGTGTTCCAGAATGCTTAATTTTACGGGATACAGAGTTCGAGAGGACCATGGGAAGTAACGGGCAGTAGATAAATGGTGAAACTGGAGATGGAATCGGATACCCACTTCTCAAACCCGATGATAGTATTAGTTGTGTCTGCCTCAACCATCGGACAGTTGCCCGAAGAACAGGCTACCTTCGCGTTCGGGATTCCGTTATAATTTATCGAGCAGTACGCTGCCGCCGCATATTGCTCCATGAGTTGAAATGTTGAGAACAAACTGGAGCTTATAGCTTTATCGAGACAAATGTCAGCAATAGACAATCAAGTGAATAGGACAGCTCAGACATACACCTCTTTTCCTGGGGAGTGGGAGCAGCATAGCTTCCAGTCAGGCTGAGCAAGCCAATGGCCAATAGAGAAAAAGGAGACATGATTCAATGGAGGAAGTGGTGATGGCCAGACAGCAAGTCAAAGGGGCCCAGTCCGTCCATTTTATGGTACCTTCCAGTCCTTTCTAACTCCATCTCGATTACAAGGAGATACTGTTAGACCATTGCAAGGTGAATTTCAAGACCCAGGTACCTCGGTGACAGTGCGCCAAAGCAAGCCACGACGGTTCCTCGAAGGGTGTGCCTACAAGGTCATCTGGCAAATAGACGGAGGTGTACACTTCTTCGAGATTAATACCTTATTTCCCCCTGGAAACGAACATCACGAAGGTACACAATCCTATTGGTGGGTGTTAGTGAAATGGCCCGGCGGCTCGTAGTTCGACGGCCCTGACTAAGGATGCCAGGGTCCTAAACCTGGTTCCATCCCTTTCTGGCCCATGATGAGAAATCGATATAGCGATCACCAACCTTGCGCGGGGGAAGTTGTGGGGTGTTGTCCAGCATTATTTCTAGCATCATTGGTTGGATTTCGGAGAGATTCACTGTGACCACCACGGCAATTTTCCAGGGTTGTTATCGAGCCGCTGCAAGGCCACATCTCGCTTCCTGGGGTTGCACGTTACCTCGCTTCCTTTTAGTGTGTTGTGGCCAACCTGCCCTAAAACGGTTTTAACACCTTCTAGCACTGTCTCCCCACATCTGAGCTTTGCGGGGAAGCCATGCTTTCTCGTGTTTCTCCAAGAAAGAACTGGCCTGACAGGCATCGGTATCTGTAGTCCGTAAATTAAGTGTGTGAAGTGTATCGGCTTCCTCCGTACTTCGACGGGTTGACCAATTAGGAACGGTGATTTCTTTAACCTCCCGAGGTCGTCCCGAAGCTGTAGCTTCACCGCTGGGGCCAATACTGCTATTCGTTGGGACTATTCCCCGCAACGGTGGCGTCCACACGGTAGGTGGCCCGTGCGGGAACACCAGAATCAGCAGTACGCGCATCACTATAGATTCAATCAATATATTTTGTTGGTAGGGGGGGTATGTGGACATCCACAGGAGCTTCCTACGATCACGTAATAGCTTCGCTTATTTGTATATATTCTCGTTCTTCGTAACAACTCCACCTTATGGAGTCCTCACATATTATACACCTGCGTGACATATTTTTGTCAACCATGCCTTCTAATCATCTTCTAATGATATAGACTCTGCTCCACCGACCCAATACCCTATTCCACCAACTCGGGAAGCCAAACAACCTCCCGAAAGCCCTAGCCGCTGCCCGCACTCGAACCTCTACGGGTTAGGGATTACGACTCCTGTAGCCTAGATCCTATTGATTCTATTGGCTGAGCCTTATCGATAACGTGTGGACGAATTTTACCGTTGCGGGGGATAAAGCACCGCGTGAACTGGAGGAAACAAGAAAAGACGTAGCGAGGTTTCTAAGTGGACATGGAATACTAACCTGGCTCTCAGGCTGAGAAAAAGGTGGCCGATATTCGTCCATGCGCCCGCACTAAAATCGCTCAATTTCTCTACCTAGCTAATACCTAGTCATTTGCCCATCTCTCCTCTCACATTCATGTAGCCTTTTAGTATACCAATTATACATACTTTCCACCTTTGCCTCGTCTGATTCTTGAAATATCTGTGTAAATATAGCTAGCGCTGCCTTCTCCGTAGCTGTCCGCCTGGTTGCCACCAACTGTACATAGTAATTGTAGCGAAGCCGTATGCTTGGCTGCAAGAACCTTCGCAATCCCGCAGTGTCGTGATCTTCATCAAATATCGTGAGGCTTCCACCTGTATGATATTGCCAAATTTCATCGACCTCTCTGCAGAGACAGCGTTGTATTCGCATTTTGGCGGCCACAAGGGAGGCGTAGTTACGGGGGAGAAGGGGGAGAAGAGGAAGTGTACGTCTTCAATTTGATTCCCCTGGCCAACCAAGGCGAATCTCCAGGGCAACCAAAAGGGTCCTTGCGCGTAGCTACAGCCGTTCGCTACAATTACAAGCGAGACTGGATACGCGTAGCGAATTTGAAATTTTGGAGCCCTCGCCAAAGAGGGGGGTGAAGCTGGTCGTGCACATCACTGTACCCTATCTTCCTTATGTATTTATAGAGGCTTTAGAGCCATATTCAATAGACAGAGTTCTCATACCTGATCGTCCGTTCAACACTTTGTGGCTGCCTCTATTGTCTCTTAATTGATTAGGAGGCCTAAATGCTGGCTAAAAAGCTTCCCCCACAAAACACCACACCGTTGAGGTGTAGTAAGGATCCCGGAGTCCGCAAAAAGCTCCTACGGGGGTGTATAAGGGCGCGCGACTGATTTGCGTACTTTAATTACCTTATAAGAAGGCATTGTGAGGTGTAAGAGTGGTAATAAGGGTCTTGTTTACATCAAAATGGACTGCGCTCGCATGGACGAATATCAGCCACCTTTTTCTCCGACTGAGAGCCTGGTTAGGTTACTTCGCCGCTGTCGGGCAATCGCTACTAAAGAGAGTGCGCTATGAAGCGTCCATCTAATCACGGACATTTAATATATAAGGTAACATTACGGTGAAGTCATTGAAGCTAACAAAGATAATGAACGTTAAGATTGGCAGCTAGATATCCATTTGACTAGTTCCATACTATAGGGGAACCGGAACAGGAGAAAATCAGCGAAGGTGGTTGTATTATTTCTGTCTATCACATACAAGGGCAGGTTAAGCTTTACTATATGTGCAAACTTCTAGAAGATCGAAAATCTGATATAGAGCTGCCAATCTCATCGATCTATGGAATGCTTGTTGCGCTTTGCGAGGTCAGTGAACCTATTAATCAGTAATTCTACTGCACCAACCTCCCCTCTAGAAGCACCGCCCTTCCTTATAAAGTAGAATTTGACAAAGTTTACTACAGTAACTCTATGTCCTGGGACACTGGTATCCATTTTCGGGTGGTTTACTCGCTATTTTAAGCAGCGCTTATCCCATGCGCCAAGCCCTAAGCGATATATCTCCCCCATTAAAACTTTCAACCTTGCGCATTTCTATATTCAATCACCTATATTACGGACGCTTTAAGTACAATGTTACGACTACTTGGAGAAGAGACGGAAGAAGCTAGTTAGTTGATTCTGTCACGTAACTCGTATTGAGCTGTTCATTGATGAAATGGGTTTATTGATTAATGATCTTGTCTTCAGATTGATTGACCTTGGACCTAGGGCCCTCGGGCTCAGATGAAGAGGTTTACACTGCACGTGACTCGTACACGTGACTCGTGCACGGTCTACGCCTCCAGAGAATACAGATTATCTGACACACCCCCTTAGCTTCGAGCTCTTTGAGGTCAAAGCTAACCATCTTCCTGTTAAATTCTGCCAACTTCTGCCAACCAATCAGGATTTTCCATCCCCGGGATGGAAAATCGCTATTAGCTCGCTTACGGCTAGCGCCTTAGCGACCCTTCTTGTGCTCATCAATGCGTTAATTAAACCGTAATCTCATCTAAATCCTTCCGTCTTACTCTAATACTGTCCCTTAGGTCCTCCAGTTACTTTTCCTTATTCAGCCGCTCCTTAATATCCACCATTCCAATCATATTAACGAAGCTTTAAAACCTCTGCTTGGGCAGGGCCTTCGTAAGTTTATCGGCGATTATCTCCTTTATCGCTGTCCATTAAAATCATACTCGTCTTATTACGTATTCCTAACGTAGCCAGTATTAATAGATGTTAACGTATCGGAGCTTCGTAATTAGCTTTGCCGTATCTTCTATAATTAGTCGGAGCGTCTAGGTATTATCACATTTAATAATTAAGGGCTCATTCAGGTGTAGCGTTATTGCTTTAAACAGCCTACTAATAAAGATAGCTTCCTTTGTTATCTGTAATAGGGCTAACAACTCAGCTTTTATACTCGACGTCGTAACCGTACCCTGCTTGTTTACTCTCCAGGCGATCGGCCCCCTAAATAGCTTCATAATATATCCTTACGAGCTCTTTCTATTAACGGAGTTGTCCGCAAATAATACGTTGCTAGCACAGATAAATAATTGCGCACCGTCTTTTCCGTCATCTCGTCCTTTATCGCGTATTCCTTTATCTCTCCCTTTACCATTCATTCCTTCCTCATCTCCTCTATAGCAGATTACTCTGCTTCTCATACTATATAGGTACTGGATAACTCTATCTACTGCTCAATAATACCCTTAGCTTGGGTTCTAATTAAACCTTACTAGCTATAATACTGCGAAAGCAATATCCAAACGCGTTATAGTGGCTATATAGAGTACTAAACCCAATTTTCTCTAATATAGCATTATAGAGGCTAGTAGGGATATAGGACGGACTAATAAGTCTATATTAGGGGACGGACGCGTTAGACGGATTAATTGGTAATCAGTAGAGAGGAGTTCTAATTCTACTATAGGAGTATCTGGAAGACGCCCTTTAAGATCTATCTCATACTAATTAGCTATCTTCTCTATATAGGCTTCCTGGGATAGCTATAGGAGCCTCTAGCTACGATTACATAGCACGTAGATTTCTAGAAACCATTTTAGCTCGCCAAGGGTACTCATCTAGTATTCCTTACTCAGCTCCTTAATTGCTTTTTAAGCTTTCTTCTTATCTATCTTTCGGTAGTAGAAGACAATATCGTTAACGTAGAAGAAGACGACTATTCTACCTTTTAGCATAACACACGGCTCCTAAGGTACCTCTTTAAAACCTAATTCGTTTAACAAGCTCGTGAGATTCTTCTGCTATAACAGTAGTAATTGTCGTAGTCCGTACAGGGCTTTTCTTAAACGCAGTACTTTATCTATTTTTCCTTCATTAAACCCTAGCGGTAGCTTTATATAGACAACCTCATCAAGATCATAATAGACAAACGCATTAACTGCATCTATCTATATCGTCTTCAGGTCGAATTTTGCGGTAATCGCCATAAGGGTTCGGAAGGTCGTACTAGCTAATATAGTAGCTCTCATAGGTAGGTCTCCTGGGGCCTATTAATTTCCACAGACTACTAAGCATGCCTTACATTTCTGGAAAAATCCGTACTTATCCGTCTTATAAACGAACACCTACATTAAGCTAAGGACCTACTGTCCCTTTACGTGCTTCTTATCTATTTCTTAAAACGACCTTATTTAATAATGAGATTAGAGATAAGCTCGCTAAGCTTCTTAGAACTAATCTCAAAAAGGATACATATTAAGGTCATGGATCAACTAAGGTGGCGGAGGTAAGTTCTTCCTATATAATCTAACATCACGTATTCTACCTAATTTTAGCTTACTATCGTTAAGTCAACTATTAAGGTTAAACTTCCTTCCTGCTAAGAAGGCGCCGTAATAGGCTAAAGTGATCCTTTTAGTAACAAAGTCTTCAAACCTATAATCGCCGGCTTCCTTAAACGAGTCTTTAACTAAGTCGTTAAGCACCCCCTAAGTATTAAACGCATCTCCTACTTAATAAGCGACGTCTTAATCAGTATCTTATATATCTAACTTCATAGGATACTCAACGTAAAAGGTATATAGAGATTCTTCATCTTCTTCCGTTAGAGGTGGCGTACAATATATATCTTCGAGAGCTCTTATAAGCTTAAGATCTACTAACTCATTAAAGGTTTAAACTAGCTTATCAACGTCGTCGTCTTCCTCTTAAATTAACGGTTTAAATACTTCTTTATTATCTTTTAGAAGAACCTCATTCTTAGTCAAGCTATTAGGAAATTAAATCTTCTCAATTAACGTTTCTAATTCGGCGTATAGATCCTTTAAGATGTCCGTTCGCTTGCCGTTAAAGAACATCTTTTCGTCAAAGATAACGTCCCTAGTAGAGATAACGATACCTTTATAGGGGATCCAGATCCTATAGATATTAGTAAAGTTATAGCCAACGAGATAGCTAATATAGGCTCGCGGATCTAGCTTGCTCAGCCTTTTCTTCTTCAGCTAGGCGTCCAACGTTATCGCGTACGCCCTATAGCCGTAGGCTTTTAAGTGCGCCAGTTACGGCTTTCTTAATCTCCTATTAGCTAGAAAGGTATAGAACCTCTTATATAGCAATTTCCAACCGTTACTTTCCCATGGCGTTCAATCTCGAAGGTAGACTATATAGTCAACTATCTCGTTCCATAAGTCGTGTAGTAGATTAGCAGCAATTCTCATTACTTATGCTCTCTCAATAATTACACCCCCTAAGCGTTCGGCGGTACCATTTTAAGCTTAGGTATATAGCGCCAAAGGCTCAAATATAATCCCTTACGTCCGTAGCCATTTAAGGGTTTTTCTTCTCCCTAGCTCGTTGTCTAACCTAATAGTATTAACTTTAAGGTTATACCTTAGACGAATCCATTAGATAAAATCTTTAAGCACTCATAGTGTCTCCTTCTCCTCACTATACGTCGTTATAAAATATAAAAAGGATCTTCCTAAGAAGGTATTATAAATAAGTATAACTCGTACAAAACTAGTATACGCTTCCTTAAGGTTAGTTCAGTTAATATAGAGGTTAAAATAGGGTTTATTAATTTTCTATTCTAAGAACCTTCGTAAGACCTAACGCTTAATTTTAGCGAGACTACAGTATTAACATTCTGTCGTCTTTAGGCCTTAAAGCTTAACTCCTAGGGCGTTAAGACCTAAATAGTAAAGGCTCATAGGTCCTGGATAACCTAGACGCAGATGCCATAGATATACATTACCTTTCAAATCTAGACGAACGTCTCTTAACAATATCCGCTTCCTTTAACGGCTCGTTAAACGGCTAATATTAAATGCGGATTTTAAGCTTCCTAATTAAACGTATTTAATAGTCTATTATCTATAACATTCTTCCATTTAATATAGGATTGTGTTATCCTTTCAAACGAGAAGATTATTATCTCCTTTATTATCCTAGTAATATCCTTATTTTTAAAGTAGACGGAACGACACTAGATTCGTATTAAAGTCTATATAAAAGGCAACGTCCTTAAGACGTAGAGTTCCCTTACTCTTGTCTAGTTTTATAACTTAAATAATAACATCGCTATAGCCTAGTATAGGCACTTCTAAGCTACCAGCAATAATATATTTATATCTTAGAGCTTTTCTAAAGTTATAAAAATAAGAGAAGTTATTAAAGATGTAAAGAGTGGTTCCTAAGTCAAGAATAGTTAATAGCTTTAATAAATAGAGTTAACCGGTGTAATACAATTCTAAAAATATTATATTAGCTTCTCCCTTAATCTTAACTTTCTAGCTCTCATTCTGTTATTATTAAGCCTCGTCTTCTTATTCTTTAAGTCTGATCTTTATAACTTAGTCAGCGAGGTCCTTATTCTTTTCTACCTTCTTTAGTGCCTTTTTAATACAAGCATCTCCTATTATAACTCCTATAGGTCTCTTATCTTCAAATAAACACTAACAGTCCTTAAGGGAGTGTCCTTATATTCCGCACGCTAAGTACTTAGGCATTAGCTTCTTATAGGACGTCTCCTTATCTACTAGTATCCCAGCTCTCTTTAAGCGTTTATTACGTACTAAGGCTCCTCTTTATAAACCTTTAGTAGTATTAAAGTAATCCTTAATAGCTTACTCTGCGAAGTCTGCATTAAAGGTACTCCCCCTTATAGTAGTATTGGCTTTCTTTAAGGGTCTTATAAGTCCTTCTTACAGCTCCTTTACTACTCTACGGTATTCGGAAGATCTCAACTTCTATAGGTTATTTAACTCGGTAGTATACTTTACATAATAGGCGTCACTAAAAGGTTAAATAACGTCTGCTAAATCTTAAAGCTAGATTCCTTTTAACATTTAAGGGATCTTATACTTCTCTCCTAGTACTATTATATGTTCCTATTAATCTAGCTATAGGTTTAATTTTAACAACTGTTTAAACCCCTTAAGGGCTTCTATATATTAATATTATACCTTCTTTCTAACAAACGACGAGGTAGGTTCGGTATTCTCCTTCAGTCAAAATAGCCATTCTTTAACTATTAAGGAAGGGTCAAGCAGTAGCTTCTTCTAAATTAATACTATAGACGTAATCTAGGTGCGTATCTATTACAGATGCTCTTCCTATTTTAGGAAGTACTTCATATCTTAGTTATAGTATCATCTGCTATTCTTATACGCCCTCTATTAATTCGTCAAGAGCTATACATATAAGGTTGCATTCTTATTAAAATCTATAACCTTTAAAAGAGGTGGTTTTTCAAATAGACCTTCTTAAGGTGCTTTTATAAATAGGTCAACGTAGGCCCAAATTTACTAATCCACAAGGGCTCGGAGCTACCATAGCCATTATTCCCAGTCTTCTGGCTTATTAAGGATAATCGTAGTTAACGAACTTAATGGTGGAGACATTTGACTAATAGGCAAAGGAGGAATTAGAATAGTATTTTGTCGTCAGGATCGTCCTAGTCGTCAGGATCGTCCTAGTTGTTAGGATTGTCCTAGTCATCAGAATCGTCCTAGTCGTCAGAATCGTCCTATAACAATTAAAATAGAATCTCGTGGAATCTCGTGGAATCTCGTCCTGTGACAATTAAGGTAGGATTTCTATCAGGGTCTGCGTCTTGACGATAAGGTATTAGAGTCTGACGATAAGTTAGAATTTTATCGTCAGGATCGTCCTGTCGTCAGGATCGTCCTTTAACGATAAGGATGCTCGTGTCAGGATCATCCTTTGACCGATATTCGTGTCAGGGTCGTCCTGTAACCGATATTCGTGTTAGGATCGTCCTATAAGGATGAGGTAGAATTTCTTCAAATAATTAAGTAATAGCTAAATAGCTTCTTAGGTCGGCGGACCAGGCTCATAACTATCACGTAACTCATATTAAGCTGTTCATTAATGAAATAGGTTTATTAATTAATGATCTTATCTTTAGATTAATTAACCTTGGACCTAGGGCCCTTGGGCTCAGATAAAGAGGTTTACACTGCACGTGACTCGTGCACGTGACTTGTGCACGGTCTACGCCTCCAGAGAATACAGATTATCTAACAGATTCAGGCATAGTCCAGAATGGAGCCAATAGAGCTATATGACGAGGAATAGTAACCAAGGTCACATAATGTAATATGTATAATCTATAGGATCTGTATAATCTATGACAGAGTAAATAGAGCACACGTACCTTACGTATAAAGGGGATTTCTTAGGAGTACGGTTGTGTATTTAAAGGACCACAGTCCCTACCCAGATAGTTCTCTTCTTTATAGTAAATCTTAGAATATAATTAGAGTTAATCTATTAGGTAACCACTCCACTAGTTATTATTACGTTGTTAACTTCTTGTTTACCTATATACCTAGCCTATTAATAAGTCTACCGTAGTTCCTGCTATAAGGCTTTATTATATATTTACTACTATAGTTACGGTATTAATAAAGTTAAACAATATGCTACCAAAAGCAGCCACTATAACGCCATTAACGGCGGCAACTACTTTAAGGTTAGGTAACAACACTAGTATAGTAGACACTAACTTATAGCAACCTATAACGGTCGGATAGCTATAAGAGATAGTTAACTAGTTAATAGAAAATAATGCGACGTTAGAAAATAGGATTAACGGGATAGGTATAGCAAAGGTTAAGTTACTATTAATTAAAAGGTACTTAAGAGAAAGATTAAAGCTTAAAGGATTCCTTATATAAATATACTTTAAGGTAGCGTAAGAGGGAGCAAAGCTAGTAATACCTATGGATTAAATAGTATACGCAGGACTGTTCTTAACAGGAAGAGCACTTAAATAGTTTAAGCCTTACCTTATAGAAATACAAATGAATAGTATAATAACTACTAATTAGGAAGTATGGTTTATATTTTTAAGTTAGAATAGATTTATAGAGTAACTTATATAAATATTCGGAGATCTAGAGGCAACAACTATAGCGGAAAGAAAACTCTAAGATATTACGCAATAAACCTTAGTAATTAAGTATATAACGCAGTTCTAAACGTTAGTAACGTAAGTAGAGTGGAATAATAGGGCGCTTATAGCACAGTATAAGTAAGGACTTAAGGCTAAAGTCTAGGACGTAATTATCCTAATAGAAGATATAGACACCCTATAAGAACTAATAGATTAAGTAATTAAGATTAATAATTGGATCTACTAAAGGGAATAGGCTAAGAGAGGCTAAAATAGAGTTCTATAGTTATATAAGGCGTAAAGTACACAGCGACTAAAGCTAAGTTAAAAACTATAATATAACGTAGAGCTAATGGACCTAAGTAGTACTAAAGAATCTAAAAGATAGAATAAAAGATTATAGAAACCTAGAGGATAAGGATTAAGTAATTAAAGGTTTAAGGAGTAGAGGCTAAACTAGGGATCTTAGCAGCAGAAGACGTTTAGGCAAACTCTATAATAATAAAAATAGTTTAAAGAAGGAGCTTATATAAATTACGGAAAACAGGGTTATTATATTAGAGACTATAGAAGTAGGTAGAGTTACTATATAGTAAAAGGTATAAAACTAGCAGACGATATATACGTATAAAGGGATAATAATATACTGCGAGGAATAAAAGAGTGTTTAATTAAAAGTTTTACGTTTTGTTATAATAATACATACTAAATTTATAAGAACGCTAAGTACGGCATAAGCTATTAGCTATAAGAGCTAGTACCTATAGGATACAGAGGAACTAATAAACCAGTTCACAGATCGGATATTAAGGACGATAAATTTAATATAGGCGAAATATTTTATAATAATAAGGTAATAAGGGCCGCTTACTAGGAGTAAGCAGACCTTAGAGATATTATACTAAAGGTAGAGGATAATTCCACCACAGAATAGGGAACATTAGTAGGGATTAAGACCCTACTAGATATAATGTCTATCGCTTTATAAGATATAAGAAAAGTAAGGTAGCGAACTATTTCGGTATTTAATAAAGGCAAAAGGCTAAAGGCTTAAGATTCTTAAGATAAGATATAAGATGACTAAGATGACTAAGACGAGATAAGGTAAGCTTAAGGACCTATAATGGATAATAACCAATAGAGCAGAGTAATGGCTTAGTTTAGTAAAATACGAATAAGCTTAGGATGAAGTTTCCTAAAGGTATAAGATTCTTAAGATAAGATAAGTGAGATTTAAGACTCTTAGGACGGGATAAGAACACTAAGTAAGCCTAGTTAGACTAAGGCTAGAGTAAAGCTTAAGATAAAAGCAAGCTTAGGATTAAGAATCTAAAGGGGTTAAGAATTTGGAGTATAAATAAGGACACCTATAAATAAGAGGCAAGAGGCTTTTTTATAGATTAGAGAATCTATAGTGCAAACAGTAATTAGACTAGGAGACAGATATATAAACCTAGAGGACTTACTAGGAGAATACAGTGTTCGGCCTAAAGATTAAAAAGTTAATACTAAGATTAAGAAGTAAGAAGACTTTAAGGATCTAAGCGCGAGATATAGACTAAAGGAAACTATAGAAGAATTTAGATAACGAATTATCGTATAGCAAAAACAGAAACTAGATAAGAGATCTAGCATATTGGGATATATAAGGGACAGAGCGCTAATATAAAGAATCACTAATAGGCCTAGGGCAGGCACGCTAAGAGCTAAGTAGCTTACTAAACTGGAAGATAAAGAGGATTTAAGGATCCCTATTAGGTTTAAGGAACGATATATAAAAGGCTGTTACAACGTAGTAATAAGAAGATACTTCCTTATAGATAAGCTGTATACACTCTAGCAGCTATACTAAAAGTGGTATAGGTAGCGATATAATAATAAATGGGAAGATTTCTATATATAGTTAGATAAAAGAGTTATCTAGGACTACCCTATTATAGAGAAGGCTATAACACATATTAAAGGAGCCTTAATTATAACGTTAAAGGATCTAGAGGAACGATTAAAGGACTAGAGAAGTAAGAGACACATCTTAGTACCCGCGAATAAAGTTATAACGTTTAGATTAGTATAATAAAGGTTTAAACTTAAGGATAAAGATAAGTTAAGAGTTAACCTAAAGCACCTAGCATACTATACGCTATTATGGATTGCATACGTAGATGATATATATAAGATATATAAGAATCTAAAGGAAAAGAATTGGAAATACCCTATAAGGATATACTGGATAATAGATAAGTAATAGTATAGAAATGCTAAATATATGCATAAATAGTATCTAGCAGAAGTCTAAGAGGAAGGAAATTTAATACTTTAGCTAGGAAGATTCCTTACGGAAGAATACTTAAACGGATAATAGTAGTGGGAATACCTAGAAAATATATATCTATAGTATATTAAAGATAAAAAGCGAACTAGGCATTAGCTAAAGAGCGAGCCAAGTATAATAGGATTAAGTAGCTAATAGTTAAGAAAAGTAAAGGCCTACGGGACTAGAGGGAGCTAGTAGTAGAGCCTTAAACCCTTAAAGGAATTTAAGGATAATACTTAAATTTACGAGTTAAATAGTAAGATTAGCAGTTTAAAGCGCTAATAGATAGTAGAGCAACGCGGAACTATATTTTACTAGCAGTAGTTAAGAGAATGGGACTACCTTATAGATAGAAGGAGCAACCTTACCTATTAGTTATAATTTTAGAAGATTTAATAACCTATAGAGGAAAGATTATTAACCTTAAAATAGGACCTATTTAGATAACTATTAAAGGAAGACGAATTAAGATGTCTTTTAATATCCTACTATTAGGACGGGATAAGGCAGTATTAGGTATGCCTTAGTTATAGGAATATAATCTAAAGATCGATTGGATTATAGGTTAGGTTAATATTAGAGATACTTAACGTTGTAAGATGTAATAATAAACCAAGTTAGTATAGTACTAAGTTAGAGTAATATATAAAGAGACTAAATAAGGTTTATGTTATATACTAAAGAGATACTATAAGTATAGCAAGAAACTATAGAGCCTAAAAAGTAAAAAGCTGGCAGATTATATAATATAGGATTATAAGATAGAGTTAGAACTAGGAATAAGTCTAAGGTTCTTTCTAACTTATAAGCTTACTTAAGAGGAGGTAAGCGCACTTAAAGAGTTTGTCTAAGAAAACTTATAAAAGGGATATATTAGACTATTGCAGTTATTAGTAGGATATCTAGTACTGTTTATACTAAAGAAAAATAGAAAGCTTAGGTTATGCATTAACTATAGACAGTTAAACAGCATTACTTAAAAGGATAGGTATCTTTTACCCTTAATTAGCGAAATTTAGGATTAGATAGGTAATGCGCAAATTTTTATAAAGATAGATCTAAGATAGGCGTACTATTAGATTAGAATTAAGGAAGGTAATAAATAAAAAGCAGCCTTTAGGTTAAGAGAAGGACTATATAAACTATTAGTAATGTAATTTGGATTAATAAATATACTAGTAACGTTTTAGAAACGAATTAATAGTGTATTAGAAGAACACCTTAATAAGTTTGTTATAGTATACCTTAACAATATTATTATCTACTTAATAACTAAGAAAGAATACGGGGAACACGTTAAATAGGTCTTAAAGAGACTATAAGAAGAACAGATACTAGTAGCAATTAAAAAATGCGAGTTCTTTACTAGGAAGACCGATTTTGTTAGATTTATTATTAAACTAGGTCATATTAGTATGGACCTAAAGAAGATTAAAGCTATAGTAAGTTAGCAAGAACTAGAGAATATAATATAGTTAAGGTTATTCTTAGGGTTTTGCAACTACTATAGAAGGTTTATAGTACAGTAGTTAAAGAATATTAAACTATTTACCCGGCTTATAAAGAAAGAGGAACTATAGGCATAGGGAAATAAATAAAGGAAGTTGTTTAAAGAACTTAAGGAGTTATTTACCCAGGAGCCAATCCTTAAAATTTATTAACTAGGGCTAGACATAGTTATAGAAACGGACGCATTAGACTACGTATTAGGAGTATATTTGCTATAGAAGTATAAGGACGCATAGTACCTAATAGCATACTATAGTAGGAAGATAACACCACTAGAGTTAAACTATAACGTCTATAATAAGGAGTTATTAGGTATAGTTATAGTACTTAAGGAATAGAGAGTATTCTTATAAGGCGCAGAGAAACTATTTATAGTTAAGATAGATTATAAGAACCTAATAGGGTTCTTAATAACAAAAGAACTTAACTGGAGATAAGTTAGATGGGCAGAGATACTTACAGAATACTAAAGGAACTAAGAATGTAAGAGTAGACGCACTTAGCAGAAAAGCTAAACTATAAAATAATGAGAAACTATTAGGAGTAATGCTACGCAGAGATAAGGATGGATTAATTAGGTATAATTACCCTAAACTAGCAATAACTTAAGAAGATAACGAACTAGGAAGAGTCTACGAGACACTAGAAAGCTTTTAGGTATAAAGAATTCTAAAAGCATAGCTAGAAGATCTATAGATGGATATATACGAAAATCAAGAAGTAAAGTATATCCTAAGAAGCATAACAGAGCATTTTATAAAAGATTTCTATAAGGGAATGACTTAAGGACACAATGAAGCAATAGGCTTAGTATTAAGACTTTAGGAAGAATATATTATTAACGGAATCTAAAATATTATAAGAAAAGTAATAAAAGAGTGTCTAGATTGCTAAAGAAATAAACTAACAAGGCATAAGCTATATAGAGGGCTATAACCTATTAAAATACTAGAGAGACTATAGAAGGTTATATTATAGGACTTTATTATTAAGTTACTAAAGTTAAGAGACCCTATTACTGGATAAGATTATAATGTAATCTTAGTAATAGTAGACAAGCTTATAAAGTAGGGATACTTTATAGCATGCATAGAAGAAATCTTAGCAGAAGATATTACTAAAATCTATATTAAAGAAGTGTTTATAAGATATAGAGTACTAAGTAAGATTATATTAGACAGAGATCTAAGATTTATAGTAGTATTCTAAGAAGTGTTCTTAGCAGAGTAAGAAGTTTAAGTAGCAACTTCTACCGCATATTATCTATAGACAGACGGTTAAATAAAAAGATTAAATTAAACGCTAGAATAGTATCTAAGGCATTATATTAATTATATATAGAATAATTAGGTATTACTATTACTAGTTATACAGTTTATATATAATATAACACCATAGGAAGAAATAGGTATATTACTATTTAAGGCAAATTATGGATATAAGCTAAGAATATTGTTATTACTATAGTAAGTAAAGAAGACGAGTAGCACAGCTAAAGAAAGAATAAAGAAATTAATAAATCTTTATATAGACCTTATAGAATTAGTAAAGAAAGTATAAAAGAGAATAAAAAAGTACTATAATGCTAAGAGATCTAAGGGACTAGATCTTAAGGAGGGAGATAAAGTGTGGCTACTATATAAAATTTTTAAAAGTTAACGACTAAGTAAAAAGTTGGACTACGTTAAACTAGGACCTTTTAAAATTACGTAAAGGATTTCACCAGTTATATTTAAGTTAAACCTACTAGCAAAGATAAAGATCTATCCTATATAGTATATTATAATGCTAGAGCTAGTATACGGGAATATTAAGCTACTAGTTTATAAGGTAGACACGTATAAAGAATAGAAAGAAGATAAATAGTAAGTTTTAAAGATTATTAGTTATAAGGATATTAATAATAAAATATAGTATAAGGTTAGGTAGATAGGCTATACTAAAATCACCTAAGAGCTACTAGAAAATTTAAAGAACGCTATAAGAAAGGTATAGGAGTATCGGAAGAAATTAGGTTAGGTAGTATTAATAAAGAAGAATTACTAAAGAATAAGTTACCTAAGGGGGACCTAAAAAGAGTAGTTACCGAACTACTTAGATCTATTTTCTTCTCTATTAGAAAAGAATCTGTTTTTTTATTACTAAGTTCCTATAAACCTTATTCTATAAGTTTTTACTTCTTAAAACGGACCTTTTTATAAACCTTCTTAAGACGGATTAACTAAGTGGACGCAACAAGACAAGAATTAAGAGCCCTTTACTAAGCTTTAGTAGCCTCTTACTTAGCGTTACAAGAATAATAAAGTTCCGATAATATAACGGACAGTTTATTATCTAGCTGCGTAGTAGTAGATTAAACACAAGATCCTAAGACAAATTAGTTAAGGAACTAGACGACTATTAAGAGTAATAGGTTATATATATTTAGTATTAAAGTGTAAGAGTATATATATTAGGTCCCGCCGCGCTTACGACAAGTTCGCAAGCACTCTCAGTCTTTTTAGCCGTATGGCGACGTGGAGGCGGGCCACGTTACATAAAGATAGAGTAAACGTTATAGGATAAATAAATATTTACTTTAGTGCACTTTAAATAAGAGGATAGTTATTATAAAGATAGACTTACTAATATAATATAGACTAACCCCTTTTTTGAACAGTAAGAATACGGAGACGGTATAATCTCACTAAGAGATAATATTGTAGTAACGGTATAAGACCGACAAGCTATAGATAAAGAAGAAGGAGCCTTAGGTATAATAAGTTAAAATATTAACTAAATTAATTAGACGGATATTATACCTCTAGTAAACAACTTAGAGATATTAGAAATCTTTAAAAATAAAGATAAAGAGGAAGGAGATAGTATTACGGACGCTTTAAGTATAATATTATAACTACTTAGAGAAGAGACGGAAGAAGCTAGTTAGTTAATTTAGGTATAGTCTAAGATGAAGCCAATAGAGCTATATAACGAGGAATAGTAACTAAGGTTATATAATATAATCTATATAATCTATAATAAAGTAAATAAAGCATACGTATCTTATATATAAAGGGGATTTCTTAAAAGTATAGTTATATATTTAAAGGACCACAGTCCCTACCTAGATAGTTCTCTCCTTTATAGTAAATCTTAGAATATAATTGGAGTTAATCTATTAGGCAACCACTCCACCAGTTATTATTACGTTGTTAACTTCTTATTTACCTATATACCTAGCCTGTTACAGTACGTGCGGACTGTCAAGGTACGATGTACGAGGTGACTGTATATGATTGACAAACGATGTCGTGTGAGGATCTATGTAGGAGGTGAGGCGGTATATATACACGTCGCTTAGGGGTCAGGTCCGTGCTCATGCATACGCGTACACGAGCCATAACAACGCGTCAGGTTAGTGCCGTGACAGTACATCCCTCCCTAATAAGGCGAGCTCCTGTGAGCCAAGTGATGGCAGTAAAAACACAGGTAAAAAAAAAATAGACCATATATCCTCATCCTTCTAGTCCTTAAAGGTTCTCGTCCTTCCAGTCCATAAAGGTCCTCGTCCTTACAGTCCTTAGACCCTCCTACCTATATCCCTACTACATCGCTCTCCGCTAGTGCTCGTCTTGAGCACTAAATAAAGCCGAAGGCGAAGGGGTAAAACGGGGGAGATGAAAAAAAAAATTATAACCGCGGGGCGTATTGCGGATATTGACTCTTAAAAGGCTCGGGGGTTACGGAGATCGAGGTTATTGCGTAGACTCGAAAGGCTTAGAGTGCGGAGATTGAGGTTAAAACATAGATTCTTGTTGCGGTAAACTTGTAGTATCTATGCGGATTTAAAGACGGAGACGGAGATAGAGACGAGATCGTAACCTATAGTCTTACACTGTAATTAAGACACGAGGATATAGCCCGTAGGGTGTCTCCCTGTAGCCGGCTTTAGAAACTCGGGACGTAAAGTAAAAGCATGGCTAGATACGGAGACTCGGAGACTGAGACAGAGAAACCATAGCCCGTAGGGTGTCTCCCTGCTGCCAGCCTAGGAAACTTAGACTAAGAAGAGAAACTATAGCCCGTAGGGTATCTCCCTGCTGCTAGCTTAGAAACTTAAAGAGGAGACCGGTTCGAATGAATTTAACGTATAGAGATTATCGTAGAATGAGGGTAAGAATCCCGCCCGGGGTAGGGTTAAAGCTTTAGAACGTAGCTTTGGAACGGTGGAAACAAAGCCCTACTGGGGGCGTATAAGATGACACGACATACTGTCACAGTACGTGTGGACTGTCAAGGTACGATGTACGAGGTGACTGTATATGATTGACAAACGATGTCGTGTGAGGATCTATGTAGGAGGTGAGGCGGTATATATACACGTCGCTTAGGGGTTAGGTCCGTGCTTATGTATACGCGTACACGAGCCATAACAACGCGTTAGGTTAGTGCCGTGACATAGCCCATTAATAAGTCCACCGTAGTTCCTACTATAAGGCTTTGTTATAACCTATTACTAGTATAACCCCATATTCCTAATTCTAAAAATAGGTCACCTATTATCCTACTAAATTATAGTTAGTGCTTTGCCTATTATGCGAGATATACCTAGTATTTAGAGTCTTTAAGAAATGTATAAAGCTAGATATACCTACTATAGTTTTCTATAACTATCCGTTTAGCCTTACCACCATTAATATACTATTTTTGGTTTTTTTATAGCATTATTAGTCTACCTTTACCTCGTTACTACTAAGGCTATTATACTTCTACTCGCCTTAATTTCTAATTTATGCTATAATCTAGCTTACTTAATTACTCTACCTTATCTTAATTTAAACGTTAGAACTCTAGTCTTACCCTATTATTGCTATAGTTCTCTTATTTATAGGGTATTAAATATATAGCCTTATAATATAAACTCCTAAATAAAACCCTAGGTAAAAACCTAGTTATAAACCTAAGCAGAAACCAAGCCGCAAACTAAAAAGTCCACCTACTTAACCTAAATATTCGGCTAAGTATTACTAAAAAGTCCGCGAAAATATTAAGAGGGCTAGAGTAATTAAAAAAAATTTACCCTTAATAATAAATAATATAAATAAGATTTTAGTTTAATGGGTAAGGTAAAGGTCCTCTAATTTAAAATAAAATTTTATAGCTTACTCTTTAGGTTCTATAAGAATATTAAAGAATATTCTATTTAACTTATTAGAAATGCCTTAAATAATAATATAAAGCTTTTTCTTATATAAATTTTAGATAATTATTTATCGCGGAAAAGGACTAGTATTTGCTAGAAATTTAAACATTAGAGGTAGCTCTATTAAAAATATACGGAAAAGGATTAGCTAGAAGGCCCTAGAGTGGAAATTAATAATATATAGAAATAACTTTAAATATCTATAAAATCCGCTAATTATAATAGTATATTAATAGGCTATTAACCAAGGAGTACTAGCTTAACATAACTATAAAAGAAAAACTAGTAATAAACGTTAATAATATTTTTTATATTTTACACTGCTATTAGGCCCTAGATAACTCTATATTTCTAAATAGGCAATAAATCCTATAACTCGCTCTTCTAATACTTATCTATATATATATAGCAACCCAGGTAGGCGCGTTAGTCTATATTAAGAGAAATATAAAAGTAGTAACTAAATACACTCTTAAAAACTATAATAAGGATAGAGATATAGAAGCTAGTAAAAGTAGTAGTAAAGATAGCGCTAAAGATAACGGCGAAGATAACGATAAAGGTAATAGAAAGGACGAAGAATTCCAGGATAAGATAGATATAGATTTAAATAAACCCGTTAAGACTTTATGCTATAAATATATTACCCTTATTCTCCTTTAAAAGCCTAAGGCTAAGCGAGATCTTCTCGCTATAAAGATTAATTTGCGGGTTACTAAAGGATATAAACGGAATTATAAACGGTAAAGCTAACTTAAAAGCCTTTTCTTTAATAACTGCTAACCTAGATATAGTAAGATATTTTATATTTACGAAGTTAACGACCTAATTTTCGATCTAGTAATATATATAATTATTCTAGGCATACTTAATAATGCTTTTAAATTTAAATTTAAGTCTATTAAATAAATATTCTAGCTTTACGTTAACCCATATTAAATAACTACGCGACTTAAATAGAAAAAAAACTAGGTGTTCGTACTAACTTAATAGCACGAGTGAGTCGTATCCCGGGGCACGAAATACGTATAGTATTATATGCTCTTTGGGATAGTGGTAACTGTCGATTATATAAAGTAGACTACGTGGTCTATATACTAATGCACCTCCCCCCTAATTAGTTAGTGCTTCATAAGTGCACCAGGCGCGTAAGCGAGTGGTTGGTGCACTAAACGCGTAAACGCGTACCTAGTATACCGAACGTGTAAGCACGCGTTTAGTACAACAGGTGCTGTAATTATACA
Organism: Cenococcum geophilum 1.58; assembly: GCF_001692895.1. Taxonomy (NCBI): domain Eukaryota; kingdom Fungi; phylum Ascomycota; class Dothideomycetes; order Gloniales; family Gloniaceae; genus Cenococcum; species Cenococcum geophilum. The sequence goes on along the minus strand of NW_027137559.1, from coordinate 4,109,488 downwards.
CTAGCAGTACTTAAAAAATGAAACCACCTGTGTATAGCCTCCGTAATTGCTTTAATAAAACTATAGAACATAAAGGAAAATATATAGGAAATCTCCCCGAGGTGCCGTCTAGGCTGCCTTCCAAACGGTGCTCTAAGCTGGCCGTAAGTTCTGCTTACGGCCCGTAAAATAAACCGTACGGCCTTTTAACAGGCAGTAGACGAGCCATAAGTTAGATTTTAAGGGCCGCTAAGGCGCTAGTGCTAAGCGAACCAATGGCGATTTTCTATCCCGGGGATAGAAAATCGTGATTAGTTAATTTAACCACCCTATAAAATTCGGCAGGTTACGTAAGTCTACCAAGTCCCACCGTAGCTTTCCACCGTTTTCCACCTGTACCGTATAACGAGCCGTACGGCCTTCCAACGGGCCGTAGATATACTATAGGTGCTCCGTTAGTCCCGTTCTACCCATTCTATAACTTTTAGGTTAAGCTTATTTATGTTAATTAGGGTTTTAAGGGCTTAATACGGCTTTGCCTTAGTTATGGCATCTACTAGGTTATCTCCACTGCTAATTTATTTAACCTTCGTAATCTTATATTATTTATAGGCCTAACGTAAGCATATTAGGTTAACTATAAGCCTCTTCTCTTATATTATACCTAGTTTAACTAGGCAGTTATAAAGGGACTTTAAATTAGTGTATAAAACTAGGGGTAACTACTCTAGTTATAGAATCTTCTAGACCATTAATTTAATTGCGGCTGCTATATTAAATCTATAAGCTAGTATATATAGTTTAGAAGCTAGTACACTACGGGTTACTCATTTGCACTTAATTAAAGACTAGTATAGTATATTTGCGTCCTAATTACGGTCCGTAAGTATAATTATAAAGCCAATTTGTAATAATAGGTCTTTATTATTGGTAAAGGAGGCGTCCGTAAATGCTAGTAAGCTAAGGGAACTTAGGTCTAGTGGTATAAAAGTAAGTCCCCTTACTATATTATTAATTTGCCACTAAATACGCTTATTAAGCTACTTAATATTTTCTTCTTATAGATTTACTGCCTGGGCCATAAAGGATAAGTCGTAGGTAGATTCGGGTTGGCAGACTATAGCAATATAGGCGCCTCTTGCACGCTATGCAGCGTATTAGTCCTTTATATTTATAGTCTTATAGGTCTCTTCGCGGGAACTAGTAAGGTCTATAGGCTTTACTATAATAAGCTTTAGGTTTTAAGCTTAGCGTTCCTAGGTTAGCTAAATTAAGTTGCCCTTTTATATAATTAAGCCTCTATTAAACTTAATTGGAGTCTGCTTAGTTAACTGCTCTTACGGCTTTACTAGGAACTTAGCTTCTTATAGTTTAGTCTCTTTAGCGTCCACAAATATCCGGTCTACTAAGAAGAGGGTATTGTTTATTTAAAGTCTAACAATACTAAGGCCGTTTAATGGGCTGTATAGGAGGTAGGGGTTATAGGTTAACTGTTCTATTTTAAGCTTACTAACGTGGTACTAGTAGTATATCTTAAACCAATAGTTTCCGGCTTTTAGTACTCCGTAAAGAGGTTTTACGACCCATAAAATTGTTCCTAGTTATAGGTTAAGCTTACGGGGTAGTCGTATAAAGATGTCCCTACTTAGGTAGGTGTTAGACTGTATATAGGCTTACGAGATGTCCCGTAAGTATAGGGCTACGGGTTTGTTTTGCTGTAGTCCCGGCGCAAGTATAAGTATAATTTATTAGCTAACTCGTTAAATTATAGGTGATTACGTAAGGACTAAGTCCTTTCCCTTATTGTTATAAGCTTGTATAATAAGCCTTAATTTCTTAAAGGCTTTATTAGTACTAGGGTGCTTAATCTCGTTAACAAAGCGTGAGTTAAATATACGGACGCCTTATAAGACGTCTTTCTTTATTATAACCGTAAAGATACCCTTTTTAAGTAGTCCGTTAATCTCTTTATATCGTAAGTCCATAAATGGGGTTTCCTATACTAAAACTAATATATCCGCAGGCGGAGATTGCCTTACGGATATTCCTACGGAGGTTAGGTAATTTTCTGTTACGGTATTCTTGGTTATAGGGTGCTTTCAGGGGCGTCCTTAACTACGCTTTATAGTAGGTTTAGTAGGTTTAGTGGGTTTTTAGGGGACTTCTAGGGTAGGTAAGGGTGCTTCTAGTTTATCTAATTTGGCAGGTGCTTCCAGTTTGTCTAGTTTAATAGGTGCTTCTAGTTCGTCTAGTTCAACGTTATGGGTATTTTTAGATCGAAAGTAGGGTTTTACGGACGTGCTTCTAAAGCTGGTTAGCCTACTAGGAAGCTATACGCAGCACGTCTCGTTTTCTACGGCTAGTAGGCAATAAGGTCTATTCTAACTGCCGCTTTTACGCTATATAAGGACTTTAGAGTTAAGCGGAAGGTCGTGTACTGGGGTTGTGTTAGGTCCGTTGCGGTGGTATAGGGCGTTATTAATAGCTTACTTAGCCCGTAGCTTGACTATTTCAGTTATTGCCTTCTATATTATAGCTGCTCGTTCCATAATAGACGGGGTAGGAGGGCCTAGGTTGCTTATCCTTAGGTAGGCTCCGTAAACCAAGAGGGTAGGTACTAGTCCGTTAGGGCTAGCGGTGTCGTTAATAGCTTTTACGGCCATCTGTAAAGCCAGTTCCTTTTAGATGTCCTTACACTCGTCTATAATAATCTGGTAAGCTCTCCGTAAGGCTAGGTAAGCTTACTTAACAAGCCTAATAGACTAGTACGCCTTAACTAGAACGGCTTTTGTTAATATAGCTATGGCCATAGTATACTGCTAGAATTCCTTACTAATAAAGTTCCTACTAGCGTCGTAGGTAATATACTGCGGAGGTCCAACGTATGTGTTAATCCAGTAGGTTCGTAAAATATCCCAAGTATATTTTACGGATATATTTTACAACTAACGGGCGGCTTAATAGCGGGTTGCCTCGTCAATTATATATAATACTAGACTACCGTTAATATACATAATATCCACGTATACTAAGTGGTTAAAGTTAAGGTTCTTATAAAGGGTAAACTTAAATCGGCCTAGGGAACGTCCGTATTTCTAGCAGAAGGAGCAGTATTTAGTTAGGTGGTTAATTGCCTTCCTATTAATGTTGTTATGTCTAAAGCGTTTAAGGACTCTATATAGCTTTTCGGCTAACAGGTAGCCAAAACGGCGGTATAGGCGGTGGATTTTAGTACTGATAAGGTAGTACGGGTTATAGTCAAAAGATTCCTAAATATAGGTCCGTAAAGTCTCTCCCTATATAAGGAACGGGTGTCCAAATCGTCGTATAATTGGTAGGGTAATATACTTACTTCCTAGGGCAGTTATAGGGCCAATTAGGGTGTCCGTAACATTATTATAGTATACCTATAACCTATCTATGTCTATAAGATAGAGTAGGAAGGGGGTGTCCGCTTTTACCACGTAGAAGTTAACTAAGCCAATTAGAGTCTTAACTTTAACTAATCTAATTAATGCGGTTAAGCCGATGCCGAATTAGACGTTTATAGCCCCAGTTTACGTAATATTAATGTCCATATTGTTATTTATGGTGGTCCTATATACAAGGTATTGTCCATAGCCTACGGTAGACTTCTTAAAGGTACCTATATCAATTATAACACCGTAGAATTCCCTAGGGGTATAGCGTTCTATAGTGATATATGCAAATAGGTCCTGCTCATAATCTATAACATCTATAATAGGGGTACTTGCGGAATGGTTTTCGGGCGTAACTAAGTGTATAAGGAAACGGTCAGCTAATACGGTCGTAATATTAAAGGCTTAGCTGTCCGTAAAAGGTTTAAAAGTAGTTAGGAATATCTCTAAGGTCTCTTATTCCTAAGCGTCTAAGTTAAAGTCAATTATAAGGGCTTCTATTAACTTATTAGGGGGCTCTTCTACTTTCTCTCCTTTGTATTCTAAAATAAACTAGTTAATATAGCTATTAAGTCTCTTCCTAGACTTATTACGTTCTTTCTAGGTATACCTTATAGACTAACATCCTTCCTTACCATATATAAAGCACTTCTAGCTGGTTTATCTACGGGGGTATGTTTTTATACGGGGGTTACTATAGGGGTTATGGGTAGGACTTAGTCGGTACAGGTGCTGCTAGCGGTAGCGGCGGTCCGTAAAGTAGACGTCTAAGTCTGTTTACGGATATTAAATATCCGTAATAAAGGCTTAAGTGCTACCTAGTGGGTTTAAGACTTTATACATTATAATAGAGGAGCGTAGGTCATTAATAAGGCCAGCTAAGGTATCTATAGGCTTGTAGTAGGCGTACTTGTAGGGCTCTACTTCCTGGCAGGCTATAATAAGTTTATTATACAGGAAGTCGTCTATTTAAAGCTTGGTGTTAAGGCCGTGCTATAGGTGCTAAAGGTCTTTAATAAGAATTTGCAGGCACTCTATAGTCGATTTTTTAGTGTTCTTATTAATTACGGTCCGTAGCTTGGTTGCATTCTATTAGGTAAGAATATTACGCTTATATTCCAGTTCTTTAAAGTAGTTACGCGTAGCTTCGCATAGCTTATTAAAGGGAACACTAAGGGGGTTACTCTTAAGGTTAGTGTAGTAGTAGTTAAGTGCTAGGCCGCGTAGCATAGTGGAGTAGGCTTGGCTAAATTCCTATTTGGGAATATTAGCCTTCCAACAGAGGTCCGTAAAGATAGTGAGTTTAAAGTTAAAGTTATCGTTTTCACCGCTGTACTTAGATTCGTTGGTATAGAGCTTAGCTAGGTTAGCTAGCTCCTTACCATAGGTCTTTACTTAGGTGGGTTGCGGATCTATAACTTACGGATCTATAGCTTACGGATATATAGCTTATAGATCTGTAACTTAAACAACGGGGGTAATTTAGTCCGTATTTTAGTTTATAGGGGTATTATAGTCCGTAATTTGGGTTACGGGGGTATTATGGTCCGTAACTTAAGTATTAGGTATACTTTAGCCAGTAAGATTAATTCTAATGCTACTTAGGTTTATAGAACAAATTTAGTTAAATAGGTTAGCTATAAGGCTAAAAATTCTATTAAGTTTAAAGGAGGTAAAAAGGTTGCTAGTTTTAATATAATCTAAGATCTGCTCTTTAGTCCATTCCATTTAGTCCTCCTTATATAGTGTGTTATATAGAGACCGTATAATAGTAACTCATTTGTCCCTTTTAACCTATACGCCTTAGTGACGTAAAAGGGTTCGTAGGTTACGGATAGCAGTAGGGTTATAAGCCTTAAAAATAGCTTCCGTAAAGTCCGCAAAGTCTTCCTTATATTGCTCCTACAGGTCATTATTTATAAGCTCAAAGTATCTATATTTAAGGATTTTAAAGCTAATATAGTCATTAACGTCGTTTATAGACGTAACGTTAACGCCTTATCTCCACTTCTTTTAACCTTCGCTAACTTACTTACTAATATCTGCTATACTATAGTATAGTATAGTGCGTAGCGGGTGGTAGCAGCTTATAATAGATGGGGGAGGTTTTATAACGGTCCGTAAAATCAATTAACAGGTCTATAATGGTTTATAGGAGGGTAAAAAGTTTCCATAAAAGGTCCGAAGAGGTTTAAGGTTTAAGGGAGTTAAGGATAGGGGTTCCGTATAGGTCTATATTTGCATCTATAACTTCTAGTAAACTATACTAAGACTTAAATAAGTATACAGAGTTAGAGATAAGTCCGTAATCCCCAACTTCCAACCTTTTAGCAGGTCGTACTAGGAGTCTAAACGGGTAGTTGCTGTCGTATATATCGCTCAGGGGGAGGTATCAAGTAATTGCTAATCTGTGCGCGCTTACTAATTAGTGTTTATACTAACTTAATAGCACAAGTAAGTTGTATCCCGGGGCACGAAATACGTATAGTATTATATGCTCTTTAGGATAGTAGTGACTGTCAATTATATAAAGCAGACTACGTGGTCTATATACTAATGCACCTCCCCCCTAATTAGTTAGTGCTTTATAAGTGCACCAGGCGCGTAAGCGAGTGGTTAGTATACTAAACGCGTAAACGCGTACCTAGTGTACCGAACGCGTAAGCACGCGTTTGGTATAACAGGTGCTGTAATTATACACTAGGAAAATAAGCTAGTATTTTGGCAAGCAGTTTTAATATTAGATAGGATTTAAAATTTAAACAAACCTTTACGCTATAATACCTTTCTCTACTATATTTAGCGACTAGGCTTTATAGCCGGAATAATATAGATCTTTAATCCCTATAACATTTAGTAAGGAGTAGGTAAGGTAGTTAATATAGTAGCAACCTAAGCTTAATTATAATAGGTTATAGGTTATATAGATATTGGAATCTTTTAGGCTTATATTAATAAGCGGATTTAATATAATATGCAGGCCGCTTTCCTTGGACGCCCTTCTAATAACGCACTTTTTAAACCCCTAACTTATATTAGTTGGGATACTAACCTATAGGCTCCTAAAGCCGTTATAGATCTAATAGATAATTCTTTTAAGACTTACCTACTTATTATAGAGCTTCGTTAGCGGTGTAATACCTTATTTAAAGAAACTAGGGAACTATACGGAACTCTTAAAAATGCATAGGCACTTAGAAATAAAGAGTATAAATTATATACGCAAGCTGTATTAGATTTAGAAAATTAGAAAAAAAGCTTAAAAAAGAGAAACAGAAGGAAGTATAGCTTAATTTTTTTTAACAGAATCGAGACCAAAGATTTAAGACGATAACTTACCCTATTAGCTGTTGGTTTAAGCAAAGAAGAGTAGAAACTAAAACTAGTAGAGTATAGTTTAGAACGAAAACGTGTCGCTAAACTCTTATATTAACACTGTTCCGAACTGTTACGGCACTAACCTAACGTATACTGTTTTATACTATCTCGTACTATTTCCTACTATTAGCTAAGCCACCACTAGTACCTTAGCGGCCGGCCCTACTATTTATATACAATACCCCCTTTCCACCTTCTTCTCCTCTTTATACTATAACGTAGTTATTTAGTCTACTTTATTACAGTACTATAACAGTTTGTGGTATCTCTAATTACACCCTATTACGATCTTTATTTTTCCTAGTCTACTATCTCCGTTTTCCTAGTATAATCGCAACCTAGCGTAACTAATAACACCATACCACAGTTTTAAATAATCTTAGTATAGTCTTAGCATAGCCTTAGTACAGTTTTAGCAACCTTAGTATTATAGTTAGCCTTATAGATTCTAATTACCTTACCCAGATCTCCTAGAATGGGCAACTATAATATAGACAACGTCCCGCCAATAAACCCTTATAAAGCGCTCGTCCGCCTCCTTAATACCTCCTATACTAATATCGCCTAGGCGATTAAGAACGGTCCTAAATACCTAAAGGACCTTAATATGGCAGGAACCTTTTAGTAACTCTCTATATGTACAGCCTTCTTAACTAGTATTAAGAGCGGCCTTTAAGCCATCTATAGTAAAGGCCAAGCTATAAAGTCCTAACTTAAAAAAGCTTAATATAGAATTAACTCCCTTAAGACACTTAAACCATATATTAAATAATATAAATAGTAAGCCCTTATATATACTGAGACTATATAAAACCTAAGCTTTTAGATTACTACACTTACCAAGACCATTGCCGATAAGAACCCTACTATTAGCTCCCCTCTTTTAACTAAGCCCTATAAAAAAAGTGTAAAGTAAAAGATTTAACCCCGTTTAATAGCAAGGGATTACCAATTAAAAAGTAAAAAAATTTTAAAATATAGAAAATAAAAATTTAAGGCGTTTTCTAGAGGGATGTAAAGTGCTTTAAAACCCTAATAGATAAAATCCTCTATATATCAGATATGCTAATAGATAAGGCTTATAACTATGTTAAATATAGCCTTAATACGCTACGTATATACCTAAACGACCTAAGTAAATGGACCTTTTCTAACCAAGAGTCTATATTTATATATATAAGAGGATATTATAAGACTATAGATATAACCTAAGCGGCTAAAAATAAGTTAGATACCTTAAGCTAAGGTAAGCGTAACTACTAGTTCTAAAAAGTAGAGCTTAATAAGTTAATAATTAAAGCAAATAAGACTAAGGAATAAAAAGTGAATTTGCTTAAGAAGAATATTTCCTCTAAGATAAAGGACCTAGCTCTTACCCTTAGCTATAAGATTAGTAATACTAACTATAAAGGCTAAAGTAAGCAGATAGATGTATTCGCTTATAACCTATAGAACTATACCCACTATACTAAGTTAAATACCACTAAGCTAAGTACTGCTGGCGGCTATTAACCCGTATTACTATAAAATGACCTAATAAACCTAGACGCCGTTAAGTTTAATAGCGGTAGTAATAGCCTCCCTAATAACGTCTAAAGATATTATATAAATAATAGACTCTATATAGCGTGTAGTTAACCTAGCTACTAGAAAGATATTTATAACTTTTAGCAAAACCTAAATCCCCTTTTAATGCTACTGCGCTAACCCCCCCTTAGCCGCGGCGGATTCTTTAATAGAGGGGATAGTAATTAAGGCGGTAACCGCAGATAAGGACGTAGGTTTGGATATAAAAACCTACCCCCGCAATTCTCTTCCCTAACGTAGCCCTAGCCAATAGTCCTATACGCGAACTATAGATAAGTATTCTATGTTACTACCAACCGTAAGACCGGCTATGTTATTGGCGAAGTACTCCCTAGCATATATACACCGTTAAAGACCGATATATTAGGATATACTAGCTAAGATTATAGCTACTAGCCAAGCCCTATAACGCAGCTATTAAAAAGCTAACCCTTAGACTAAGTCGCATTTAAGGGTTAAAACCATATAGGGAGGAGGATAAAAGGATTAGATTTATGCTACTAGATTAGTTAAACCTTATTTTAGGCTAGCTGCTATTTAATCTTAGAACAGCAAATAACGATAGAAATTTTATCCTTATTTAGACTTACCTCTCCTTACTACGTAACCTACTTCTAGAAGTTCTTATTAAAATAGTAAGCCTTATTAATAGTAGTAGTATAGCACCAGCGTTTATAGACAAAGACTCGCTTATAAAGAAATATAATATTATAATAAAAAGACTCCTAGTTTTAAAACTACTCCGCCTTACTAACGGACTCTAATCTAGCTTTATTACCTATTACTTTATAGTAAAAATAACAATCGGCCACTATATAGAATCTATGCTTTTCTATATTATAAAGTTATTACCTTTAATACTAGTAATTCTTAGAATGCCCTAGCTTAAAAAGTATAACCTAAGTATAAACTTCCCCGTTTTAGGGCTTAAGTTTAACTCTAATTACTATACCTATAACTGTCTCCTATAGTATATCCCTAATTATAACTAAATAGCACTATATAGACGTATTATACGGCTAACGCTTAGATACTATTAGCTGATAGTAGAAGAGGTACCTAATACTAGTAAGCTAATATATATAGTAAATAAAACAGAGATTCTAGAAGACTGGACTACTACTCCACTCTTAAGAAACACTGCCCCGCCCCTAAGAATATAAACACCGCTAAAACTATAAGTCCCCCGTATATACCCGCTTAACTTAAGCTAGCTAATAAGATATATAACTTTAAGTCATTTGCTATATATATATATAACCACGCGTATAATAGCTAAAGGTGTTATAGCTAAGACTAAAACCAGAGTAATTAAGACCTCCCCCCTATAACGCCCAATCTTATATCCGTCTCCCGCGCATACTATATAGGGCCGCCGCCGCGTTTTTGCCCCCTAGGGCCGACTAAGTTACGCTAGCCCAGCTATAGCACTAGAGAACTAAACACGCCCTAAACTAGACGATATTAGATATACTTATACCATTAATTTCACTTAGTTCTATAAATAAAAAGGCGTAAAGATAATAAGGATCTATATGGCGGAGCTAGTAGAACTAGTTAAATAAAAAGAATACTAATAGCTGCTTAAAGAGCTGCCTATAGGCCTAATAGAAGTACTAAACCTGTTAGAAAAGTCTTTCCGCTGGCTAGTAGAGGGCGACTATATAATAAAAGAAGCCCGTAAAGCGCTACCCCCTTATTTTTATAATTTCCTTAAGATAAACCTAAAAACTAAGCCTAAGTCTCTACGCTAGAAGATAGTTAATATTAATATTAAAAAATTCTTAAAAGGCAAACTAGGATTAACCCGTAAAGATATTCTATAATGCTTATTAAAGGAGTTCCGCGAATATATTAAGCACTTTCTCTCTAAGAATATAGATAAGCTGCCCCCTTACCAACTATAGGACCATAAAATTAAGATTATTCCCAGAAACTAGGCCCCATACTATAAAAATAGACCACTCTTACCTGCTAAACTTAGGTATATAAAAAAGTGGATTAATAAGATGCTAGATAAGGGTTTTATCCGCGAATTAACCTTACTAGCTACTATACTACTCCTCCTCGCTGCTAAGCCTAGTGGCGGTGTATAAATCTGCTATAACTACTAAGGCCTAAATATAGTCACTATTAAGAATTGGTACCCACTACTACTAATCTATAAGACACTTAACGTACTTTATAGTACTAAGTACTTTACTAAACTTAATATAATTACTACGTTTAACTAAATCTAGATTACAGAGGGCTATAAGTGGCTTATAGCATTTATTACCCGGTTTAGACTTTATAAAATACTAGTTATACTATTTAGCCTCTATAACGCACCCGCTACGTTTTAAAATTATATTAATTATATCTTATATAACGCCCTTAATAACTACTATACTGCCTACCTTAATAACGTCCTTATCTTTTCTAAAACACGCACTAAGTATATTAAGTATATAAATGAAGTTATCTAAAGACTCGGTAATGCTAGACTTTAGATTAATATTAATAAGTCTAAGTTCTACTCTACTAAAACAAAATACCTTAGCTTAATTATCTTAACTAATAGCATAACTATAGACCCTAAAAAGGTATAGGCTTTATAGGAATAGAAGGACTCGACATTAATTAAAGAACTATAACAATTTCTTAGCTTCGCGAACTTCTACTAATAATTTATTTAAGGCTACTCTGCTATCGCTATACCTATAATAAAACTCCTAAAGAAGGATATTGGATAGCTATAGGGACTAGAATAAGCTAAATCATTTAAGGCCCTTAAGGGAGCCTTTACCTTAGCACTAGTACTAGTATACTATAACTATATAAAGAAGATAGTAGTAGAGACAGATATATTAAATTAGGCTTCTAGCGAAGTCCTTTCCTAATATAATAACAACGGTAAATTAAGACCGGTCGTATTCTTCTCCATAAAGCACTCTGTGCTAAAGTATAACTATAAGATCTACAATAAAGAACTTTTAGCTATTATTAAGGCTTTAGAAGAATAGCGTCCTAAGCTATAAGGGACTAAAGAGCCGTTTAAAATTATTACCAACTATAAGAACCTATAGATGTTTATAACTATTAAGTAGCTAAATTAACGCTAAGTCCGGTAGGCAGAGTTTCTTTTATAGTTTAACTTTGTAATTATATATAGACCTAGCAGTAAAGCTACGCTCCCTAACACCTTAAGCCAGCTACTAAAAATAAGGCCTAAGGACGTTAATAATAAACGCCTCCGCCACCAAGCCCAAGTCGTTATACCGCCCTAGAAAATTAACCCTATAATCTTAAAAGAATTGCTATATAAGTCCCGTAACTCTAATAATATAAAGTTTATAGCCGCTCTAGACCCTAAAATAGCTAAAAAGTTACTAGATAAGTTAATCTAGTTAGGATACTAGGAGAACAAACTTATAAGAGATATAGTAGCGGCCCTATATAATTAGAAAGCTTACTATTAGCTAAAGAAGATTAGGAAATTACTCTATTGCAATAATTTAGAATATAGTATCGTTAACGGACAGATTTACTTCTACTAATATCTCTTTATCCTTAACGCCCTAGACCTCCGCCTAGAAGTTATCCATTACTCTTATAGCAGCGGCCCCACTAGTTACCCCAGCTAGGTTAAAACCCTTAATCTCTTAAACTAAATATACTAGTGGCTAGAAATCTCCTAATTTACAACTACCTTCGTTAAAGACTATACCCTATACTTTTGCACTAAGACCCCCTATTTTACCCCGCTTAGTTTTTTTAAGCTACTAAAACTACCTACTTACCTATAGACCAATATTTTAATTAACTATATTATAACATTGCCGGTATGCTAACGCCACGGTAAAGTATATAAATATATCTTTATTATTATAAACCACCTAACTAAAATATAATACCTTATTTTAGTAATAGGACTCTTAATAAAGGAGCTAGTTAACGGCTTTATTAATAATATATATAAGCTTTACGGTATACTAAACACAATTATCTCTAATCACGGTATATAATTTGTTAGTAACTTCTAGCAACAACTAAGTAAACGCCTTAAGACAACCTTAAGACTAAGCTTAGCCTAGCACTTAAAAATAAACGGCTAAACTAAAATTATTAACGCTGCTATAAATAAGTACCTCCATGCTTTTATTAGCTTTATATAGGATAACTAAGTTAACTACCTACCGCTCGCCAAGTTTGCTATAAATAACTAAGTCAACAAGAGCATAGGCATCTCCCTATTTTTTATAAACTATAGCTTTAACCCTCGCCTCGGAATCGAGCCTACTGGCCTTTACTTACTAACACTATTAGCATAAGTAAAGAAGGAGTTCTTTTACGCAGACTCTATAGCCAACCACTTTAAGCGGATATTAATATAGCTTAAAGCCCTAGCCCGGATTTTATAGTAACGCTATAAAGATAATACTAATACCCGTAGGGATAAAAGCGCGTTATTTTATAAAGGCGATATAGTTATGGTTAGCTTAGAAAATATAAAGATAAATAAACCTAAGAAGAAATGGGACGATAAATAGGACGGCCTATACCCCGTACTTGTAGTATACTAAGGGGTAGTTATAGTAGACCTCCTAGACTATATCTAAGTAAATAAATCCTTTTATATATCTAAGGTCCGCCTCTAGGCTATTAAAAAGATCCTTAGTTAAGCAAATATTAATACTATAGAGCGCCGCAACGTATAAGAATAAGTAGTAGAGAGAGATAATAACGGTAATATAGAAGATAAATGGGAGTTTAAGAAAATCCTTAATATATATAACAAAGACCCCTAAGGCCTAACTTATAAGATTAAATGGAAATATTATAAGGATATAACCTAGTAGCTAGAAGAAGACCTAAAGGGTTATAAATAGGCTGTACAGCGCTTTTATAAGCAATACCCTAAAAAGCTAAAACCCTTAAACTGGGTATAAGATAAGGGAAAGTTACGCTAAGGTCGTAGCCGACTACCGTATTAAAATTTATGGTGGTTAAAATGTTATAGAACTTTAACCGGCAGTTAAAGTTATCTAATTAGCTAGATTCTTGCTAAGAAACGCCACGCGGATTAATTTAGGTAGTAGTGTAGAGTTCTGCTAACCTTACTTACTAAACTAACTAATTAGGATTTTCTATACCCGGTATAAAAAATTGCTATTAGCTTAGTTAAGGGCGATAAGCAGAACTAATATCTTTGTAGTAAAAAACAGGCGACCCCAAATACTGCCTATTTTAGAGTTATTTATTTAGTTTAGGGACTAAACTATCTAGGGGAGAGGAGTACTATTACGGCATTAACCTAACGCATACTGTTTTATACTATCTTGTACTATTTCCTATTATTAGCTGGCCTACCACTAGTACCTTAGCGGCCGGCCCTACTATTTATATACAATACCCCCTTTCCACCTTCTTCTCCTCTTTATACTATAACGTAGTTATTTAGTCTACTTTATTATAGCACTATGACACGAACTTATACCGCAAAAGAAGCTCTAATATTAAATTAACGCAATTAAAGCCTTACTTAATCTATACTAGGTACTAAAACCTATAGTTAGGTAAAAGGTCATCTGCGATTATAATTAGGGCATCCTTTCTACTCTAAAGCTAAGTCTAGAGTTAACGGTTAAATTTAAACCAGGCCCTATAAAGATTACAAATTAATAGTATTTCTTTTGCACCTATAAGATAAAAGTATATACCCTTTTCTATCGCCTACGTAAAGCAAGGAAACATATTAAGAAGCGATATCTTTCTTTTTTTAGATAGGATAAATTAATCCTATATCCAGACCCATATTGTCACCTATTAGGAATAATGCTCCTTAGGCATAAGCATTTTAAAAACCATGTATTTACGGTATATAGCGCTTCTCTACTACCTTATACCTTATAGTCTATTACTCTTAGTTTTTTTCTTTTTCTTATGGTATTATAGGAGGTTATATTCGCCCTATTTAGGAATTGGCAAAGGCTAGAGGGTTTAAGATCCCCTTCCTAGCTTTTTTATTATTCGCCACCGGTGTTCTTACGCGCCTTCTGTCCCTCTTAAGACTCCCATATTTCGCCAGTAATGTTAGCAATTAGGCTAGGTTACGAATTTTAGCCCTTAACTAAACCAATATAAAAATTACTATATACTGTAGTAATCTTTAATTTTAAGAGCTTCTGGCTAGTTAAGTTAACGTATAAGTATATTATAATTGGCTTTAACTTTGGCGGGACTCTTTAACTTAGTGTCGGAACGTTAATCACGTGACGTAGTCACGAGACTACGAGGCGAGACTAGCTAATCTGACTTGGAGCAACCCCTTACTTCTAGACAACAATTAACTACCAACTTCAACACCGCATACGTACCACTATAAGTGATATTCATGCATGTTGATAAAGCGAGTATACCGACACTTAGTATACGCTTAAATTAAGTCCTCTAATATCTTCCGTTTCTCCTTTAAGTACTTACTACTATTAACTAATATAGTCTTAATATTTTTTAACAACGTGCTACTTATAGAGTTGCATCTGGATATCCTCCTAGATAAGCTTTTTAGTAGCTAATATAAAGCTAGCTCCCTAATTACTAATATAAACTTTTAGTATGGGTATATTATAGAATATAAACTTATTTATAAAGTTATGCATCTTTTTAAACACCTACTTAGCCTTAGATATAATAATTAAGTGTATAATTAGAACTGTCTTACTAGTATTTATTATTATTACTATAGTTAATAGTAGTATACGGAGCTAGTTTATAGAGAATGTTATATTAATATAAATATAGAAGCTAGAGGCAAATTAATATATAAAAGTAATTTGTTTAGGAGTTATAAAGGTAAGTTAAATAAGGACTTAAGAGGTAGGGTCACCTAGGGAGAAGAGTAAGTTAGTATTAAGTTAGTAGTAGATAGCAAATAAGTATCCCAGGCGCTTTAATATTAAAGTACCCTAAGACATACTACTATATAGTTAGATTATTATATTTAGTGGGTCCCACTATACTAATTTGTAACTTAGATATACCGGATAATATTATATTATTTATACTGCCGGGATTAGAGCTAAAGATCGTTTATCTAATAAACCTAAATCTACTATAGTAACTTATTCCTTTCCTATTCTTTCTTTAAAGCTATAAGATACGCCTATTTAGAAGGCTAGCAAGTAATTAGGATAAAGGGGAATGTTCTTTTTAATGGAGTCCTATTATTCCTTGAATATTATAATCGCCCTAATCTTACCATTGCTTTAATCTTACTATCGCCTTAATTTTGCCACCTCTTAGATCTTACTAAATAAAATAGTAAGCTTACCTGTTTTAGTATTAACTTCTATATAGATATACGAGCGAGTATAAAAGCTAGCTTGTTAAAGAGCTAAATAGAGCTCCGCAAATCGCTTCTGCTTTATTACACCTCCTATCTATTTACCTTAATAAACTTGCCCTCCTATATTCCAGTAGTTACGACTACTTATTAGTAGCAAGTTGTTAGTAAATAAAAGCCGCCGTACCTCTCCTACGGATATATTGGCAGCCTAGTAGTTAAGGGCTTCCGCTATAGTTGCTATATACTATAGCTAACAGTTCCTATATTTTAGAAAAAAGAGAGGATTTAGTATAGCTGCGCAGGTATATATACTATTATTAACTTTTATAACCTAGGTAATAACTCCTTTATCTATGCGCTTGTAAGCAAAGATATAATAAAAATAATTCTTCTTTAAAATCTTTCTATTTAGCCGCCTAAGTAATTAACCTTCCTTATCCTTCTGCTGGTGGTTATCCTTAGTAAGCTTCTAATGGTTATAAGTCTCTCCACTATAAGCTCTGCATTTTATATAGAGTCGCTATATAATTTGGCCACCACTTATATAGAGTTCGCGGCCTTAAGAGAATGCATAGTTGTTAAAGCGCTGTACTGCTAAGTTTTGAGTGTTATAGTGCTTACTAGCTTCTGGCTTAAGTAAGTATTTAAGAGGGATTAATTAAATAGCTGCCTATATTACCGCAATTGCGTTCTTATTTCTTAGCTTCTTATAAGCCTTCTATTTAACGGACTAAGTTTCCTATAGCGCGGCGGCAGGAGTAACTGAGGTAGGAGCGTCCATTTTGAATAAGAATCTTAGTGCAGAGCGTAGGGAGCTATTGCTACGTATTTATATAGAGCTTGGGTGGCGATTAAGCGGTGTTAATTAACGTGGCGGTGACAAAAGTATATGCACCTCCATTTAACCGTGCGGCAGCCTACGGGGCATGCCGGGGTAGGGGGGTATTTGGTAAATATTATAGGAGGGGGCGCACGGAAAGTAAGGTGCATAGTTGCAAAACGGAGACAATATAGACCACGACAGGCCTTCTTACTAATCGATGGCAGAGTATTAAAGTTAAATTACGGCCGTGCGTGTGCCGTAATCGTGCTCCACCAACAATAGACCGGTTTTTCTGGCAGGACACCTCCAAAACCACCTACCGTAGATAGTTTGGCGCAGGATTTGCCCCCTGTACCCCCCCTATACCCCCCTACTAGAGGCTTACATAGTAAAATAAGGTGGCTTACACTACTCTATATAAAAGGTAGTTAGGTGGCCTAGCTACGACACCTAGTGTCTTAACTAGGACACCTAACTACCTACTATAAAAGGTGTAGTTGATTTAGTAGTGCCTACGGCAATAAGGCTATTTAGACCTTAAAGTTACGCGTAAGGGCCGCGCTAACGTGATTTTTAAGAGACGCGCTTCTTTTTCTTACTACCTTATAGCTTACTACCTTATACTCTTACTACCTTATACTCTTACTACTTTATACTCTTACTACCTTATACTCTTACTAATATGTTAAATTTAAGTTGGTAGGAACCTTCTAGCTATATAGGAGACAGTTAGCAGAGCCTTTATAATAGAGTTTAACTACTATTACTTTATATAACGAACCTAAATCCTACTTACCTATTCGCGACCAATTTAAATTAGGTTAATTAATCGCAGCTATACTTTTAAAATCTATATATAGGCTTTGTATTTGCGAATATATATAATATAGAGCCAATTTTATTACCGCCGCTATTGTTGTAGGTAAGCCGTATACTACCTTCTATATACGAACTCTCGTTATCGCCTATACCTTAAGTTACCCCTTTACCGCAGCCGATTATACCTTTACCAGTAATTTAATCATCGCCTCCTTATATAGAGGCCTACTATAAGGCCTAGCCTATTCTAATTTAAATAATAACGCCTACGCAGAACGGTATTTCTACTCCCTTATAGCCTTTAATTGTAATCCCATTATTTATTAAGCAACCGACGCTATTGGCGAATAAGTAGTAAGCGTTAAGGACTTCTATAGGGGACGTTAAAACTAAGCCTAAGGAGCTCGTAGGTATAAAGTATATTATAAATATATAGAAAACCACGAGTAAGAGGTATACGAAGCGCGTTCTTATTAGTTGGAGTAAGGGCCTAGAATTAGACGTCGCTAGGATTATAGTTGTAAGGAAGAAATAATATTTAAAGGCTGTATTAGATAATACGTTTTATAAGGGGCTTCTTATAGACCTTAAGCGGGAGCTAAATTTTAAGCTAACCCAGTTATGCTAAGTAATATTTAGTAGTAAGAATGGTATTGGCGTAAATAATAAGCAAAAGACTCTGCCTAGCTAGATTAGTAAGCGTAATTGGTTCCTAGTAGGCCGTAATAAGGGGATAGAAAGAGAGCAACTTAACGAGTTTAACCGCTATATTAATTAAATTATTAAGATAATAGAGAAGAAGAAGTGGAAGAAGTAGGGGCAAGTTAAAACCAATAAATAGCTTAAATAAGAGCGTAAGGATAAGTATAAACTACGTACCTCTATACTAAAGCGAGCCTCTAAGCGTTAAGCTAGCGAGATTAACTCCACAGGCGATTTAACTACTACTAAGTCGGTAGATAAATCTTTACGCGATCTTATTATATACGAAGGCTCCTACCCAGCTCACTCTTATAAGCGCGCTAATCTTAATAGCGCCGCAATTATAAACAATTCTAATATAGTTCTAGAGCAGTATTTTAAGTTACGGAAAGCCTCCGCGGCTTTAAGGGAGAAATATTTATAGAAGGAGCTTTAATTAAGAAAGTAGGAACTTTTTTTTTTTTTTTTTTTATCCGTTGTATTATACTACGTACAATACTNCGCATGCAGCCTCTGGGCTATGGCGCTATAGTTCTATATACATAAATCCTTTCTAGGCAGCTTAATATGTACTAGTAGCTATGTCCTAGTAGTTTATAAACCCCTAAATTAGGAGTTTATAGTTTCCTAGTAAAAATACTAAGATACTACAACTACTAGGGAATGAGAAAATGGTAAGAAAAACTATAAAGAAATCCTAACCCCTGTCCTTGTCCTTTTGCAATTTATTTCTATCCTTTTGCTCTCTACTATCTTTTAACCTAAGAGCCTAGTAGGAGTTACCTCCTTCTAGACTCCTATTAATTTTATTCTTCCATAGAGTCTTCTACGCTAGTACTATGTACTAGTTTAGCTGCTCTAAGATTCTCGCAGTCTCTACTATTAGCAAAGTGTTTTTCTTTACAATTAATGCAAAGAGGGGTGGTATGCTTGCAAGGCCTGCCGCTTATTAAGCAAGTAGGATAGCAGTGGTCTTTAGATAGATGTGCAGCCGCACAATATCTATAGGCCCTAGTAGAGCATCTGTCTCCTATATGGCCAAATTTTTGGCAGCTATTACACTGCGTAGTAGGAGAGACTTTGAGGTATTTTACTACCTTAGTAGCTGTACCTACAATTGATATCTCTTTTTACTTGAGGATTTCTTGTCTTTTTTCTTCGTTCTCTATAGTAAAAACTATGGAGCCAAATCTGGTCTGTGGATCGTGTCTTTTTACACTAGATAAGATCTATCTAGGTAGTCCTTGTATCCTTATAGGATTAAAAGTCTCAATTTCCTCTTTTAGAAGCTTAGAGCCTCCTTCTCCTAAGAAAGGTAGGGTAGGAACCCTATAGGCTATAATTT
Source organism: Cenococcum geophilum 1.58 (assembly GCF_001692895.1). NCBI lineage: Eukaryota > Fungi > Ascomycota > Dothideomycetes > Gloniales > Gloniaceae > Cenococcum > Cenococcum geophilum. The sequence goes on along the minus strand of NW_027137559.1, from coordinate 4,090,106 downwards.
AAACCCATAGTTCTAGTTTTTGTTCTCTTTAAAAGATAAAGCAGTTATGCCAGATCTCCTTATATTTAACTAGGAAATCTGCATTATACTCTTCTGTAGTCATAAGGAGAATATTTTGTTTTCCTTTAGTTCTAGCTATAGACGCTAGAACTGGCTTTTTTACTTGCAGTTTTAATACAAATAGTTAATTAACTTTATTTCGTATAGAGAAGGTATCTAGAGGTTGGTCCTTTTCGTTTGTAATTAGGACTAGCTTCCTTTCTTATAGCTGCTTTTTCTTACTTCTAGTAGAAGTAGAACCCCTACTAGAAGGAGAAGGGGTAGAAGGTAGTGGTGGTGATAATGAGGAGGGTAGGGAGGACGAAGAAGAAGGGAGGTCCTTCTTTAGTCTCTCTGCGTAAGTATTTTTAGTAGAAGCTACCTCCTTACGGAGAGCTCTTACTTCTTCTACTAGTCCTTCTAGGACCTCTTTTACCTCTTCTTCTTCTTCTTCTTTTATAAAGGGGTTTTTTCCTATTAGGATATTTTGTGTATAGTCTACTAGCTATCCAACTTGTTCTTCTTGCTCTTCTCCTTCTAGCCCTCTATAGGCCTGGATTAGGCTTCTTAAAGCCTCGCATAGATGTTCCTCCGGAGAAAGGGAAGAGAGAGGTATATTATGCATACTATCCGTAGTAGTCGTTGGTTTTATTATCTTTTTTACAGGTTTTTGGTTTTCTTTTTCAGGAGAAGACTAAGGATGTCCTCTTTTTTCTCCTATCCTAAACGGGCCAGGAGAAGGAGAAGGGGGAGAAAAAGTAGATGTAGAATCTTCATTACTTATTTCTATAGGAGGTTTTTTTTTAGACCTATTAGGCCTTGGCATTTTATATCTTATAGGGGGGTTTCTAGTTTTTACTATCTTTATACCCTTTCTCCTTACTAATCCTACTAGAAGATTTCTGGGGAGATTAGGCTAAAAGGTAGTAGAAAGACTAGCCCCTATTAGTATTCGTAGTAGTAGTTGTAGTTTTAGTGTTCCTATCCGTGCCTCGCTTATAAGCTAGGACCACCCCTAAGAAGAATTTTCTGCTAGGGGAAAGGGGGTAAAACGACAAATAAATCCACCTCTAGCTCGCTAGGCAGTGAGAATTAGGTCTTAAAAGTTAGGAAATCGATTATTTTTGATGGTAAGATGGGTATGCGTAAGTTTTGAAGTGCGGCGCCACCTTTTGGTAAGGTTGCATGTGTGGTGAAGCTCTTACTTAGAAGATAAAGTAGGAACTTAAGATTTAGAGATAACGGTTTAAGCAAGCATCAGGAAATTTTTTTTGGGGCTCATTGTTGCGGTTTGCGGCAAATTGCCACAAACCGTACAGTTATGGCAGGTGGATATAGTCGATAGCAATTTACGCAAAACGCACGTTTTGCAATAAGTTTGCAGCACCCTAATAGTAATTTACGCGTTTTGTAACAAATTTACAGCACCTAATAGCAAATTACGGCAAAATGCTACCCTATAAATAAATAGTGCGCAAACTATACGAATTGTACAAATTATAAAAACTATACAAATTATACAAATTATATAAATTGTACAAATTGTACAAATTGTAAAAACTATATAAATTGTAACTATATAAATTATAATTATATTATATAATAACCAAATTATTACATATTTTCATAGATTTCTATAGTATACTTTTAAATATATTTATATTATAACTATATAAAATATAGAGCTATCTACTTTAGGCGTTAAGGGGAAGCCTCTCGCGGAGGCTCTAAATTATCTACCTACCTACCTACCTGCCTGCCTGCCTGCCTACCTACCTGCCTACCTGCCTACCTACCTACCTACCTGCCTACCTGCCTACCTGCCTACCTACCTGCCTGCCTACCTGCCTACCTATCTACCTATCTGTCTGTCTATACCTACCCGTCTATACCTACCTATCTATGCCTACCTATCTGTGCCTACCTGTTTATATTACCTTAATTTAATCGATCGATTAAATCGTTTATCGTGTTCGCTGGCTGGTTATTTAAACGGTTGTCGTGTGGCTCTGGCGACGGTCGTGTAGCGATGATAACGGTTGTCTAGCTCTGACGGTTGTCTAGCTCTAGCGACGGTTATCTGGCTCTGGCGACGGTTATCTAGCTCTGGCAACGGTTATCTGGCTCTAGCGACAGTCGTCTAGCTCTAATAACGGTTGTCTAGCTCTAACGGTCGTCTAGCTCTAGCGACAGTCGTTTGGCTCTAGCAATAGTTGTCTACTAGCTATTGTTCTGGTGTCTTCCTAGATAGGGAGGATATAAGGAAGGGTAAAAAATGAGGTAGCTACCTAGGTGTATATAGGGGGTATACTTGGCAGAGGTATGTGTAGAGGCTATTGGGAATATAGCGGGGACCCAATAGTAGTGTGTCGCGCGCATATACACAAAGGCTTTATATAGAGCTTTGTGTAGAGCCTCTATATATAGAGCTTCGCGCAGAGCTTTATATAGAGCTTCGCGCAGAGCCTTATATAGAGCTTCGCGTAGAGCCTCGTATAGAGCTTCGCGTAGAGCCTTATATAGAGCTTCGCGCAAAGCCTTGTATAGAGCTTTGTGTAGAGCCTTGTGTAAAGCTTCGCGCAAAGCCTTGTGTAGAGCTCCGCGCAGAGCCTTGTATAAAGCTTCGCGCAGAGCCTTATATAGAGCTTCGCGCAGAGCCTTATACAGAGCCTCTATATATAGAGCTTCGTGTAGAGCTTCGTAGAGCTTTATATAGAGCTTCGTGTAGAGCTTTATATAGAGCTTTGTGCAGAGCTTCGTATAGAGCTTTATATAGAGCCTCTATACGTAGAGCTTCGTATAGAGCTTTGTATAGAGCTTTATGTANAGCTTTGTATAGAGCTTCGTATAGAGCTTTATATAGAGCTTTATGCAGAGCTTCGTATAGAGCTTCGTATAGAGCCTCGTGTAGAGCCTCTATACTTAGAGCTTTGTATAGAGCCTCGTATAGAGCCTTATGTAAAGCTTTATATAAAGCTTCGTATAGAGCTTTGTATAGAGCTTTATATAGAGCCTTTGTACGTAGAGCTTTGTATAGAGTATCGTGTAAAGCTTTGTATAGAGTATTGTGTAGAGCTTTGTATAGAGCTTTGTACAGAGCTTCGTGTAGAGCCTTGTGCAGAGCCTCTGTACCTAGAGCCTTGTATAAAGCTTCGCGCAGAGCTTTGTATAGAGCTCCGCGCAGAGCCTCGTATAAAGCTTCGCGTAGAGCCTCATATAAAGCTTCGCGTAGAGCCTTATACAGAGCCTTTATATATAGAGCTTCGTGTAGAGCTTCGTAGAGCTTTATGCAGAGCTTCGTGTAGAGCTTTATATAGAGCTTTATATAGAGCTTCGTATAGAGCTTCGTGCAGAGCCTCTATACGTAGAGCTTCGTGTAGAGCTTCGTGTAGAGCTTTATATAGAGCTTTATATAGAGCTTTGTGTAGAGCTTTATATAGAGCTTTATATAGAGCTTTGTATAGAGCTTTATATAGAGCCTTATACAGAGCCTTTATACCTAAAGCTTTATATAAAGCCTTATATAGAGCCTCGTATAAAGCTTCGTATAAAGCTTTGTATAGAGCTTTATATAGAGCTTTATATAGAGCCTCTATATATAAAGCTTCGTATAGAGCATCGTGTAAAGCTTTATATAGAGTATCGTATAGAGCTTTGTACAGAGCTTTATATAAAGCTTTATATAGAGCCTTATACAAAGCCTCTATACCTAGAGCTTTATATAAAGCCTCGTATAGAGCCTTATGTAAAGCTTTATATAAAGCTTTATATAGAGATTCGTGTAAAGCTTTGTATAGAGCTTTATATAGAGCCTCTATATATAAAGCTTTGTGTAGAGTATCGTGCAAAGCTTTGTATAGAGCTTTGTGTAGAGCTTTATATAGAGCCTTGTATAAAGCTTTATATAGAGCTTTATATAGAGCTTCGTATAGAGCTTTATATAGAGCTTCGTATAGAGCTTTATATAGAGCTTCGTATAGAGCTTCGTATAGAGCTTTATGCACAAATTCGTGTAGAACTTTATATAGAGCTTTATACAGAGCCTCTATACGTAGAGCTTTGTATAAAGCCTTATATAAAGCCTTATACAAAGCTTTATATAGAGCTTTATATAAAGCTTTATATAGAGCTTTATATAGAGCTTTGTATAGAGCTTTATATAGAGCTTTATATAGAGCTTCGTGTAGAGCTTTATATAGAGCTTTATGTAAAGCTTTGTATAGAGCTTTATATAGAGCTTCGAGCGGAGCTTCGTGTAAAGCTTCGTGCAGAGCTTCGTGTAGAGCTTTATGTAGAGCCTCTATACGTAGAGCTTTGTGTAGAGCATTGTGTAAAGCTTTATATAGAGCTTCGTGTAGAGCTTTATATAGAGCTTTATGTAAAGCTTTGTATAGAGCTTTATATAGAGCTTTATATAGAGCTTCGTGTAGAGCTTTATATAGAGCTTTATGTAAAGCTTTGTATAGAGCTTTATATAGAGCTTCGTATAAAGCTTTATATAGAGCTTTATATAAAGCCTTATATAGAGCTTTATATAGAGCCTTATATAGAGCCTCTGCATTAGGATTTTTTTTTTTAGGCATATTATTATAAGCGAAAATTGGGGTCTGCAAAACCTGCGTAAGTCGCAATTTTGGTAATTTATGGTGATTTGCAGCAATTTGCTATAAATACATAGATAAGGCAGGCGCGTGCATAGGTGGCCTATATATTTGTAGCAAATTGCTACAAATCGCCGCAAATTGCCAAATTTGCGACTTACGCAGGTTTTGCAGACCCCGATTTTCGTTTGCAACAACGTGCCCAAAAAAAAATTTCCTAATGAGAGGAAATAACTATTAGTACGGTTATAGAGCTTAAGAAAAGACGAGATAAAAGTAAGGAGAGTATAAAACGTTATAATTAGGAGTAGAATAGTAGATTTAATAGACTAAAAGACCTTTTGATAAAAGCTTTTCAGGGGAGAGGTAGTAAGTAATTAGGTTAGGGAGAAAGACTTTAGGGTAATTTAGCGCCGGATTAAGCTTCTTCCTTACTATTAATATTAAGCTTTTCTAGATTTATATAGAGTCTATATATAAATTTATATATAAAAGCTATAATTAATAAAATTAAGGCTTTGTAAGAGGTTTATAGGTAGGTTACTAATTATTAAAAGCTGTCTTATACTCTACTTAAGCACTACCTCTACTATCTTAATAACTATCTACTATTAGGGCCTATACCTCTTAGCAAGTCTTCCTATATTATTTATAACTACTTATTATTTAATTCCAGCCTAAATAAGCTTTTACTGACGGTAGCTAGCAATTGAAATAACTCGCGATAATATCTACTCGGCCTCGTAGATAAGTTAATATATTATGCAGGAAGACTAATACTAGGAAGTATATAGCTACCAACTAGCTAGCTAATTAAAGGCTTTACTTAAAGTAATTATATATAAAATAGTTCTTAATCTTTCTAAATAATATCTCTACTATAATTGGGGCGCTAAATAGCTAATAATTTAACTATAGTTGCTTATAAGTAAGCCACTAAAATCCTTATTAATTGCTCTATAGAGAAATGCAGCCATATAACTCTATATATATTATCGCTAAATATAAATGACGGCTCGCGGTTAGTAAAGATTATATAGAGCTTATTGGCAACACCTAATTCGCTATATATATCCCAGTTGTTTAACGGTATTAGGAAGGATTTGGATATATACAAGATAAGGCTATCTAGCGTAGTAATTAACTAATATTTTAAGCCGTTTCCTTTATAGTATCCGGAATAGGTTTATAATTAGTGGCGACTGCTTATTAGACAATAAAATCTAAAGGTGCCGTTAATCGCACCCTATACTTAATTATTACCCCAACTAGCGTCTTTTAAGTGGCGCGCATATCTGCAGAGCTCCGTATAATTATTTAACTACGGCCGCCAATAGATAAGATCCTTCTAGTCTCCATAAATGCGTTCTACTAAGCTATTAAATACCTCTAAGATCCATAAACAACCGCGACCGATATTCTTTATATAGTGGTAATACTGGGTAGGGTATATAAGATAACTGTAGAGTATATATATAGCCTTTTTAGGTAAAGCTTTATATATATTAAACTTTATCGGCTTATTAGTACGAAATATTATAGGCGCTAGAGCTCGGATCTTATTAGGGCGAAAGCTATATACTAATTAGATCTTATTAATCCAAAGCAGCTTAAATAGGCCTACTATATCTCCCTCTAATACACCTATTATTAATTTTATCCAGATCCTATTAGAAATGCGGCGCTTAGAAGGAGGCACGGTAATTAGGCGCGCGAACGCCGCGTTATATAAGGCATATTGCTCAGGTATACGGTAGGGAGTAGGCAAGCCGAGCATGAGTCACAGGAGAGTCGATGGAAGAGGACGATATGGTAAAGAGTAGGTATGGCAATACCCTACAGAGACGAACCGATGAGGAGGGAAGGGCTGCAAGCCCAAGGTGCTTATAAGGAGGTGCCAAGCCTAGCCTTCGGCTAGGCCTTGGCTACCCCTAAGCGGCTCTCGGGCGATACACCCGAGTAAGGGATAAAATACCCCTTACACGTTAGGACTCCTCAATTAATATATTCTGGTATTAGGTTGCTAGCCAAAGAGGTAGGAAGCCGTCGTCCTCGAAGTTGTATCCCTTCGTGTGGCAGAAGTGACTTTTCGTATTGGGCGCTTTGGGCGCTCCTGCCTGGGTTAGCATACTGCAGGCACCCTAGCTAGCGTGATTTTATTAGCAAGCCTTACCAAAACGCGTTAATATTGCAATGCTGATAAAATACTGTAGAAGGCCATTAAGGCTACCATTAAAAACACCTATATTTTTTTGAGGAAGTTGGGCAAAAAGTCGTAATATAACGTCATAACTGTAGGTTTCTACCTTTCCTCTATTAACTAGCTGCTAATTATATAGGAAAACTCTTTATTAGAGTCCTCCCCCAAATTACTGCCACCTATCCACTTTATACTCGTTCTTAACGTTAATAAAAATAAGCCGGTAAAGGACTAGCTTAAGGTTATAAGGGAGGATGTGCTATATATATTAAATAAGGTATACCAAGTACTATAAGTAATTAAACGGTTTAATTAGCGGTTATTTAATATAGAGAATTAATTAAAGGTAGTAAAGGAGGGCTTAAAGGAGGCTAAAAAGGACGCTGTAGTAAAGGCTTAATTAGCTTTAGAGTCTTAATATTAGAGGTATAAGAAAGTAGAAGACCTAAAATAGTTACCTAGTTATCGCCTATTAAATAAAAATTGTTAAAGCACTAAAGGTATAAAGGAAGCCTATAGGCCTCGCATTTATATACCGTTTACTTAACCTTTACTATAAGCTTTTTAGCCTCCTTCTATCTATATATTTAGTACTTTGGTAGGGTCTTATAGCCTTACTTCCTTATAAAGCTTTTAATAGAACGGTAAGTTCGCGTCTTATACCATTAAATTATAAGTAGGAGGGTTTTAGCGGTAGCGTAGGTAGTTTTTTAATTTGTTTTAATATTTTTATAACTAAGCCCAATGCCAGATTAATATTGCCCATATTTTAGTAAGCTTTAATAAAAAAGACGCTAAATATCGTGCTTATTTAGGCCTATTTTTTTTTAACTACCTATAATAACGAGGTTCTATACCAATTGTATACAGAAACGGCGGTGGGTTTAAAAGGACTTCTTAGACGTCTAGAAGATCTTTTTACTAATAATATAGGCGTTAATTATAGCCGCATTAAGCGCCTAGAAGAATAAAGATAGCTAAGTACGGATAGTAGTAATCTAAGTAGTATAGTAGCTTTAAAGCTAATTATAAATATTAACGCCACCTATTTAGTTATTGTAGTTAATAGAGAGCCTAGAAAGCGTTAATTTCTTAATTAAATTATTACCCTAAACATTAGCTACCAGCTTTTTAAGGAAGAAATTATATGCTTACGGCCGACGCCGATTAACTTTATTAATATCCTTACTGCTATATAAGTAAACTATTGTTAAAAACTATACTAAATTCTTATCCTGCTATATAATTAAAAGCACTAAATTAACTATACTAATAACCACTTCTATAATAAAGTTAAACGGTAGCCTTTCCTTTCTTTTATTAGCCCTTTTATACACCTCTAAATAGCCCTTTAAGTTTAATTAAGCCGTGCCAGCTATAGTAATTCTAAGTTATTAAAGCACCTAGAGCAACGGAATATTTGTAAAGTAGTTATCTAAAAATAAGTAAAATCGATAAGCCTAAAGAGGGAGCTATTAGGTAAAATAAAGGACGCATTTAGAGGTCTTTAAAAGGATAATATCTTAATAATCTATTTAAGAAGGAAGCCTAAAAAAGTAGTTAGGTAAGGTAAATATAAAGCTATAGTAATACCTATATTAATAAAGGCTTAATATCTTAAAGCCCTTAGGTACTAGTTTACTAGGCAATTTAATTATAGCCGTAGATTGTCTAGTAAACCTTACTATTATCTTATTAAAGCTAACTATAGATTTAGGTATAACGTACTTTCTAAACGCCTCGCCTAAAGGAGTTATTAATGGCTCAATTTTCTTAAAGACTTAACGTTTAACGCCCTCTGGTAGAGGTAGTAAGATATAAAAAAAGCGCTTAAGTTACTCCTATCTTTTTTGGCCTATAAATAAGCTAATTAAGTGTCTAGAATATTTAGGATCTATAGCCTAAAGATCTCGCACCTAAGGGCCTTTAAAGACGCCTATATAAATAATAAGCCCTACCTAAATTATTAGTTCGCTAGCAGAGGTCTCCTTTTACGCCCGTAATTATTTACCTATATATTATCCTAATTAGTAATATCCGCTAGCATTTTAAAAGGCTATATATAGGTTTATATTAATTATAAGCTTCTTAAATACACTAATACTAAAAAATTGTAGAAATACCTAAATTAGTAAGTCCTATCTAGATTTATACCCGCTAGACGCTATATTAATCTAATTTACCAGTATATAGTAAGTAGAGCGCTTACTATCCTTATCTTAATTAGGAAAGTTATTAAATTAAACATCCGCGTTAACGCCACTAATAGGTTTACTAGCACGCTAAGCGGTAAATATTAGCTCTTTTAGAAGGTTAATAACTTTAAGATCTAATTTAGGAATAGCGGTTATAGGCTCCTATAAAGTAGAAACAGTAGAAAGGCCTATTCTTATAACTTCTTTACATTAGGAAATTGTTAATGCCTCCTGGCGGTACTGACAGGTTCCTTACAGCTCCTATCAGGGCTGCTAGGATCTCCAGGAGACACTTACACTCGGTTTCCTGTCAGGAGCCTATTAGGAGGTCGCCCTGACCACCCGGACCACCCAGACCATTAGGACTATTAGGACTACCAGGACAATCAGGACAATTAGGACTATTAGTACTATTAGTACTGTCAGTACTGTCAGGACAATTAGTACTATTAGGACAATTAGGACAATTAGGATAATAATAATTTTTAAAATTTTAAAATAAAGCATATTAATGCTCTAGTATTTACAGCCAGCCAATAAATATAAAAACTAGTTTAATTTTAAGCCCTATGCTATATACAGGATATATAATCTAAATTAATCCTTCCTGCCTACTTCTGTCTGTCTGTTATAGGAGCTCTGCGCCGCTCTAGGGAGACAATCGCTTAGGCGTCGAGCGATCAATTAAGGAGACAATGGGAAGCCAGTCGCAGAGGCTCCAAATCATTAATTGGCGGTGTTCCTGACGATCCGCCGGCCGTGTACTGATTTCCTAACTAGCCTAGTGCCTGCCTGCCTGCCTACCTACCTGCCTATCTGCCTACCTGCCTACCTGCCTGCCTGCCTGCCTGCCTGCCTGCCTGCCTGCCTGCCTGCCTATGTGTTAGTATCTAATTAATTCGGGGGAGGGGTCCGGCCCGATCCGAAGGCTCTAATTAATTCGAATCGTTCTCTATGGCTGTTCGCTGGCTGTACATTCGAACGGTGGTCCGTCTAGGGTGCCTCTCTAGAGGTCTTAATTTAATTTGGTGACGGGCCAATATCGAAGCTTTGGTTTAATTCGATCGATCGATTAATTGAATCGTTCGTGGTGTTCGCTGGCTGGTTATCGAACGGGTCGTCATCTGGCTCTGGTACGGTCGGTCTGGTTCTAGCGACGGTCGTCTGGTTCTGGCGACGGTCGTCTGGTTCTAGTAACGGTCGTCTTAGTTCTAGGGCAGTCGTCTGGTTCTGTAACGGTCGTCTGGTTCTGGTGATGGTCGTCTGGTTCTGGCGACGGTCGTCTAGTTCTGGCGATGGTCGTCTGGTTCTGACAACGGTCCTCTGCTAGCTGCCGTTCTAGTGCCTCCCTAGGTAGGGAGGATGTAGGAAGGAGGAAGGGTAAAAATAAGGTGGCCTACATAGGGGGTAATACTTGGCAAAGGAACGTGTAGAGGCTATCGGGAATATAGGGGGACCGATGGCAGAGCTTCGTGTAGAAGCCTCCATACGCAGAGCTTCGCGCAGAGCCTCATGCAGAGCCTCTGTACGTAGAGCTTCGTGTGGGAGCTTTGTGCCAGAGCTTCATGCAGAGCCTCTGTACGTAGAGCTTCGTGTAGAGCTTCGTGTAGAGCCTCGTACAGAGCCTCTATACGCAGAGCTTCGTGTAGAGCTTCGTGTAGAGCTTCGTGTAGAGCTTCGTGTAGAGCTTCGTGTAGAGCTTTCGTGTAGAGCTTCGTGCAGAGCCTCGTGCAGAGCCTCTATACGCAGAGCTTCGTGTAGAGCCTCTGTACGCAGAGCTTCGTGTAGAGCTTTGTGCAGAGCCTCGTGCAGAGCCTCGTGCAGAGCCTCTGTACGCAGAGCTTCGTGTAGAGCCTCTGTACGCAGAGCTTCGCGTACATAGGTGTCGCTAGAGTCGTTTGGGGGGGGGGCGTTCCTTTCAGGAGCGTATCAGGATGGTAGGTTCCTGTCAGGAACGCATCAGGATGGTAGGGTCCTGTCAGGAACGCATCAGGATGATAGGCCCTGTCAGGAACGCATCAGGATGGTAGGGTCCTGTTAGGAACGCATCAGGATAATAAGGTCCTGTCAGGAACGCATCAGGATAGTAGGGTCCTGTCAGGAACGCATCAGGATAATAGGGCCCTGTCAGGAACGCATCAGGATGATAGGTTCCTATCAGGACGATCAGGACGATCAGGAAAATCAAAAGTCCTGCCAGGAGCCTGCCAGGAGCCTGTCAGGACGACCAGGACGATCAGGAAAATCAAAATCCTGTCAGGAGGCCTTCAGGATCTTGGCACCCCAACAAAATGCTGATGTAGCTAATAGCTCTGGTAGTTTAGTCTTATCTACCTTATCTACCTTATCCTTAGCAGTCTCGCCATGGGCCTTAAAAACAGCTCCTAATTCGTCCTTAATATCCTCTATCTAGCTACTTGGCCAAGCCTCCTTAATATCCTTAATTAGCACCACTGCTTGCTGCGTAGCTACTGCCGATAAGCTATTATGTGTATACTGTGTTACTTAAAAGGATTATAAATAGGACTCCTAGGCTTGGGGTGCTTTTGGAGGCTTTAGAGGCTTCGGAGCTAAAGACGCACGACGTTTTTTAGGCGGCATAAGGACAATATTTTACTAACAATTCAATAATCAAATAGACGGCGACACAATATTAAAGCTTTTTAATTAACTATACCAAATATTATAGGCTTCCTGGCCACGTCGCTGCTGTTCACCGCAATATCTAAGCGTCAATAAGGCGCCAGCACCCTTGCTGCCGAGCAGCCGTACTGACTCGAGGCTCCAACACCAAGCTCTATACGGTATAGAGCCTCTAGATTGGCTTATGAGGCGTGCATATACGAAAAGTCCTTGAATTCTTGCCACACCAAGGGATAAGCGACTCATTAATCAAGACGATATGCATAAAGGGGGTAGGGTAGGAAGCTTAAAGCACGATCGCGAACACGTTAAATTTAGAAGACGCGATAAGAGACTTTAATATTCGATGCATTAGGTATAGTAGGGAGGTAAGGGTCCCTTGTTCTTATCGAATGACGGCGTAGTAGACGGCGTCCTTACTAACCAGTTTACTAACCACCTACGGTAGGTGGTTCGAGGATCCTCATCTGCAGGTGTCCTGCCAGAAAAACCGGTCTAATACAAGTACACCACCTCGTCAATTCCGGTTGTTAGCGCCTTACCAGTGACGCCTCTCGGGCGGAAATCCTCATATAGATTAGTATGAGTTTCCCCGTCTTGGCAGTGAGCTTCGAAAGACCTCAATATCAAAAATTTATGAAGCTTTTTAAAACTAATGATTGTATGGTAGATTGCCTATATACGAATATTTCTGAAGTCACCCAAATGAGTGTTAAAATCAACGCTTAGCAATCAAAGGAGTGTTTAAATGTCCCCTCCAAGCTTTCTACTATCCTCTACCATTTGGTAAGTCCCCCTTCTGCTTCAATTACTGCCTGCAGGCGTGCAGGCCAATTGAAAGCGTAGTTTCTTCTTTCTTTCTTCTACGCTCATTGGCTTACAAGGGACATTTGTCAAGCATCGAGTCTTGCAACGGGAAGGTCCAGCCTAGTTGGCAAGGTCTCCAAGGAGGCTTGCAGCACGCCTGTGCAACTCAGCCGGCTGACACTCAGACTAACCGCCGCAAGACTGAGCGTTGCAGAACAATTATCCGCCCTCACCTCCCTACCTCACACCACTGATTTCTTTTCGCTGTTATTTCATTCCTCGGCTCAATACTACGCGAGCAGAATGGTCCATTTCGACTCTCACAATCAACGACAATGGTACGAGATGTCGTGGTCGTCGATGGTTTGGCTATCTGTTTTGCTTGCTCCGGTGGTGCTCGTTACCGGCCAGCAACAGTGCTATTTCGGACCTGGCGCGACGAACCGTGGTCCTCCAAACCTGGTGCCGTGCAATGGTACTGGGGCATCTACGTGTTGTCTGCTTGGCGATACCTGCTTGTCAGGAAATGCCTGCTACAACTATGCTACCGGCGACCTGTACCAGTATGGATGTACTGATATAACATATGAGGACGAGACATGTCCGTATAAATGCGGATGGAGCCCCAGTATACTGGTCCTGTTCCTTTGTCCTACTGTACCGTAGCTAAGTTGAGGCAGCCTTATCACCGTGGACGGCTCTGGAATACTGCCTCGACCTCCAGGACACTGCCAATACATGGGTCTGCCATGCGCCAGAAAGCTGCGGCTGCGAGTGGAACTCGACATATGACTTGCTGGTTCTTCAGCCGATTGGGTGTCAAGAGATGGGAAGCAATGCGAGAGTTGCTATATACGCTCCATCAACACTCGCACCCTATGTCTCGCTGCCGTCGACGATTGGTGGAAGCACTGGATACTACTCTACAACTATTATATCCGGAACTAGCACATGGGTGAGCACTGCGATTGCTGGATGTAAGGCTGAAATATACGAGACACGCAAGGCTCACGCTGACTTTGGATGCTTCCCTCCGTGTAGACACTCCGTCATCATTCACTCAACTAACAACTTACCGCGCCGCGCCAACCTCTGCTGTACTGATTAACGAAGACCAAACTCCAGCGCCGTCAACTTACTCTCCGGCGAGGAGCTATACTCCTACGGCCACCGCGAGCGCCGCCGCATCGTCATATCCTTCCACGCCGAAGAACTATAGCCCGACGATGACATCTGGGACTACGCCGACGCTCGCCACCTCAAATTCCACCACGCCATCTTCTGGCTTGTCAACTGGTGCCAAAGCCGGGATCGGCGTAGGTGTGGCCGCCGGCATATGTCTTTTCGCAGCATTAGGATGGATCATCTTCCTTATGGGAAAGCGTCACCGTGAACGCCGATTGCAGCAACCACAACCACAATATGGACAAGGACCGCAATATCCACAAAGCCCACCTATGCCAACCGAAGGACTACAATATCCACAAGGGCCGCCAATGCAAGGTTCACACTGGACTCCGTATCTGGGGGGACCAACTCCATACCACGATGTTCCGGCGATGTACGTAGACGAGACGCGAGGAATGAAACCGCTATACTCTCCACCGGCCTCTCACCAGGCCTCACCGCCTGTAGAACTTTCTATAGATAATGAACGAAATATGCATGAGATGGGCTCAGATGTTTCTGCTGTCTCGCCGCCTACGCCTACTCCTGCATATGCGTATACCGAGAGACCACAGATGTAGTCAAAACGGGGGATGACAATTAATAGTGCTTACTCATGTTTGCAGTGTTCGCAGTGCGCTTCACACTCTGTCCTTAGTAATACCTTTGCAACCACCTTAGATAGTTTAGTGCATTGCAATACATTGGGGCTCTCTTTCGGTTGGGTTCAGATGGCGAAAGCCGTGGGACTTGGAGAAAATCAGGTCGATACGCACCCGTGCGGGCGAAGCTCCAGATTATCTCTGGAGCGCAGCATGGGATTTTATCTTAACGCTAATGGGCTGATTTTCCAGATTTCCTAGTGATTTAAATGCTTGTACCATCTTATCCCTTAACCCGCCAACGTCCACAAAGTAAGTGGTCCCTGCGAATCACCAGGATCAGAACAACGCGGTAGGCTGTATAAATTTAATCAATACAAATCATCAACTATGCCTTCCAATTGCACTTCCAATGATATAGACCTTGTTCAGCCGACTCAATATAACGTTCAACCAAATCGTGTCTCAAAAAAGCCTCCTCCGGAGCCTTGGCCGTTGCCCGATTTCGAACCTCCCCACATCAGCTGTATATTCCTAAGCACGGCGATTTTAATGTATTGACTTAATTAGTAAATCCTTATCAATAACCTGCGGACGAATTTTGGCAGGTTAAGGGATACTCTATCAGCGGCCTTAGCGTTCAATACGCATTCCAAAGGGATTTATTAAGTGCGAAATATAACCAGCCTTATAGAGTAACCTTCAAAACCTTATCCACCTACTTTTTGGGCAATTTGAAGATTTGAGTGATGCGTCTAGCCACAAGTTGTGGATTCGAATTTGGTGGGGGAAACCGTGCAATAGGTTATCTCATAAATCAGACCCCCGGGGAGAAATTGCGCTACGACGTGGAAGGACTAGTGCTACGCTTGCGGACCCTACCCTAGTCCTGTGGACTCCTGGACCAATCAGATCACACCGAGAGGAATTTCTCCCCGAGGGTCTAAGAGCTTATGGGCGCCCTTTATATGCAAACTCATTGTTTTTTATTAGGCGATAACTCTTCTATTACAACGCTATACCTTAACCCTTTTATAACGTCTAGTTATTATAAAAATACTATAAGGTAGAAGCTCTTTAGCTTCTCTATCTATTGCATTAAATAACAACGTCGTAGCTATATTACTCGGTTGGTTGTAAAACTCATCCATTGGTCGCAAAACTCGTCGGTCACAAAACTTGTCGGTTAGTTTTTATCGCAATCTTGCCTTACTGCCAATACTTACGTACTTCTCTAGGTCTAATTATCCCTAAAATACTATAAGGTAAAAGCTCTTTGTCTTCTCTATCGCCTCTACGTTATAGCAATATTGTAGCTTTATTTTACGAGAAGTTAGACATAGGTAGTTAGTCAGTTTTGGTCTAGTTTTGTTATAATTTTGCCTCACTGCCAAAACTTACGTACTTCTTTAAGTCTAATTGTCTCTAAAATACTACGAGGTAAAAGCTCTTTATCTTCTCTATCGCCTCTACGTTATGGCAATATTATAGCTCTATTATATAAAAAGTTAGATATAGGCAGTCGGTTAAGTTTTTACGAAGATTCCGTTTAGAATCTCACTTACGTTTTACGATAATATATCTCGCCCCTTAGTATTATAGATATAGGGTTATAGTATATATTTATAAAGATATAATTACCTAAAGAACCTATTACATCGATAAAATATATTATAACTATTGTAGTTGGGGCGTAGTTCGTAGAAAAGGACAAAATTTAATTTTTAAAACATTTATTTCGCACTAAAGCGACGCCTATAAGCTCTTAAATGCTCTATAGAAGATTTTGTTAGGTAATAGGGGTATATAAGGGGCTGAAATTAGTACGTAGTTCTAATTAGTCTAAGAGTTAGTAGTAGTTTTAGAGGGTTTATATATTATCATATATTACAGAACAAATCTTTTACAAAGCGTCTAATTTATAAAATAAGTAATAGGTAAGACTGTATATAAGGTAGTATATAAATAGGGTAGTAGTAGTCTTAAAGTCTTAGCCCTTAGTATAAGTTGCCGCTTAAAACAGCGGCCAACCCATCTAAAAACGGAGGTAAATGTCCCTAGATATAGATTTACTATAGTAAAATGTATCCGGGATAGATACAGTTCGCCAATAGTTAGCGGTCGTTGGCTATAAATAACCTACTAAAGTACCTCTTTGCAAGCAACTCTACTAAAGAAAGCGGGTTAAGCGGCCGTTTAACTAACTATATTATTGAAATAAAATACCTTATATAAATTATTTAAGACTAGAATTTCTTTATAGCATAGTATACTGCCCTAAAATTTCTTTTAGAGTTAACCCGTATAGCGCTAAGGATAGCTTTAACCGTTAAAGCGAGTGCAGTCTTTAGCTCCTTGCCTTTTTATAAAGGATTTTCTTTTAAATATATTCTTAGATTCTAATCCTTCGCTATTCTATACAATTTTTTATTTATACTAATATCCCTTACTAGTTTATCTCCACTTTCTATATTTTATTAGAAATATATTACCTATCTTATTATATCTATACCTATATCTATTCCGCCTAGGTACTATTTATTAAGTATATAAAGGCGTAAAACGACATCACTAAGTAGTATAAGACGTTTGTTTCCTTCCGTTAGCCCTTTAATATTAGATTATAATTTAAAAGCACCTATTATAAGAAAAAAAATCCGTAACTTGCATATATATAACGGGAAACGTAACGTACTATTAATTAGAAGACTAAAAAATAAAAAATAATAATAACTTTAACTCATTATAAGAGACTCTAGAGCCTTACTATATACACTAAATAGGTAATAAAGACTAACGTTAATACTAACGTCGATTTAAAACTATTACCTTATTACTACTTAATTAACATTACTAATAGGTAATAAAAAGGCAATAGAAATAGTATAAAGTTATAAGGTAATAAGCAACTAAAACAGAAATAGAATAATTATTAAAATCTAACTAAGTCCTAGCCACGTATAGCGGATTTAGCTTAAGTACCTATCGGAACATTAATCACGTGACGTAGTCACGGGACTACAAAGCGAGACTAACTGTCTGACCTTAGAGCAACCCCTTTCTTCTAAACAACAATAAACTACCAACTTCAATACCGCATACGTACCACTACGAGTGATATTCGTGCACGTTAATAAAGCGAGTATATTAACACTAATCAGTAGACGTACAGATTAGGAAATACGCAATAGCAAAGCTTAAAACCACGCATTAGCTTAACTGCTAACGCGTTAAATCGCAGAGCTATCGCCCTATTTTAGTTAAAGGAGAAAACTACGTTACCCTCAAAGCTTAAAACCACGTATTAGCTTAACTGCTAACGCGTTAGATCGCCTAGAGAACCATATCTTTACTCAGAGAGAGCTATATTATCCTTAAAGCTCGAGACTATATATTAGCTCGCTAATACATTAGATTGCCTAGAGGACCCTTAAAGCTTAAAACCACGTATTAACTTAACTGTTAACGCGTCAGATCGCCTAGAGGACCATATCTTTGCTAAGAATTATCTACAGTATCCAAAAACTATAAATTCGTTAATAGGACACGTACACACCTTCACACTCTTACTTTAACACTTAAATAACGACCTACCCTTATACCTACCCTTATACCTACAACTATGGCATAAACGGAGGAAGAATAGGCCGTAATAGCCAGTAAATACGGATACGGAATTAATGCAGATAAGGCTACAAAGGATAAACTAGTAGAGTTTATATAGACAATAATATACCTAACATAAGACCTTACGGATAATAACTTATGGACCATCTTTTAAGAGCAGTTTAAAGGGTTTACAGTAGAGAACTTTAAGAAGATACGCACAGATACTAGATCTAAGCTATAAAAACATCTCCTTAAAGGAGGTGTATACGTAGGCAAACCTAGCAACAGAGTTACTATATCTAAACTATTATTTAAAGTTATACAATAAGAAGAGCTACATTAATAGACAGATAAGGAAATCATAGCAACTATTAAGGAGTTGGCAGAACCACTAGCTACAAAAGCACTATAAAATAGGTTAAACCACACTCGTAACGGTCTATCGGTTTAGCGCATAGCTATAGTTATAATACTACCTAGGTCTAGTACGCAAACACCCGTATTTATACCTCTAGCCCCACCACCAACTACTCCGCCAATTCCACCAGCTACTCCAATTACTGCACTACCAGCTACTCCAATTGCTACCCCCGCTACCCCTACTACCCCTCTTGGTCCTTAATCCCCCAATTACAAACAAATCCACGCTCTTATCAACCAACTGCTATAGCTAAGAGAATAGTAACTACAGTAGCTACAGCAGCCGCAGCAACCGCAGCAGCTATATATATATACACCACCTAAACTAGCTGTGCCTAGTATAGAGCAAGGACCTAGATAAGGACCTAAATACAGTAAAGAGGTAGCTATAATTGTAAAGATCTACATAGACAACTAAAAGTACAATAGAGTTAGTGACAGCTTTAACTTTAAGTTAACCATCTTCTACAACATCTATAAGAGATCTGGCTTGCCACCAGAAGGCTATATAGTAGCATTCCCTAGCATACTAAAAGGGCTTGCTTAGGACCACTACTATAACAGCAACCTTAAGTTAAGACCTTTTACTAAAGCCTATAACCACATGCGATAGTTCTTTAAAGGGCTAAAATACTACTGTAAGAACCTTATGGAGTGGAACAGTATAACCCTTTAAGAAGTTATAGACAAGAACCCTAATAAGTTAATCTATTAAAACTTCCAACTGCTTATAGACAAACTGCTAAAGTAACGTTATAGACTATACCTAGACTTCTATATAAACCGCATTCTTATAAATAAGTTAGTTACCGCTTGCCAGGGAGTACTAGTATGCCATATCGCTGTCTCTAACCCCTTAGAAGACCTTTTTTAGTTAATTAGCAAGCTATAATCCTCTATTATTACATGGAAAAAAGAACACCCCTTATAGGCCTTAATAAGACCGTCTTACTAAGCCTTTTTTACGGATTAACGCTACTATTAAAATAACTAAAGTCGAGACCGAAACACTAATCGCTATAGCAGTAATCGCTCTTATAGAACCAATAGCAGACTAAAGGCCAAGTGCTATATCTATAAGAAGGAGAACTGCCATTTGTGGAAACATATAGAGGAGGAGCGTAATCAGTCTAGAGATAACTACAAGAGACGCTTTATTGATATTAAGGGCCGCAATAAGGGCAACTTTAACAACTACTTTAAGCAATACGTTGCTGCTTATAAAAGAGATAAAGATAACGATTTAGACTTTAAAGCCTATATATAAGACGCTAATAACTCTAGGAGCGATGCTAGAGAACCTAATAATAGTTCTACCTATATCACTACCTTTAGAACACTTACTATGGAGAAAGTAACCTCTATAAGCGTAGAGCTAGCTAATAAGGCTTATACACACCTGCTTACGGCTTTAGAACTTACCATAAAGTCTACCACAGAACCTTACACGGAGACCGACCCATTTGCCTATAGTACGGCTACAGCTACAGCGTCACGATATACCTTAACGGTCTTTATAGGAATTATAATTAATACGGGTGCTTCGTGCAAGTCTACAGCTAGCTATAGTCAATTTTAAGCTCTATAGGCCGTAGACAAGTCTATAAGTCTTAATACGTTAACTAAGGGCTAAGTAACTGTCTAATTCGGGATTAGAGCCTCTACGTCTATCGGAACTATAGACGTTAACAGCCCTATAAGTAAGGTATAATTCTACATCATTAAAGCAGATACTCCTTTCCTACTTTGCTTAGCAGATATAAATAGACTCTATATTAAATACAATAACCTAAAAAACATTATCATCACTCGCACTAAAAAGGTGCCGGTAGTTAGACGATTTAGCCACCTATTTCTCCTATGGAGCTTCTCCCTACAGTCTTATTTAGTTAAGTCTTTCAATATAAACCCTTGCTACTTAACTAACGTAGAACTACAACGTCTATACCGTCAATTTAGTCACCTATTAGTTAATAAACTGCAAAAGCTTCTTAATAAGGCTGGCTACGGCCACGACACTAATAGATCTACTATTAAAGAACTAACTAGACTCTACTACCACTGCTAGAAGTTTAGCAGACCCCTAGGTAGATTTCGCTTTACCTTATAAGATAACATTAATTTTAATTATAATATCATTGTCAATATTATATATATTAGCGGCTCCCCCCTACTATACGTAGTCAACGAAGTAACTTAATTTTAAGCTAGCAGATAGCTACGAGACATTAGCGCTAAGTATACTTAGGACGTTCTTCAAATATACTAGATTAATAGCTATTTAGGACCACCAGACTTAATTACTACAAACGCTAGAAAGAACTTTATTAGTAAGGAGTTTAAGCACTATGTAGCTACTATAGGAGTAACCACAAAGTCGGTTCCAGTCGAATTACATAATTCTATTAAAATGGTAGAACGCTACCACGGCCCGCTATAACGAGCCTACCAAATCATTACAACTGAAATCCCTAAAATTAGTAAGGAGATAGCCCTACAAATGGCCTTTAAAGCCATTAATAACACGGCCGGCCCAAAAGGCCTAGTCCCTACACTCCTAGTCTTTAAAGCCTACCCCTAAATAGTCAAATTAGATGTACTATTACCTTTAGTTACACAACAAGCTGCGGCTATTAAGAAAGCAATAGTAGAAATCTAGAAGCTATAAGCTAAACAACAGATCGCTGACGCTCTTAATATACAAAATGGACCACAAATTAACACTATTTACGGCCTTCCACCTAGTTCGCCTATCTTAGTTTAGAGAGAAGGCAATACTAGCTAAAGTGGTTATTGGGACGGACCATATATACTACTTACCGTTAACAGTAAGACCTATACCGTAAAGCTACCAAATAGGCCTACGACCTTCCGCTTTACGGTTATAAAACCTTACCTACTAAACCTATAAGACCCAGTTAAACCACAAGAGTCTACCGAATTAGATAAACTAGTACCTTTACTAGCCAAACCTTAATTGTTACCTAAGGCTAAACTATAGCTACCGCCAAAGCAAGGTAGAGGTCGCCCCTATAAATACTTATTACTTACGGCCGTCGCAGATATAACTGTTATGGATGCTATAATAGATATAGACGCTTTTACGGGTAATATTGTGGATATTGTGGGTATTATAGATATCGCTATCTACTTACAGGACGATAATACCGCAGATATAGCTGGCACTACTATTTACTTATAGAATAATAGTAACACCTAATTTAGCGCTTTACGACAAAAGGAGGTTATAGGCCTACTTAAGAAAGGCGTCTTTAAGATTATTAAACTATATAATATACCAAAGGGGGTTAAACTCTTTAATTTACGGTTTATTAATAAGATTAAGAATAAGGAAACTAATAAAGCCTTTAAGAAATCACAACTCGTTATACAGGCCTATAATAACTTAGAGAAAGAGTTAGTTCTTACTTAGTTACTAATAATTTAACAAGTTAGCCAGTAGCTAATTCTCTATATTACTACTATGCTACTATAGACATAACTCTACCTCTAAAACATCTTATAAGCCTACGTCCAGTCTACTATAAACCTAAACTGTGAGTTTTATATACGACCACCATATAAGCTAAATAAATAATTGGGAATTAATATAGACTCCGTTTTAAAGGTTATAAAGCCACTTTATAGAGTACCTAAAGCTAGAAACCACTGGTTTAAGACCTACTATTTATACTACGTTAATTAGCTGCGAATAAACCAGTCCACGTACAACCCTTACTTACTCTATAGCGATAAGCCTTTCGGAATTGTCGGCCTATAGACTAACAATACACTATTCCTTATAGATAATACCTTTATAGAGGCTAAACAAAGCGAACTATATAAGGCTAAATTTATAGCTAAGGAGCGAGAGCAATTAACCGCTAATATACTAATTAAGTTTAACGGAGGACTTATTTAATTAATACAAGATAGAAGTATCACGCTAACGCAAAAGCGCCAGTGTAAGAACCTTAGTATGGTTAACACTACGCTAGTAGATAGCACTAGCTCCAGAGGAGTTACGCGTGGCCTGCTTACGCTAAAGGACTAGTATATCGCTTAACGCGCTAGAGGCCTCATTTAACCTATTCTTTACTGCCCAAGTAATTAACCTAGTTAAAGACTGTCGGGAATGGGGCAAGCGGTCGTCACGTGTCATTACGTGTCGCCGCGACACTACCGTAGCGAGGAACCTTAAGTTCCTTGCCCTTCCCCTTTTATAATATATAATAACAATTATTATACTATCTACAAACCGTAGCTACGTGATATCCCCTTATAAGTCTAACACTAATCAGTGGTTAACTTTACAGTTATGCTATAGAATAGCTAGGTATTCACCAAGAAGAGATAAGCTACTATATTAGTGCTACTTATACTAAGGGAAGCTGTCTTTTAAGGTTAGAACTGGTCCTAAACCTTAAATAGAACTCTTTTACAAATCTAAGGATCTAAAGGCCAGAACTGGTCCTAAGCCTTCCCTAGATTATAGATTCTTGCGTCTATTACGTAGAATAACACGCTTTATAAGTCTTCGCGATTTAAGGCCAGAACTAGTCTTAAGCCCTGTAATTGTAAATATACGTCACGAACGCGTACTAAATAACAATCCCTATACTACTAATATTCCCTTCCTCCGAAGATATAACTATGGCTACTTTAAATGACTAGAGAGACTCCTTACTACTAGGGGTAGCTATATACGCGAAACTTATTGATAAAGATTAGGACGTATTTATCTTTAATATAACAACCTATACCGTAAAATAAGTTAATAGCTTTTTTTTACACTATATTCTATTTTACTAAGATAGCTATTACGCCAATTTATAGTTATAGGAATACTTTAGGGAGGATTTTGTAGGATAGACCGCCGACACCTAGGCACTTAGCAATGTTAATATTATTTAGGATTTTTGAGACTCCCTCTAAAGGAATGGGGTGTATATTACTGAGGACGGTAACCTAATTGTTAGTAATATTTACGCCGTTCTTACTAGTATAAAAGAACTAGTATAGATAGAAGCTAAGATTATATGTTAACTATGGAAACCTAAAACCAACCTATATTCTTTAGAAGGCAACTTTAATTTGGAATAAAACCCCCAAAACGCTACTCTCCTACTTAGAAGTACTCTACCACCTAGAGGTGCTTTTCCTCTACCTTTATTATCTCTAACTCCTCTATCCTAGTTAACCGATAAGCCTCTATTTTAAGAAGTTACAAATTTAATAAAGGTATATTTAGATAAAGAGAAAAAGTTTAGAGGAGAATTATATAATATACTCGGAGTAAAACTATAGGTCTTTTATAACTGCTGCAATAAGGTTAAAATTTAACGCTATTAGTTCTATTATGCTTTCTCTATTATATTAAAGGGACGGGTAGCGATATTCTATTACGACTATATTATAGGTAAAAACTATAGCTTTAATATAATGCTTTAGCTTACTAAAGCCTATTTTAAAACCGATAAGAACCGCTAACTCTATATATCTAAATGGCGGGAGACTATATTCTAGAGAGTTATCGCTTCTAACCTAATAATAACTCGCCTAAAGTGCCTTTAACTACTCTTTAATAAACTCCAGAAAATCTAATATAGACTTACCAAAATTTACTAAAATAAGAACAGCCTAAGGGACTAGGTTATCTTAGCATGCTATAGCGTTTTTAAGTATAACTTGGCGCTATATAAACCTGCAGACACGTTTAAAGGAGTATATACCGAGCTACGCTCTGCTATAGGTACTGCAATGCGAATATAAGAATTTTAATAGCTCTATACTAAAAGCCTTACCTAACTAAGCGTTCCTAACTAATATAATTATAACTAGACTAATTAAATATATAGCGGCCGTGGTAGGGAATATGGTAAAGGGTATAATTAATATCAACTATAAAGTAATTGTAGAGGTCCTTATAGAGGTTTATTTTGGAACAACCGTTAAAAAAAGTGCTATATTTATAAGAAGCTAAATTGCTAGTTAAATAGACACTCTCTTAATAAGCGAAAGAAGGCATATAATAAGTTCCAATAAAGTATAAGAAACGTCGGAAATTATAAGGTTATTATAGCCTACTTCCAAAGCTTTCTGGTTTAATATAAAGGTATAGAAGATCTTAAGGATAAGGTTAATAAGGCCGAATAGCTCCTTATAGATATAGACATTAAGGACTACTCTCCCAACCAATACTTTACTAAGTATAGTAAGGTAAATAGTATACAAACCGTTGCTATCCTTAATAACCAATTTACGTTCCATTCTGTCACAAAGTTAGATATCTTTAATAAGCTAAAGGAAAGTTCCGCGTTCTCCTTTAACAACAGATACTTGGCGAACGTCTTCTATAGTATTATGCTAGATACTAAAGCCGCGGGAGTATCTATAGTAGGAGAACCTTAAGTTTAAGCTCTTTAGCAGCTTAATAGCTCTGTTTAAATCGACTAATTAACGGCAGGCTAATATATAATTTGCTTTAATAAGGGTACTATAATCTCTCTCGGCACAATTAAGGTCCAAACCCTATTAGGATATATTACTTTCCACATCATCCCCGCGAACACCCTGTTTCTATTCTACATCCAAGATATAAATAGATTAGGCGTTAAGCTTAATAACCTTAAGAATATGCTCGTTTAGGGAGATAATTAGGTGCCTATTGTACGCAAGTGGGGTTACCCTTAGTTACTCCTTTAACAGCTAGAAAGGAGCGTTGCTTAGAGTTACTTAACCGAGCCAGAGCTACGTTAACTACACCGTCATTTTAGCCACCCATCCATTCACCGACTACTTAGGGTTCTTTAGCGAGCAGGTTATAAAGTTAAGGTTAAGACGATTAAGTATCTTATAAAGTACTACTATTACTGCCAAATAAACTAGAAGTCCCCTGGCCGATTTAAGTTTACCCTTAAAGATAACTATAACTTCAACTTCTGTATTATTATTAACATTATATACCTTAGCGGCAAGCTAGTACTCTAAGTTATTGACTTCTTAACCTTCTTTTAAGCCGCACGCTTCCTAAAGGATATATTAGCTAGGAATGTATAGGATACTCTCTAATTATGCTAGATTAATGTCTACCTAGGACCCCTAGATTAAGTCATTTATAACATAGGAAGGAACTTCTTATCTATAAAGTTTCGGCAATAAGTAAAAGCAATGGCAATTAAGGTTAAGGAAGTCCCTATTAAGGCATATAATAGCGTTAAAAAAGTAGAATAATATTATACACCACTACGCCGAGTGTATAAGATCATTTCTTCAGAACTAGAGAATGCTAGTAAAGAGCTTATCTTACAGATAGCTGTTAAGGCTGTTAATGACTCCGCTGGTCTAGATAGGCTTATACCCATATTACTAGTCTTTAGCGCCTACCCTTAAATAACTAATAATTCTCTACTATCTCCCTCTATTATGCAATAAGCCGAGGCTATTTATAAAGTAACGAAAGAGGTATGACGTCTCTACGCTACGTGTTAGGTCAATAATATACTAGGAATGAGAAATGGCCCAAACACCTTAACTACGCTTAATCTGCCACTCCAATTTAAAGTACAGGTATGGCGTAAAAAGGGAGGATAGTTAGGCCCATATAAACTTATTATAATTAATAGTTAAACTTGTACTCTTTAGATGCCCTATAGACCTACTTAATTCCGTTTAACCGTTATTAGGCCCTACTATAAAGATAATAGTTCCGAGCCTTTACAAAATGCCCTAAAAGATGCTCTAGAAGATGCCCTAAAGGAGAACCATAATTAGTATACCCTAGAAGGCGACTATAATCCTAATATAATTGTAGTAGATATACCGCAACCACGACGTAGTAGAGGCCGCCCGAAGGGATTACGAAATTGCCAACATCTTATCGATTTTGAAGAGCAATTTATTGCCGCTATTAAGAGTAGAGCTGAGCTGTTAATGGCCTTTATAACAGCTAAAGAGAAGGCTAACTTCGAGCTCACAAAACAGCTCCAAAAGGAAGGTCGTATTATAACTCCAGGAGCCCCCTTCTAAGCATCCGACAAGCGGGAGATCGACAGTCTTATCGCGAGAGGAGTTTTTAAATTTGAGAAGTATGACCCTACCAAGTTCGATGGAATTTATATCTTCAAGTCAAGAATAGTTAATGAGATTAAGGGTAAGGCTACTGACGCCCCATTTAAGAAATTAAGGCTTATTATTTAAGGTTATAACAATAATAGTAAGGAGACAATCCTTACGCAATCTCCTACAATTTAACGAGCTAGTTAGCAAGTCATTATTGTACTAGCTCCCTCCTTAATAAAGAACGGAATAGCAGTTTATTTGCGAGATATTACTTAAGCCTATACCCAATTAGAGACGTGCCTTTAGCGCTTAATACTCGCATATCTTCTAGAGCAAATTCGCTACTAATATCCTAAAGATACAATTATAGTTATCCTTAAGCTATTATACGGAATCGCAGAGGCAAAAACCTATTAGTGGGCTATTTACAGCAAGCACTACAAAGAGAAGCTTTTGATAACTACTTCTATATTTAATCCCTACTTCCTTATTATAACTACAGGAACTCTATTTGGAATTGTTAGTATATAAACTAACAATATAATTATCTTAGGAGACGACCAATTCTTAGCTCTTAAAGAAGATAAGCTAGTAAAGGCAAATCTTATAGCAAAGCCAAAGGAAAGACTTGATTTAATAACACTATTGCTCTTTAATGGATATATCCTTTCTATAAATGAGAATTCCATTGCTTTACGCCAGAAAGGTTAAGGCAAGAAGATTAACGTTGTTAACGTTAATTCTCTAAAACAAGGATACGTGGAATAACGCGCTTGTGGGGCTTATGTTGCTTCTATTTGTTAACCTAAGGCTTCCTTTAATCTCTTTGTTGCCGCCTAACACCAGGAACCAACTAAGGATGATATTCTTGCTCTAAATAAGCGCCTTCTCTAGTAGATGAATTATCTCGACCGAGGGCTACTCTATATGCCTATTAATCTCCCTACCGCCAAGATCTTTGTATTTATTAATGGATTGTTTACTAATAATAAAGATTTTAGCTTCTAGTTAGAATATAAGATTATTATCGCGAACAAATCTACTAGAGAGAATAACTTTATAATCTATGGCAACCTTATCTATTAGAGCTTAACTAAGAGTAAATATATTACTTAAAGCGTTCTAGCGTTAGAGATATATAGAATAGTTAGCGGAGTTAATATGGTAATTACAATTGGAACTACCCTTAAGATAATTACGGATCGACTTAAAATTCCCGCTATTCCTATAATTATATACACCAACTTATACTCCCTCTACGAGTGTTTAGTCAAGCTTGGCACCATAAAGGAGAAGCGCCTTATAATCGATATTATGGCACTTCGGCAATCCTACAAGTGTTAAGAACTCTTTAAGATTTAATAAATTAATAGCTAAGATAACCTAATAGATATAATGATAAAGGCAAACCTAAATAAGGCACTAGAGACATTTATTAATATAAATACTCTACGTATACAAGTTAAAGGTTGGGTTAAGAGGGAAATTTAGAGAAGTTAAGATCTTATAGAACTTCGACCGCCAGTTGAAGTTATTTAATTGGTTAGATTCTTGCTAAAAGCGCCGCGCCTAATTAATTTAGGTGGCGGTATAAAGTTCTGCCGACGCTATTTGTTAATCTAGCTAATTAGGATTTTCTATACCCGGTATAGAAAATCGCCATTAGCTTGCTTACCACTAGCGCCTTAGTGGCCCCTTTATATTTGCGTTAACCCTAATATCCTTTTTCCCCTTTTTCTTCTCCTTAGCTTTATATCCTTATATAGTGGCAATCTATAAGTATATATAGATGGCAACTATAAAAGAAGAGTTGCTAGTGTCGGGAATAGGGCAAGCGGTCGTCATGTGTTATTACGTGTCGCCGCGACACTACTATAGCGAGGAACCTTAAGTTCCTTGCCCTTCCCCTTTTATAATATACAATAACAATTATTATACTATCTACGAACCGTAGCTATGTGATATCCCCTTATAAGTCCAACAAAGACAATGTAAAGAGTCTTAATAAGTAATTAAGCTAGCAGATTAAGAATATAAATAGAGGCCTAAAGTTTATTAAGCTAGACGTTAACACCTTATAACTCCTAGTATTTACGGATACTTCCTTTACTAATAATAAGGACTTATCTTCGCAAATTAGCTATATACTTATACTAGCAGACGCCTTAAATAAGGCAAATATTATTTACTAGTCCTTAATTAAGTGCAAAAGAGTTACTAGGAGTGTATTAGCCTTAGAGTTATACGGCATAGTGCATAGTTTTAATATAGGCGCTATAATTAAATCCACGCTAAACAAGGTCTTATAGGTTAACTTACCACTTATTCTCTATACTAATTTAAAGTCTTTATATAACTGTCTTGTCCGACTAGGAACTACGTAAGAGAAACGCTTAATAATTAATATAATATGCCTTCGCTAAGCCTATAAACAAAGACAGATTACTAAAGTTAAGTAAATCAATAAAGATACTAACCCTGCGGACGCTATAATAAAGGGTAAGCCCTATACGGCACTATTATAGCTTATTAACACGAATTAAGTTAAATTATGGGCTATAGGGTAGGTTAAGCGAACGGATTTAACTTTGGTTTAGTGTTGGCGCTAGTACTAAGCGAGCTAATAGCGATTTTCTATCCCAGGGATGGAAAATCCTAATTAGTTGGCAGAAGTTAGGTTCGGCAGAATTTAGCAGAATTTAGTAATATGGCAGAATTTGGCAGAATTTGGTAATATAGTAGAATTTGGCAAAAAGTCGCTATTGCGTATACGTTACAAGTAGTTTAGAAGACTTAACTTTGGAATATAGATTAGCCTTCTATTTAGAGTTGCTCTAGTGTTAGAATATTAATTACGTAACGTAGTTACGGGACTACGAAGCGAGACTAACTGTCTAACCTTAGAGTAACCCCTTTCTTCTAGATAACAATAAACTACTAACTTTAACACCGCATACGTACCACTACGAGTGATATTTGTGCACGTTGATAAAGCGAGTATACCGACAGTACCCTATAATACCCCGCTTTAAAAGCGGATTAACTCCTAGCTCTAGAGCTAAGAAATAGTATTATATACTAATATTCTTTTAAAGGGGTCTATAACATAGATATAGGGGTATATTATGCTATAAGTTAGGCTATATTGCAAAGTTTAATAGTTATAAGAACTAGTTAGGGTTAGGGAATTTCAGTACTTTTAAATTAACTTAGTAACCCCGCCATACTAAATAACCTTTACTTATTATTATAGCTAAGTTTAGCGCATAAGACTAATAGAAGGGCTTATAGTTAGTAATATTAGTAAATACGGCAGTGCTTATTCGCTATAACGCCAAGCTTATTACCGTTATTAGTCTTAACGCTAACTATAGCCTATTTTCTCTATGTTACGGCTTATATAAATACCTCTAAACCAAAGCTTATAGAATGCTGTATTACGAAGATACTAAGCTAAAGAGAAGGAAAAAGGGTCGCTAGGACTAATGTAAACAAATATATAGGGTAAGCCGCTAAGGCGCTAGCTTTAGGCGGGCTAATTATAGGTTAGTAGAATATAGCAGAATTTGGCAGGTAACGTGCAATAGCGCCGTTACATCACCCCCCTCTTTAAAAGAAAGCCTACCCTTAGGCTTAGTTAGAAAATAGGGTAGCACTAGGCTTATAAATATAGGATTATAAAATATAAGATAAGAAGATAAAGGGGATATAAGTACGTCTAGACTAAGTATAAAGGGCAATTATAGGCTAAGTAGAAGCACTAAGCTAGAAAGAGTAGCCGTTAAAAGTCTTAGCACGGATCTAGCTAATTAGATAACTTTAACCAGCGGTCGAAGTTCCTAGATATCTAAAATTTTACAGTACTGGCAAAAAACGGCAGAATTTAGCAGGCAGCTATATTAGGGCTTTAGGGCGTTTTTATCCCTATATTCTTCCAGTAACTTATTGTCTTTATTATACTAGCATTCCATCTATTTATCTAGGTACTTTAGGGGTCTAGGCGTATTAGGGTATTAATTATAGAATTCTTTAAGCTTTTAGGGGCAGCCTATAAAGTTCTATATAGGGTATTAGGTTAGGTTAGGATCGTAGCCCTTCCATTAAATATAGTATTTTAGCGTTCCCCGTACTATCTTATAGGCTAGTATTTTATTAACCTCCCATTTATTATTACCGTTTACTTAAACTGGTAGAGGAGGCTCGTTCTTTTATCTGGGCAATAGGTCGTTTATAGCTTTCCGTAACTTATCTAGCAAAAAAATAGGGTAAACCCTAATTAAATCTGGGAGCTTTATCTTATATAAGTTGCCTATCTTCTTAAGAACCTTATACGGTCCTACCATCTAGTAGTCTAGCTTATAGTTAGGTCGTTTAGTCTTCTAATTCCTTATTATAACCTAGACTATATTACTAGGGATAAAATTAGGCTTTTAACGGTATTTATTCGCCTACTATTCTATTAACCTCTAAGCTTTTTCCAAGTTCTTATAGGCTACCGTCTAGGCTTCCTTCAATTATTTAGCGTACTATTAGGCCTTAGTATAGGATAGCTTCTCTTATATAGTCTAGGGTTCTTCTAGCCTTTTCTAGTTAAAGCTTATATGGGGTAAGTATTCTATTTCTAGCTAAATTAGGGCAAACCCTATAGAGTTATGGGGTAGGGTTACTTGCACGTAGTCTATTAAGGGTAGTAGTTTAGACTAATTATCCTTAAAATAGTTAATAAAGGGCCTAAGCCTCTAGTCTAGGTATTAATTTATAATCTCTATCTAACCGTTTATCTAGGGGTAATAAGCTATAAAAAGCTTTAGCTTAATACCTAGGATCTAGGTAAACTTATTCTAAAAGGCCGATATAAACTATAGCCTATAATTAGATATAATAGTATCTAGTAGTCTATAGATTTAGTAAACGTAATAGACATATAGCTAGGCTACCTCTTTAGTATTAATATTCTTATAACAGGGAATTAAGAATAGGCGTTTACTAAAGCGGTTAACTATAACTATAACCATATTATATCCGTTACGGTCCCTAGGTAGTTTATAAAAGTCTATAGAGATATACTACTAAGGGCGCTCTAGTATTAGGAGTAGCTTAAGTAGTCCTAGGGTCTTATCCCGTGGGATTATAGCTCTCTGGTAATCTTCGCAGTTCCATATATATTAATTAATATCCACAACTATTCTTAACCAGTAGTAGCGGCAGTTAATAATTTTACGGGTCTTATTCTTACTAGGGTGTGCCGTAGAAACTTAACAATAAGCTTCGCGGATTAGTTTAGGCTATAGATTATTAATATTAGGGATTATAAGCCGCTCCTAATATAGGAGCAATCCTTCCTCCGTCTTAAAATTAGGGTCTTCTTTTACAGCTTATTTACGGAGGGCCCTTAAGGCGTTAGCTATATGGTTTACAGTTAAAAGGCNGTTAATTAGCCCTATTAGCTTATCTAAGGACTCCTCTATTAGTACTAGCTCGTTTTACTAAAAGTCTAGCTCCTTAAGGATCCGTAGGTCGAGCTGTTCTAAATAGAGGAGGGCGCGCGTCCAATATTAGGTCTTTAGCTTATTCTAAGGTCCTACGTCTTATTCTTTTCGGGTTAGGGTATTAGCCTTAGAGTTTTACTTACCAAAACGAGATATAATCGTAAAAAAGAATTAGAAGAGTATTTTAGCCTACTGGGCTTATTATCTAGTAAGCTGCTTTATAGTTATAAAGTACTCTAGGGCTTTATAATCTGTATATATCTTAATCTAGGAGTTTATACCTTTAAGCTCTACACATTATTAGGAGAGTAATTAAATAATAGCTAGCATTTCTTTATTATATACTTTATAGTTACACTTAGCCGGGTCTATTATCTTTAAGAAAAAAGCTATAGGGTACCATTCGCCGTCTAGATGTAACTGTAATAGGATTCCCGCTATAACCCTATTAGAGGCGTCCGTTTTTAGCATTAATTTAAAGTCCGGGTTATAGTAATAAAAAATTAGGGAAGAGATAAGCCGATCTTTTATTTCTTTAAAGGCTTCTATATAGCTATTATTAAAGATAAAAGGTATATCCTTCCTAGTTAGTTATATAAGATGTTTTGCCATAATTCCATAGTTATAGATAAACTAATAGTAGAAGTTACAAAAACCAAGGAAGGATTAGATTCCTTTTACTATATAAGGGGGCTTCTAGTTACGGATTGCCTCTACCTTCTTAAGGTTAACCTTAATTCCTTCTATAATTATAATAAACCTAAGGTATTTTATACGTTTTACCCTAAACTTATATTTCTTAATATTAACTTATAAGCCCGCGTTCTGTAGTCTCTCTAGGACCTTTTTAATATAAACTTAATACTTAAGTTTATCGTCTAAGTATATAAGAATGTTGTCTAGGTATACCATACAGAATTCGTTAAGGTAATTAAAAAGAACGTTATTTATATACCTTTAGTACATAGCCGGTCCGTTTATTAGTCTAAAAGGAAGAACTTTATATTTATAGGAACTATAACGGGTACGGAACGTTATTAAATCTTTAGATATAGGGTCTACCCTAATTTAGTAGAAAGCTTAGCGGATATTAAGTTTAGTAAAGATCTTTACCTAGCTTAGACGTATAAGGGTCTTATTAATTAAAGGAATAGAATACCGGTCCTTTTAAGTAATAGTATTTAGCTTTTAATAGTCGATACAAAAACAAAGGCCTTTATTAGGCTTTTTTACGAACAGAATAGGGGAAGTAAAAGGGGCTTAACTTAGCTTAATAAACCCTTTATCCAGGTTGTCAATTAAGTACTACTTTATTACTTTTAGCTTATCCGTTAATTAATAGTAAAGGGGGCTATAGCCTAGCGAGTTATTGGCTTCTAATTAAATCTTATAATTATATATTTAGTAGGGGGGTAACTTATCTAAGGCCGCCTTTAAGAATGCATCCTTATAGTCTATATAAATAGTAAAAAGGAGGCGTTTAACTAGTTCCTTATTGATTTCCTTAGCTGGCCTTTCCTCTCTATTATTAATAATTCGGTTAATCTTATATAGGCTCGTTATAAAGACCTTATTATCCTTCCGGTATATATTAAAGTGGAACGCTATAGCGCTAATTACAGTAATATCTATAGTAGGGGGGTTACCTAATAATAGGGGTATATATAACTTTAGGGATTTTGGGGTACTAGCGTTATTATTACTCCTTTTAGCTCCTATTATATCTTTTAGAGGTTACCCCTTATATCCTATTAATACGTTCTTTTCTATACCGGTTAGATCTATATAATTTAGACATTATCTATATTACTATTTATTCCGCTTCCGTATATAAAGTCCTCTTTAAATATAGCGCTTTAGGAGAGTATCTTTATTAATACGGAGTTCTTTCTAGCTTCGCGGTAGGCATCTTCTTAGGTAAAGGCTAGGTTACGGGCCCAGATATCCTACTAGTAGGTAGGGTTAGCCCTTACGGCTAGTGTCTTGCGGTTAGTTTAGATCTCCCTAATAAAGGAGGGCAACCTTAATCTATCCTCCGGCTAGATAAACCGTCTTTATTATATGTTTAACTAAATATTAAAATAGGACATCTATTTTCGTTTAAGGATTATATTGTAGGACCCTAGGTCTAGGATATAAAAGGGGATACTATATTAGCGTCGTCCGTTAAGAGCGATATATAACTTTAAGATATAGGTAACGGGCCGACTGGCTTAGCTATTATAGCCTTTTACCTAGACAGGCTTCTCTAGTCGGATGGCTTCTGTATTTAAAAACTTAACAACATCATTTATATAGGCAGTATTTATAAAGGCAAAGCTATTTACTCTAGTGTTAATAAGGGCGGTTATATTAACTCTATATCTATTTTAAGATACTATATATAGAACTATAAAATACTTTCCACCTATTAACTAACTAAGATTAATCTCTTTAAGATTAATAGGGTACCCTAGGGGGAAGTCTTTCCCTAGGGTTCTCCTTTTCCCAACTTATTAAACGTTTCTCCTTCCTCTATCTCCTTAATATCACCTATATCCTTTAGCTCCGGGTAGGATAAGGCAAAATAACCCTACTTATTATAGTTAAAGCACGTAGCCAAGGCAGGGTTGATTAGAGTATTGCGGCGAATACTAGTTAATAGTATAGTATATAACTGGTCGGGTAAGGCTCGCTAGTGTATAGTTATAACCGCCTTTAGTATAAGAGTAGTTATAACTTATCTTTCTACTCTAGCTCCTATAGGTATAGCTAGCGAGTTCCAATTGTTACGAAGTCGCTTCTACTAATTAGGGTAGGCGTTAATCTGCTTTAGTTTTAAGCCTAATAATAGGTAACAAGCTGCGAGTCTTTTATAGGTTGGTAGGTTATCTAAGGTTATAGCGATCTTTTCTTATAGCCGGATTGTTAGCTTATTATATAGGTCTAATTAGTAGTTCTTAAGGGGAACCTAGCCTTCTTCTATAAGGTATAGGAATTAAGTCTAAAATTTAATAAAGGGTTAGTTCGGTTTTATTATTAGGCGATTATAGTTATAATAGGCATCCCGTACTTTGTTTAGGTTAATATAAATAGCTAATAGGTGCCGTATTATCTTATTAATAAATATAAATCGGGCAAAGGAGTCGTCCTTAAACTTGGCTTAAAGGTGCCGTTAGGCGTCCCTAGTAGTTCGACTAAAGAGGTAGAGCATTTTAGCTTCTTTAGAAAGGAAATAGTTATGGTTAACGCGGAGCTTTCCTTATACTTAAATCCTCCAATTTTTAAAGGTAGGGTCTATCCCATTAAATAGTAGTAGGGGGTTAGGAAGCTTAACGGACTTTAATTACTTTATTATTATATCTATACTCCCTAGTATATCGCATTTAGTGGAGTAAATAGGTCGGCTAGGGCTTTAAGAAGGGGAAGCCGGGCTATTTTATAGGGCTATAAGGCTTTCTAGGATCTCTTATAGGGTCTCTTATATATTTCTCGCTTTAAGATAATTAGCTTCCTAGCTGGCTACGAGGGCGCAAATCTACTCACATATATCTATAACTTTATCATTATCTTCGATTTCTAATCCTAATTAGATCTTAGGTTCCTCTTAGGTAAAGGCAGCTCTCTTAAATAAGCTTACTTTAGGTGCCATCGTTAGCTTCCTAAGGTTTGTCGGTATTATACGCTTCGGTTTTAATTCCGGGGTATAAGTCCAGTCCTATTTAGCTTATAAGGTGGGATATTATCTAGGCCTTCCCAGGCAATATAGAGTTGTTTTAGTATCTAAGTATAGCGCGTTAATGCGTTATTGCAGACGAAGTTTCTTTAGGGTGGGATATTATTAAGGCCTTCCCAGGCAAGGTAGGGTAAGCTTAGTATAATGTTATGGCTTATATAAATACCTCTAAACTAAAGCTTGTAAAATACTATATTACAAAGATACTAAGCTAAAGAGAAGGAAAAGGGGTTACTAAGACCGATGTAAACAAATATATAGGGTAAGCCGCTAAGGCGCTAGCTTTAGGCGGGCTAATTACAGGTTAGCAGAATATAGTAGAATTTGGTAGGTAACGTGCAATAGCGCCGTTATACTCTACTTATACTTTCTCTATTTACTAACCTTAAAAAGTAAACCCCTACTTATTAAGATATATTTACTAAAACAACTATTAAGAGATCTATTTATAGGCGGGGCAAAATCCCAGCTATATAAGAACCCGACTTTATAATATACTATAAAAGGTTAAGAATTAGCATTTCTTAACTACTAAAGATTAAAAAATATATACTCTTATACTATCTACCTACCCTTTCTACTAAATAAGAGTTTAAAATCTCGGTTATTAAATTAAGCCTACCCTGGCCTAGTGCTACTAAGCTTTATAGAGTCTACTATTAAGGTTCTAACTTCGTAAATATCTATATAGATCTCTCAGTTATAGTTCACTATCCTTATCTTTATAGTAGCCGATAGTAAAGCTAGTAATAGCCTTACACATAATTTTAGGATTAGTTTTCTATAGATATTCTATTAGGATACTGCTATAGTAGTTATATTTTAGTAACTAGTTGCAACTTAGGCTTCGCAACTTCTTATTCTAGCTATAGCTACCTAAGTTATACTCTTAAAGCGGTAAGGATAAGGTATATTTTTTAGTTATCTATAATAATAATATAATAGAGTGCTAGTGCTAAAGTAATTTCTAGTATAATATATAAGGGTATTACGGAAGTAGGCATAATCTAGAATACAATATACTAAACAGGGTAGTAATTAAAGAAGGCTATATACGCGTAACTATGCGTAGTTAATATAAAGATATTTGGATATAGAATAGAACAGAATAGAATAGGTTAGGTATAGGTATAAATAGAAATTATAGAAGAACGTGCGTAGGTGTCTCGGGACGAATATAAGTATAGGTTAAGAATATTAAAACGCGCAGAGATATAAGAACGTGTGAGTCCCGTAACAAAGGGTTAAGTTAGTATCTTAACTCTAGGGTAAATAATCCTCCGTTAGAACTAAGATAATAGAAAATAGGCGAAATAGGGCTATATAAATATTAAAAGTATAGACTAAGAATATAAATAGCTATAAAAAGAATACTAGAGAGAAGAATAAATAAAAAGCAAAATAGAGAGAAAAAGAGGCTTAGAGGATATGTAATATTGGCCTCCCTAAATCTAATGCGACGGTAGTATATAGGCCTTAGGAGCGGAAATAACAGTTAAACATTTAGAAGTTAGCTAAGAGGGTGCGCATTTTAGTATTAGTTATAATTAGAAGGTTAGCGTTAAGAAGTAGGCGTAGGGCACTAAGGGTAGGTCCTTATAGCAGGGGTATAGTAAAAGCAGAAGTGGAATTTAAGAGAGAAAGAGCTAGTAGAGAGGGCAGTAAAGGTAATAAAGTGTTTTATAGACGTTAAAAGCGGCGGTCAACTAAGTAAGAGAGCGATACCCAAAAATGGGTGTCGGGGCCCCGCTAAACTCAAACCTAGATATAGATTACAGCTGTATCAAGTCCTTAGGGCTTTTTTCTTAGCTTTTTAGGATGTTGAGTTAGTGGAATAAAGTCCTTATCGTTTAATTTATAATTCCTCGTCATTAAGGCGTTAGAATCTATATAAGAAGCTTAGTAAAGTTTTTTTTAAATATTACAAATTGTCGATCTAAATTAGGTTATATTATTACCCTATTTTAGATATATTATATAACCCCTATTCCCCCTATAATAAAGCCTTATAGTAGGAACTACGGTAGACTTATTAATAGGCTAGGTATATAGGTAAATAAGAAGTTAACAACGTAATAATAACTAGTAGAGTAGTTGCCTAATAGATTAACTCTAATTATATTCTAAGATTTACTATAAAGAAGAGAACTATCTAGGTAGGAACTATGGTCCTTTAAATATATAGCCGTACTTTTAAGAAATCCCCTTTATATATAAGGTACGTATTATACATATTATATATATATTCCCTTTATATACCGTGTATACTATATATAATATTATATAACCTTAATTACTATTCCTTATTATATAGCTTTATTGGCTCTATCCTAAACTATACCTAAATTAACTAACTAGCTTCTTCCAACTCCTCTCTAAGTAGTTATAATATCGTACTTAAAGCGTCCGTAATACCATCTCTCTTCTCTCTATCTTTGTCTTTAAAGATCCTAAATATCTTTAAATTATTTATTAGAGGTATAATATCCGTCTAATTAATTTAGTTAATATTATTACTTATTATACCTAAGGCTCCTTCCTCTTTATAGGCGCGACGTCGTGCTTACACTATTGCTGCGATATTATCTCTTAGTAAGATTATACTGTCTCTATATTCTTACTGTTTAAAAAAGGGGTTAGTTTATATTGCATTAGCGAGCCTATTCTTGCAATAACCGTCCTCTTACTTAGAGTGCACTAAAGCAAATATTTATTTATCCTATAACGTTCGCTCTATCTCTAATACTAAATATACGCAACTTATTACTTTTAATAGTCGTCTAGTTCCTTAATTAATTTGTCTTAGGGTTTTATATTTAATCTACTACTGCGCGGCTAGATAGTAAACTATCTTAAGCTCTTATTAAGTTAAAACGTTCTTATAATATGGAGCAGAAGGCCCTTAAAGCCTATATTACGGCATCCGCTTAGTTACTTTATCTTAAAAAGGTTTATAAAAAGGTTTATTTTAAGAAGTAGAAACTTATAGAATAAGGTTTATAAGAACTTAGTAATAAAAAAATGGATTCTCTTTTAACCGAAAAGGAAATAAATTTAAGTAGTTTAGTAACTGCTCTTCTTAGGTCCCCCTTAAGTGACTTATTCTTTAGCGATCCTTCTTTATTAATACTACTTAACCTAATTTCTTCTAATACTCCTATACCTTTCTTATAGCGTTCTTTAAATTCTCTAGTAGCTCCTAGGTAGTTTTATTATAGCCTATTTACTTAACCTTATACTATATTTTATTATTAATGTCCTTATAACTAACAGTCTTTAAAACTTACTATTTATCCTCTTTCTATTCTCTATATATATCTACTTTATAAACTAGTAGCTTAATATTCCTATATACTGGCTCTAGTATTATAATATACTATATAGGGTAGATCTTTATCTTAGCTAGTAAGTTTAATTTAAATATAACCGGTAAAATTTTCTATATAATTTTAAAAGGTCCTAGTTTAACGTAGTCTAACTTCTTACTTAGTTATTAACTCTTAAAATTTTTATATAATAGCTATACTTTATCTCCCTCCTTAAGATCTAGTCCCTTAGATCTCTTAGCATTATAGTACTTTTTTATTCTCTCTTATACTTTCTTTATTAATTCTATAAGGTCTATATAAAGGTTTATTAATATCTTTATTCTTTCTTTAACTATACTACTTATCTTTTTTACTTATTATAGTGACAATAATATTCTTAGCTTATATCTATAATTTGCCTTAAATAGTAATATACCTATTCCTTTTTATGGTGTTATATTATATATAAACTATATAACTAGTAATAGTAATACCTAATTATTCTATATATAGTTAATATAGTGCCTTAGATACTATTCTAGCGTCTAATTTAGTCTTTCCGTTTAACTATCTGTTTGCGGATAATATGCGGTAGAAGTTACTACTCTAACTCCTTACTCTGCTAAGAATACCTCCTAGAATACTGCTATAAATCTTAAATCTCTATCCGATATAATCTTACTTAGTGCTCTATATCTTACGAATACTTCCTTAATATAGATTCTAGCAATATCCTCTACTAAGATTTCTTCTATATATGCTATAAAGTAACCCTATTTGGTTAACTTGTCTACTATTACTAAAATTACATTATAATCCTATCTGGTAATAGGATCTTTTAACTTTAGTAACTTAATAATAAAGTCCTATAATATAACCTCCTATAGTCTCTCTAGTATTTTAATAGGTTATAGCCCTCTATATAGCTTATACCTTATTAGTTTATTCCTTTAGNAATNTANANACTCNTTTATTACTTTNCTTATAATATTTTANATTCNGTTAATAATATATTCTTCTTAAAGTCTTAACACTAAGCCTATTACTCCGTTATGTCCTTAAGTTATTCCTTTATAGAAATCTTCTATAAAATGCTCTGCTATGCTTCTTGGGATATACTTCGCCTCTCTATATTTATACAGTATTTCCTCTTCTAGATATTCTAACTGTTCCTCTAGTTATACTTTAAAGATTCTTTATACCTAAAAGCTTTCTAGTGTCTTATGGACTCTTTCTAGTTTATTATTCTCTTAAGTTATTGCTAGCTTAGGGTAGTTATACCTAATTAATCTATCCTTGTCTTGGCGTAGTATTACTCCTAATAGCTTCTTATTATTTTATAGTTTAGCCTTTCTGCTAAATACATCTACTCTTATATTCTTAGTTCCTTTAGTATACTAAATCTTAAAATAGTATTCTATAAGCATCTCTGCCTATCTAACTTATTTATAATTAAGTTCTTTTATTATTAGGAACCCTATTAGGTTCTTATAATCCGTCTTAACTATAAATAGTTTTTCTACGCCTTATAAGAATACTCTTTATTTCTTAAGTACTATAACTATACCTAATAACTCTTTGTTATAGACGTTATAGTTTAACTTTAGTGGTGTTATCTTTCTACTATAATATACTACTGGGTGCTATGCGTCCTTATACTTCTATAGCAAGCATACTTCTAATACGTAGTCTAATATATCTGTTTCTATAACTATGTCTAGCCCTAGTTAATAGATCTTAAAGATTGGCTCCTAGGTAAACAATTCCTTAAGTTCCTTAAATAACTTTTTTTTACTTATTTCCCTATATCTATAGTTCCTCTTTCTTTATAAGCCTAGTAAATAGTTTAATATTCTTTAACTATTATGCTATAAACCTTCTGTAGTAGTTATAAAACCCTAAAAATAACCTTAACTGCGTTATATTCTCTAGTTCTTGCTAACTTACTATAGCTTTAATCTTCTTTAGGTCCATATTAATATAACCTAATTTAATAATAAATCTAACGAAATTGGTCTTCCTTATAAAGAACTCGTATTTCTTAATTGCTACTAGCATCTATTTTTCCTATAGTCTCTTTAAACCCTATTTAACGTATTCCCCGTGTTCTTCCTTAGTTATTAAGTAGATAATAATATTGTTAAGGTATGCTATAATAAACTTATTAAGGTGTTCTCCTAATATACTATTAATTCTTTTCTAAAATATTACTAGTATATTCGTTAATCCGAATTATATAACTAATAGTTTATATAGTCCTTCTCTTAATCTAAAGGCTACCTTCTATTTATTACCTTTCTTAATTCTAATCTAATAGTATACCTATCTTAGATCTATTTTTATAAAGATTTACGCGTTACCTATCCAATCTTAGATTTTACTAATTAAGGGTAAAGGATACCTATCCTTTTAAGTAATGCTGTTTAACTATCTATAGTTAATATATAATCTAAGCTTCCCGTTCTTCTTTAGTATAAACAGTACTAGATAACCTACTAATAACTATAATGGTCTAATATATCCCTTTTATAAGTTCTCTTAGATAAATTCTTTAAGTGCGCTTACCTCCTCTTAAGTAAGCTTATAGGTTAGAAAGAACCTTAGACTTATTCCTAGTTCTAACTCTATCTTATAGTCCTATACTATATAATCTACTAGCTTTTTACTTTCTAGACTCTATAGTTTTTTGCTATATTTATAGTATCTCTTTAGTATATAACTTAGGCCTTACTTAGTCTCTTTATATGTCGCTCTAACTTAGTACTATACTAACTTAGTTTATTATTATATCTTACATCGCCGAGTATCTTTAATATTAACCTAACCTATAATCTAATTAATCTTTAGATTGTATTTTTATAACTAAGGCATGCCTAATATAGCCTTATCCCGTCCTAATAGTAGAATATTAAAAGACATTTTAATTTATCTTCCTTTAATGGTTATCTAAATAGGTCCTATTTTAAGACTAATAATCCCTCCTCTATAGGTTATTAGATCTCCTAAAATTGTAATTAATAGGTAAAGTTATTCCTTTTATCTGTAAGGTAATTTTATCCTTTTAACTACTACTAGTAAAATATAGTTCCGCGTTACTCCACTATCTATTAATGCTTTAAACTGCTAATCTTACCACTTAACTTATAAATTTAGGTGTTGTCCTTAAATTCCTTTAAGGGTCTAAGGCTCTACTACTAGCTCCCTTTAGTTCTATAGGCCTCTACTTTTTCTAACTATTAGCTGCTTAATCCTTATATACTTAGCTTACTCTTTAGCCAATATCTAGTTTACTTTTTATCTTTAATATGCTATAAACACGTGTTCTCTAGGCATTTCTACTACTATTATCCGTCTAAGTATTCTTCCGTAAGGAATCTTTTTAGTTAAAGTATTAAGTCTCCTAACTCTTAAACTTCTATTAAATACTAGCTGTGTATATACTTAGTATTTTTATATTATTGCTTATTTAGCGCCTAATATATCCTTACAGGGTATTTCTAATTCTTTTCCTTTAGATTTTTATGCATCTTATATATATCGTCTACGTATATAATCTATAATAGCGTATAGTATACTAGGTGCTTTAGGTTAACTCTTAACTTATCTTTATCTTTAAGTTTAAACCTTTATTATGCTGATCTAAATATTATAACTTTATTTATAGGTACTAAGATACGTCTTTTGCTTCTCTAGTCCTCTAATTATTCCTCTAGATCCTTTAATATTATAATTAAGTGTCACAATGCTGCAATAAAGTAGACCAAATAACTACGTTATGGTATAAAGAGGAGAAGAAGGTAAAAAGGGGTATCGTATATAAATAGTAGGGCCAGCCGCCAAGGCGCTAGTGGTGGGTCAGCCAACGGTAGGAAACAGTACGAGACAGTATGGAACAGTATGCGATAAGTTAGTGCCGTAACAGTACTCCCCTCCCTAAAAGGTTTAGTCCCTAAACTAAACAGGTAACTCTAAACCGAATAAGTAACTCCAAAAACGGGTAATGCGCGTTTTCGTCGCGAAGATATTAGTTCCGCTTACCGCCCTTAACCGGGCCAATGGCGATTTTCTATCCCGGGGATAGAAAATTCTAATTAGTCGGCTTAGTGAATAGAGTCAGCAGAATTCCACGCCGCCATCCAAATCGGTCTAGCGCTGCGCCTTTGGCAAGAATCTAACCAATTAGATAACTTTAACCGGCGGTTAAAGTTCTATAATATCTTAACCATCACGTGATCGACCTCGGCGTAATAACTCTCCCTTATTTTGTACCTAGTTTAGGGGTCCTGGCTTCTCAGGGTGTTGCTTATAGAACTTTAGTAGTACGCGCTCGCACCCTTTTAGGGATTTTTTAGGTTCCTAGGTTTTTTTACTATAATACTTCCACTTAATATAATATATTAAGCCGTGCTCGTCTATTTGTTCATTATATATATTAAGAATCTTCTTAAATTCCTACTTATCTGTAATATTACCGTTATTATCCCTTTTAGCTATTCTGCCTGTAATATTATAACGTTCTTCTTTATTAATGCGTGCTTAGCTAGGGATCTCTTTAGGGAACCAGAGTCGGACTTTTAAAGTATAGAAAGACTTATTAACATAGATATGGTCTAGGAGGTCCACTATAATTAATCCTCTATAGGTAGCTAAGACGGGCTAAGGTCCATCCTAGTTATCGTCCCACTTTCTCTTAGGCCGGTTAGTCTTTATATTTTTAAGGCTAACTATAACCATATTATCCTTTTTAAATATTATACCTTTATCCCATTTTATATTGGCGTTGTCTTTATAGCGTTACTAGGAGATACAAGCTAGGGCCTTAAGCTAAGTTAGGATACGCTTAAAGCGGTTCGCAATAGTATCAGCTTATAGGTACTCCTTTTTTATATATACGGGCAGGGCTAATGGTTAGGGGCCCGCTGGTTTAACGCCCAGACGTAGGTTATAGCCATAATTGGCAAAGAATAGTAAGATTTTAGTGGTCTTGTTAACCTGGTTATTTATAGCAAACTTAGTAAGGGAAAGCCAATCTACCTAGTCGTCTTAGGTGAAGCTCACAAAGGCGCGTAGGTACTTATTCATTGCTACATTAATAATCTTAGTTTAGCTATTTATTTTAGGGTGCCATACGGAACTAGGGCTTAGGGTTACTTTTAGGCGTTAGTTTAGGCGACGCTAAAAGTTAAAAACGAATAAAAAACCTCTATTAGAAATAATAGTATTTAGGGCGCTATATAACTTATAGACAGTATAAATAAATGCTTTAACGAGCTCCTTAGTGTCTAGGTTAGTAACAGGAATAAAGTATCTTATCTTTATTAGGCGGTTAATAACAATAAAGATATATCTATATGTTTTGCCATTACGAAGGCATTTAGGCAGGTCGACGATATAGTCAATAGAGATATCAGTCCATAGGCGGACTAGTAGTTCCAGTAGTTTTAGGAAACCAGGCGGTACTAAGCATAGGGTCTTTATACGGAAGTAAAAAGCGCAGTCTTTTACAAAGGTAGCTGTGAACTGTGAAATACCTAGCTACTAATAGGTTTAATTAAGGA
Source organism: Cenococcum geophilum 1.58 (assembly GCF_001692895.1). Classification (NCBI taxonomy): domain Eukaryota; kingdom Fungi; phylum Ascomycota; class Dothideomycetes; order Gloniales; family Gloniaceae; genus Cenococcum; species Cenococcum geophilum. Next base: position 4,045,692 of record NW_027137559.1, on the reverse strand, counting down.
GGTCTAGTGTCTTAACGCGGCCCAGGTGGCCTACAGGGCCTAAACTATATATGCGGTATATAACTTCTAGTCGGAGTTTAGGTGAATTAGGGACAAATACTTGATTCCTATAGTAGATTAGGCCGTCAACAATTAAACATTTGGATTTATTATAGCGGAGTTACTTCCTGATCTGCTTAGGCCAACGGCGTGCTTTACGGCCTTCCTGTTCGCGTAGCGCAGCCAATATATCCCTAGCAAGTTCATTCTCCTTATAGGCATTCTTAATAAGCTCCTTAAGGGGTTTTTTCTTAGGTTCTGGGTCTATTACTACAATAAAATCTTTAACGCTCTGGTCTCGGGATTCGCTTAGCAGCTCTTCTAGGATAGTAGGGTTAACTTTCTTCGTTAGTAAGACAACGCGGTCTCAGTGTCGTAGACATTCATCACCAGCATCAGTAGGTACTACGCCTAGGAGGCGGCTGAGAGCGTCTAGGATCGTGGCTTTAGTACTAGGCCTATAGGTAATAACAAAATTAAATTGGGAAAGGAACTTAGCCCAGCGGACTTGGCGCTAGTTTAGTTGTTTCGTTATTATAAAGGTCTAAAGGTTTTTATAGTCCGTGATAATTTTAAACGGCTGCTTAGTTCCTTATAGTTCGGGGCGCCATTCTTCTAACGCCTTAACAATTACTAGGAGCTTCTTATCGTATATTTCGTAGTTATATTTAGGGGCTAGGTACTTAGCAGAGAAGAATACAACTGGCTTAAGCTTATTACTTTTATTAGCTTAGTAGAGCACTCCACCTAAAGCCCAGTTTAAGGCGTCTATCTTTACTACGGTTTTCTTCGTGTGGTCATAATACGCTAGGACCAGCGCTGTAGTAAACGCTATTTTTAGGGTCTGGAATACTTATGCTTAATTAGGGCCCCATAGCCAGCTAGTGCTCTTCTTTAGTAGCCTAGTCATAGGTTCGACTACCTTGAAATAGCCTTAGATAAATCGTTAGTAAAAGTTCGCGAAGCTAAGAAATTGCTATAGTTCTTTAACTAACGTTAGGTTCTTCCATTCCTATAAGGCCTACACCTTCTTAGGGTCCATAATTATACCGTTAGTAGAGATAATTAAGCTAAGGTATTTTATTTTAGTAGCATAAAACTCAGACTTATTAATATTAATCTGGAGTCCAGCATTACCAAATCTCTAAATAATTTCGTTTACATATTTCGTGTACTTAGCGCGTATTTTTAAGAAAATAAGGACATTATTAAGATACGTAGTGCAGTAGTCGTCAAGGGCATTATATAAAATATAGTTAATATAGTTCTAGAATATGGCGGGTGCGTTATAGAGACTAAATAGTGTAACTAATATTTTATAAAGCCCAAACCAGGTAATAAATGCTGTAAGCCACTTATAGCCCTCTGCAATCCGGATCCGGTTAAACACAGCAATTACGTTAAGCTTAGTAAAGTATTTAGCACTATAGAGTGCATTAAGTATCTTACGGATTAGCGGCAATGGGTACCGATTCTTAATAGTAACTATATTTAGGCCTTGGTAGTTATAGTAGATTTATATACTACCGCCAGGTTTCGCGGCAAGGAGGAGTGGTACGGCGGCTAGTAAGGTTAATTTGCGGATAAAACCCTTATCTAGTATCTCGTCAATCCACTTCTTTACGCAACTAAGTTTAGTAGGTAAGAGTAGTCTATTCTTATAATACAGGGCCTACTTTCTGGGTATAATCTCAATCTTATAGTCCCATGGTTGGTAAAGGGGCAGCTTATCTATATTCTTAGGGAGGAAGTGTTTAATATATTTACGAAACTCCTTTAGCAGGCGTTATAAAATATCTTCGTAGGTTAATCCTAGTTTACCTTTTAGGAATTTTTTAATATTAGTATTAACTACTTTCCGGCATAGGGACTCGGACTTAGTTTTTAGGTTTATTTTAAGGAAGTTATGGAAATAAAGGGGTAGCGCTTTACGGGCTTCCTCTATTATATAGTCGCCTTCTACTAGCCAGCGAAAAGATCTTTCTAACAGGTCCGGTACTTCTATTAGGCCTATAGGCAGCTCCTTAAGTAGCTATTAGTGTTCTTCTTATTTAACCAGTTCTACTAGCTCCGCCATATAGATCCTCATTACCTTTATACCTTTTTATTTATAGAACTAGGTAAAGTTAACGGCATAAGTGTATTTAATATCGTCTAGGTTAGGGCGTATTTAGTTCTCCGGTGCTATAACTAGGCTAGTACGGCTTAGTCGGCCCAGGGGGGCAGAAACGAGGCGGCGGCCCTACATAGTACACGCGGGAGACAGGTATAAGGTTAGGCGTTACGGGGGGAAGGTCTCAATTACTCTGGTTTCGGCCTTGGCTATAACGCTCTTAACTATTATATATACGGTCGCATGTGCATATAGCAAATATCTTAAAGTTAGGTGTCTTATTACCTAACCTAGGTTAAGGGGGTATATATAGGGGACTTGTGGTTTTAGTAGTGTTATAGTATAGGTAGGAGACGGTGGATTGCGGTGGAACTTAGTGGATAGTTACAGTAGAACTTGGTGGATAGTTACAGTAGAACTTAGTAAACAGTTACGGTAGGACTTAGTAGAAAGTTACGGTAGGACTTAGTGGACATTTACAGTAGAGCTTAGTGGACATTTACAGTAGAACTTGGTAGAAAGTTACGGTGGGACTTAGTAGACAGTTATAGTGGAATTTAGTAGAATTTGTTTTCTTAGAGACGGAGCAGTGGTTTAGTCTTCTAGGATCTCCGCTTCGTTTATTGTGTATATTAGTTCACTAGTATCAGGCACCTCTTCTACTATTAGTTAACGGTATCTAAGCGTTAGCTGTATAATGCGTCCGCGTAATACTGCTCGGTTATAGTTAGGAATATGCTATAGGAGACAGTTATAGGTACAGTAATTAGAGTCGAAATTAAGCTCTAGGGCGGGGAAATCTATACTTAGGTTATGCTTTTTAAGCTAGGGCATTCTAAGGATTACTAGTGTCAAGGGTAATAACTTTATAACGTAGAAAAGCATAAATTCTATATAGTGGCTAATTATTATTTTTGCTATAAAGTAATGGGTAATAAAGCTAGATAGGAGTCCGTTGGCAAGGCAGAGTGGTTTTAGGACTAGGAGTCTTTTTATTATAATATTGTGCTTTTTTATAAGCGAGTCTTCGTCTACAAACGCTGGTGCTGTACTACTACTATTAATAAGGCTTATTGTTTTAATAAAAACTTCTAGGAGTAGGTTGCGTAGTAAGGAGAGATAGGTCTAAATAAGGATGGCATTTCTATTATTGCTTACTATTCTAAGGTCAAGTGGCGGCTGGCTTAGAATAAGGTTTAACTAATCTAGTAGTATAAATCTAATCCTTTTATCCTCCTCCCTATATGGTTCTGACCCTTAGAGGCAACTTAGTTCAAGGGTTGGCCTTTTAATGACTGGATCGTGGGGCTTAGCTAATAGCTGTGGTCTTAGCTAGTATATCCTAATATATCGGTCTCTAACGGTGTATATATGCTAGGGGGTACTTTACTAAGGACTTAGCCAGTCTTATAATTAGTAGCGGCACGAAGTACTTATCCATAGTTTATATACGGGACTATCAGCTAGGGCTATATTAGGGAAGGAAATTGCGGGGGTAGGTCTTTGTGTCTGGACCTACGTCCCCATCCACGGTTACCGCCTTAGTTACTATCCCCTCTATTAAAGAATCCGCCGCGGCTAGAAAGGGGTTAGCGCCGTAGTATTAGGAGGGGATTTAGGTTTTTGCTAGGGTCGTAAGCGTCTTTCTAGTGGCTAGGTTAACTACATGCTATATAGAGTCTATTATCCATATAATATCTTCGGACGTTATTAGGGAGACTACCGCTACCGCTACCGAATTTAGCGGCGTCAAGGTCTATTAGATCATTCTGCGGTAATATAGGTTAATAGCCGCTAGCGGTACTTAGTTTAGCGGTATTCAGCTTAATATAGTAAGCGTGGTTCTATAAGTTATAAGCGAACACATCTATCTACTTACTCCATCCTACGTAGTTAGCATCACCGATCTTACGGCTAAGGGTAAGGGCTAGGTCCTTTATCTTTAAGGAAATATTCTTCTTAAGCAAATCCACTTTTTATTCCTTAGTCTTATTTGCTTTAATTATTAACTCATTAAGCTCTACTTTCTAGGACTAGTAGTTACGCTTACCCTAGTTTAGGGTATCCAACTTATTTTTTACTGCTTGGGTTATGTTTATAGTCTTATAGTACTTCCTTATATATATAAGCATAGACTCTTAGTTAGAGAAGATCTATTTGCTTAAGTTGTTTAGGTATATACGTAGCGTATTAAGGCCATACTTAATATAGTTATAAGCCTTATCTATTAGCATGTCTGACATATAGAGGACTTCGTCTATTAGGGTTTTAAAGCACTTTACATCCCTCTAGAAAACGCCTTAGACCTTTATTTCCCATATTTTAAATTTTTCTTGCTTTTTAGTTAGTAATCCCTTACTATTAAATAGGGTTAGATCTTTTACTTCACGCTTTTTCTTACAGGGCTTAGTAGGAGAATAGGAGCTAGCAGCTATATTCTTATCGGCAATAGTCTAGGTAAGTATAGAAATCTAAGAGCTTAGGTTTTATATAGTTATAGTGTATATTAAAGCTTGCTGTTTGTATTGTTATATACGTAGTTTAAGCATTATAAGGGAATTAATCCTATACTAGGCTTCTTTAAGTTAGGACTTTACGGCTTATCCTTTATCGTAAACAGCTTAGAGGCCGCTCTTAACACTAGTCAAAAAGGTTATACATGTAGAGAGGTGCTAGAAGGTTCCTGCCACGTTAAGGTCCTTAGGGTACTCCGGACTACTCCTAATTGCCTAGGTAATGTGGTTATAGGAGGTATTAAAGAGGCAGGCAAGTGCTTCGCGTGTATTCGCCGATGGGATATTTTCTATATTATAGTCGCCCATTTTAGAGGGTCTAGGTAAAGCAATTAAAATCTATAAGGCTGGCTGTAATACTAAGATTATCTAGAATTATACTGAGGTTATCTAGGACTATGATATAGTGTTATTGGTCGCGCCAGGTCGCGATTATACTGGGAAAATAGAGATAGTGGACTAGGAAAAACAGAGATCGCAATAGGGCGCAATTAGAGATACCATAAACTGTTACAGTGCTGCAATAAAGTAGACTAAATAACTACGTTGTGGTATAAAGAGGAGAAGAAGGTAAAAAGGGGTATTGTATATAAATAGTAGGGCCAGCCGCCAAGGCGCTAGTGGTGGGTCAGCCAACGGTAGGAAATAGTACGAGATAGTATGGAACAGTATGCGATAAGTCAGTGCCGTGACATTAAGGCTCCTTTAATATAAGTTATAGCCTTCTCTATAATAGGGTAGTTTTAGATAACTCTTTTATCTAACTATATATAGAAATCTTTTTATTTATTATTATGTCGCTACCTATACCACTTTTAGTATAGCTACTAAAGTATATACAGCTTATCTATAAGAAAGTATCTTCTTATTACTACGTTATAATAGCCCTTTATATATCGTTCTTTAAACCTAATAGGGATCCCTAAATCCTCTTTATTTTCTAGTTTAGTAAGCTACTTAGCTCTTAATATACCTACTCTAGGCCTATTAGTAATTTTTTATACTAGCGCTCTATCTCTAGTACGTCCCAATATACTAGATCTCTTATCTAGTTTCTATTCTTGCTATATAATAATTCTTCGCCTAAATTCTTCTATAATTTCTTTTGGTTTATATCTTATGCTTAAATCCTTAAAGTCTTCTTACTTTTTAATCTTGGTATTAACATTTTAATCCGGTTGCTAGGTCTTACCCACAATTTCTTTAATAGTCCTTATTCTATTACTAAAATCTTAGTCTTATAGGATTCTTAATCCTAAGCTTGCTTCTATCTTAAGCTTAGCTCTAGCCTTAGTCTAACTAGGCTTACTTAGTGTTCTTATCTTATCTTAAGAGTCTTAAATCTTACTTATCTCGTTTTAAAAGTCTTATATCTTTAGGAAACTTCGTCCTAAGCTTATTCGTATATTACTGAACTAAGCTATTACTCTACTCTATCGGTTATCGTCTATTATAGGTCCTTAAGCTTGCCTTATCTTATCTTAAGAATCTTAAGCTTTTAGCCTTTTGCCTTTATTAAGTGCCGAAGTAGTTTACTATCTTACTTTTCTTGCATCTTATAAAGCGATAGATATTATATCTAGTGAGGTCTTAATCCCTACTAATGTTCCCTATTCTATGGTGGAATTATCCTTTACCTCTCATATAATATTTCCGAGGTCTATATACTTCTAGTAAGCTGCCTTTATTACTTTATTGTTATAAAATGTTTCGCCTATATTAAATTTATTATCCTTAATATCTAATCTACAAACTGGTTTATTAGTTCCTCTATATTCTGCTAAGTATAGCTCCTATAGCTAATAGCTTGCGCTATACTTAGCGTCTTTATAAATTTGGTATACGTTATTATAATAAAACGCAAAACTTTTAATTAAATATTCTTTTGTTCCTTGTAGTATATTATTATCCCTTTATATATATATATCGTCTACTAGTCTTATTCCTTTTACTACATAGTAACTCTAACCACTTTTATAGTCTTTAGCGTAATAACCCTATTTTCCGCAATTTATATAAGCTCCTTCTTTAAACTATTTTTCTTGCTATAGAGTCCGCCTAAACATCTTCTACTACTAAGATCCCTAGTTTAGCCTTTACTCCTTAGACCTTTAATTACTTAATTCTTATCCTTTAGGTTTCTATAATTTCTTATTTTATTTTCTAAACTTTTTAGTACTACTTAGGTCTATTAGCTCTACGCTATACTATAGTTTTTAACTTAGCTTTAGTTATTACGTACTCTACGCCTTATATAACTATAGAACTCTATCCTAGCCTCTCTTAGCCTATTCCCTTTAGTAGATCCGATTATTAATCTTAATTACTTAATCTATTAGTTCCCTTAGGGTTTCCGCATCTTTTATTAGGATAATTACGTCCTAAACTTTAGCCTTAAGTTCTTATTTATACTGTGCTATAAGCGCCTTATTATTCTACTTAACTTACGTTACTAACGTCTGGAACTGCGTTATATACTTAATTGCTAAGGTTCGTTATATAATATTTTAGAGTTTTCTTTCCGCTGTGGTTACTACCTTTAGGTCTCTAAATATTTATATAAGTCGCTCTATAAACCCTTCTTAGCTTATAAATATAAACTATACTTCTTAATTAGTGGTTATCATTCTATTTACTTATATTTCCGTAAGGTAAGGCTTAAACTATTTAAGTGCTCTTTTTAATAGAAATAGTCCTGTTACAGCGACTTAGTCAATCGAGGCACGAGCGCCGTTTAGAACGTATGCAAGCCTATATAATTGGAATGTCTATAAACCCGGATATTAAGATAAGGAGAAGAAGAAGATGGCGGTGAGGACACGTCTATATATAAGGGGGAGCCAAGCCTTTAGCCGAACCCTGACTAAATCCGTTACGGTGCCGTAACATTACCCCCCCCTTTAAAAAAGCTTGCCCTTAAGCTTTATCCTTAGGTGCTTGTCTTCTACCTCTTATACAGTTGTAGTTATTTACTGTAGGTGGGGTAGTAGTAGTCGATAAGATGCTATAGGCAGAGCAGTAAGTATTAGTTGGAATGCTGTAGGCAGAGCAGTGAGGGTTAATCGTAGTACTGCAGGCAGGAGCAGTAGTAGTTAAATTAAGGTTTAGCTGCAGGTAGGAGCAGCTGTGTTTGGGTAGTAGTATGGTACTAGCGGCGGTAACAATAGTGGTCGAGCACAGAGCTCGTCTATTAGTTGTCTTGTAATAGCAGGTTAAACGTAGAGCTTAGGCTATTAATTGGTCAAGTGGTCGTAGGCGTAGAGGCACGATTATTGTCTCGTTGACTGTGGCAGGGCAGTTGTTTATTATAGCAGTATAATGCAAGCGGAAGTTATGGATCGCAGGCGTAACGGCACGATTATACAGTTAATGGACTGTAGGCGTATTGGCACAGTTGTAGTTAAGTTATAGTAGCAGGCGTATTAGCGCTACTATTGTCTAGTATATGGATTGTATATATATTGGCATAATTGGTAGTTAATAGCAGAGTAATGCCAGCGTCGATAGTCCTAGTAATTTCGTTCCTCGCAGCTCGTACAACTTAGTATTAGTTAGGGTTATTCTTCGCAGCCAGTATATAGCACTAGTCTTAGTATTAACCGATTTCGTTCCTTACAGTATATATAGCTTAGTATCTATTAAAAAGGACTATTTAGGTAGTAGTACGGTGCAAGCGTCTGATAGAGACGTACGGTGGTTGTTTAAAGGGTCGTCATTCGATTAATTAATTGGTTGGTAGGTGTACGCGTTTGGTTAACAGATATACGCGTTGCTTAGTCGGTTGATAAGATTGTACGGTCGGAAAGAGGTTACCGCTTGGCACGTGCTTCCCTATAGCATAGGCGGCCGTTTAGTAGAGAGAAGAGAAAAAAAAAAGAAGAGAAACATAAATATAAGGGGTGCCTATACGGTATAGGACTTTAATAAGGGTGCCTGTACGGTGTAGGGATTCCATACCTAGCCACTATAGGGCTTTAATAATAATAATCCTGCTTTGTCTTAGAGTATACGTCTCCTGCCTTCTTTATTATAGAAGTTAGGCTCTCCTTCCTTCCTTGCCTACTAGTATATAGGGCTCCGTTACCTATTAACTACCCTAGGCTATAGGGCTTCTTTGACCTGGGATATAACAGCCTACGATTGGTTAAGGGATCTTAATATAATGTCATAGCGACTTAGTTAATTAAGGCATGAGCGCCATTTAGAACGTATACAAGCCTATACAATTGGAATGTCTATAGACCCGGATATTAAGATAAGGAGAAGAAGAAGATAGTGGTGAGGACACGTCTATATACAAGGGGGAGCCAAGCCTTTAGCCGAACCCTGACTAAATCTATTACGGTGCCGTAACAAGTCCCGTATATACTATTTAATTTATAGGTATTAGCAGCTTTGCTCCTTCTTATATAACCTTAAAGTATATTTACGTAAGGAATCCTTTAAGTTTTAATATTTCCCCTAAGTACCTTTTAATTAATAGTAACTTAATCTTTACTACTCCTATTCTATTAATCCTATTTTCTAATATCGCATTATTTTCTATTAACTAGTTAACTATTTCTTATAATTATTTAACCGTTATAGGTTATTATAAGTTAGTATCTACTATACTAGTGTTGTTTCCTAATCTTAATGTAGTTGCTGCCGTTAATAGCGTTATAGTGGCTGCTTTTAGTGGTATATTATTTAACTTTATTAATACTGTAACCTTAGTAGTAAATATATAACGAAGCCTTATAGTAGAAACTATAGTGGACTTATTAATAGGCTAGGTATATAGGTAAATAAGAAGTTAATAACGTAATAATAACTAGTGGAGTAGTTGCCTAATAGATTAACTCTAATTATATTCTAAGATTCACTATAAAGGAGAAAACTATCTAGGTAGGGACTGTGGTCCTTTAAATACATAACCGTACTCCTAAGAAATCCCCTTTATATATAAGGTATGTATTATACGTATTATATATACGTTCCCTTTATACACCACGTATACTACGTACAATGTTATATAACCTTAGTTACCATTCCTCGTTATATAGCTCTATTGGCTCCATCCTAGACCGTGCCTAAATTAACTAACTAGCTTCTTCTGATTCCTCTCTAAGTAGTTACAACATTGTACTTAAAGCGTCCGTAACACCCCCCCTTATTATTTATACCTACACTATATATATATAGCCTCTTTTTCTTTATAGATTAATCTTTATATAAGTCCTTCCTTTCTTACAATTAGTGTACGGACTACCGATTAATATAAATCTTTATCTTAGTAAGCGACTTAGACGGTAAAGGCAGAGCTTAAGGCGTACTTACTAATACTAAAGTGTTACTAATCTCTGCCTAAGAAAACGCCACTTTCTTTTAACTAATTAGCTACTATAGTAAAATCTCTTTAGTACGATACCGTTTATTCGGCCGAGCGTATCGTAATACTAATTATTTTAGGTACCTCAGCCGCTTCTCCAAGGAATTTGTGGCGTTGCATGGCCCCACTCTACCAACTCGTGCGAACTCCTAAGCTAATTAGCGGCGCGCACTAACTCCTACGAACTCCTGAGCTAATAGAACGTCGCGCTACCCCCTAGACCCCCTATAACCCCAAAATTCCTCTATAAAGCGTCTAAGAGATTATAGGCGCGCGTTTGCTATAAATTAGGCGCGATTTTTAATATATACTAACTTTAAGTAACTAAAACGGGGTTAATATAGCAGCTATAGCTACAGTTCCTAATATAATTAAATTATAATATCCTCTATTAATATATCCCAGTAAATTTAACTAGCTAATTAACGTATTAGGGGGTAAAGTACAGCCTTAAAGTTTAAAGACGTGTTTTTAAACCCGGTTATACCCAACCAGTCTCATTAATATAGCGACTGTACTCTACCACTATACCTCTATTCACCCTAAAACTTCCTAAGGTACCTCTTATACCCTATTACAAACAGCTTACCTAATTATACTATACCTATACTAGTAGGTATAGATTTGCTTCGTAGTAGGGGGGAAGATTTAGGTAGAGGCTTGTGCAGAGCTTTGTGTAGAGCTTTGTAAAGAGCTTCGTATAGAGCTTTATATAGAGCTTTATGCAGAGCTTTATATAGAGCTTTATATAGAGCTTTATATAGAGCTTTATATAGAGCTTCGTGCAAAGCTTTATATAGAGCTTCGTATAGAGCTTTATATAGAGCTTCGTACAGAGCTTTATATAGAGCTTCGTACAGAGCTTTATATAGAGCTTCGTGTAGAGCTTTATATAGAGCTTTATATAGAGCCTTATATAGAGCCTTGTGCAGAGCTATATATAGGCGTATAGACGTATAGATTGCAGATGTATAGACGTGCAAATATTCGTACGGGCGTTCGTGTAAGTAACTAATTAATTAATTAATTGTATGGACGTTTATAAAGCCGTTTATACGGGCGTTTAGTTAATTGATCGTATAGACGTTTATAGAGCCATTCGTATAGACGATTATAGAGACTTCCTAGTATATTAGTGCTGCGTATTAGGAGAGTTTTAGAGCTCCGTATTAAGCTTTAAGTAGAGCTTTAAGCAGCCTCGCGTAGAGCTTTTAAGCAGAGCTTTTAAGCAGAGCTCTATGTAGAGCCTTAAGTAGAGTTTTAAGTAGAGCGTCGTGTAGAGCTTTAAGCAGAGCTTTAATAGAGCTTTAAGTGGAGCCTTGTATAGAGCTTTGAGCAGAGCTTTAAGTAGAGCTTCGAGTAGAGCTTTAAGCAGAGCTTTAAGTAGAGCTTCGAGCGGAGTAGAGCTTTAAGTAGAGAGCTTCCCTATATAGACCTTGTATTTAGGCTTGTTTTTAAAGGCCTTGTAAACGGCTTTGTATAGAGCTTTAAGCAGAGCTTTATATAGGCGTTTGTGTAGGCGTTCGTGCAGGCGTTCGTATAGGCATTTGTGTATACGTTCGTATAGGTTTATAGGGACGTTTATAGGGACGGTTGTAGGGGTATTAGGGGCACGGTTGGGCTCCATTGCGAATGCAATATATAGAGTAGGAGATGAGCTTTCAAATGGAGGTATTGGCGAGCTGAGAAGCGCTATATTAAGGGTCGAAGTACGACGTTAAAGGCGATACAACTGTTGTCCACTAGTAAGGCTATACAGCCCTTACAAAACGCGCCCATAATCTCTTAGACCCTCGGAGAGGAATCCACCTTAGCGCTTTATAATTGGCTGCTAAAGCTAGCGCAAGCACTAACGCCTGCGGCGTACATTAGCTGCGGCGCCAGTCGCTAATTGGCTTAGGTGTGGCGGTGCCAGCTGCTTATTGGCTCAGGAGTTTGCAGGAGGTAAGGTGGATTTTCTCTCCGAGGGTCTGAGTCAACTGAGATAAAATACCAATGGTATTGTTATATCAGGAGTCACGTGTTGGGTGAATAAGCAGGAAAAAGAAGGGCTTAATGCCTAAAAAGGCTTAGGATGTCTACCTCGCGGGCTAAATAGGGCCCCTTCCCATACAAATTCTCTACTGGTTAACGTAGCTGACCGGGAAGCGAGCCACCCCACGAAGCGAGCCACACAAGGAAATACCTACTATTTTTTATTTCATAGCAAATTACACTAAAATCAAAAAGCCTCAGCATATTACACGATGCCAATTTAATCTTTACCCTCTTGTGAAGCCGAGACTACCATACAAAATATTATATAGGATCTCTCTTCTGGTGTTGAGCCGTCGATTCGCAAGGCTTCCAGCGCCTATGGAGCACCTAGATCTACCGTTGGACACCGTCTTGCTGGCCGTCTCCCACGATACGAAGCTTACCCTAGTTTATTGCATCCTTTATAAGAACAGCAAATTATTAAATGGATCCACGAATGTTAATCCTAGGGCCTTCCGTTGAAGGTTTATATGCTCATAGAAATGGCTTATTCCCTTTTAGGAGAAGGCCAAACTGTAGGCAAGCATTAGGGGCAAAGATTTGTCTAACGCCACGGTCTTAGTACTCTACTAAGTCGTCAGCTTAACTGCCAGAGAGCTTGGAATGATGATCTAGTAATTATACGTGACTGGTTTAAGTTCTTCCGTGCTATTCGTGAGCGATATTAGGTTAAGCATTTAAAATTCATCCACAACTTTAACGAGAAGGGAGTAATGCTAGGTCTTGTAGCAGTGGCCCGAGTGATCGTATCGGGTAAGATGTGTAGGGAGAGGTTAAAAAATCGAACAGTTATACAGCCAGGCTCTCGTGAGTCAGTATCCATAATTGAGACGGTCGGCGCCGACGGCTCTCTACTGCCTGCCTTCTTGATTTGGAAGGCGCAATATCACTAGGAAGGATGGTATCAAATCAGTGAGCAAAATGAGGGCCTTCGCGGATATACGTACGCTACCTCCCCCAGTAGGTAGACAGAGAACTCCTTAGGCCTATATTACATTGAACATTACGACAAGCATATAAGACACCTTGTGGAAGATTCCGACGGTAGAATATAGCAATATTGCCTGCTTTTAATGGATAATTATTCGAGCCACCTTACCTAGCAATTTGTTAAGTATGCGCTCGCGCGCAAGATCATCCTAGTAGCTCTACTACCTCATTTGACTCATAAGCTTCAACCACTAGATATGGGTTATTTTGGACCACTCTCTCACTACTACAGGAAGCAAGTAGATGACTTCTGTCGATATGGCCACTTAGGCGTTAATAAGGAGTATTTTTTGAAGCTCTACCCGAAGGCGCGCATGCAGGCGTTTACCCCCGATACAATCTGCAACGCCTGGAAAGCTATAGGCCTTCTACCTTATAACCCTACTGCCGTCTTAAAGACTCTTACCTGTATGGAGCCTCCTGAAAGCCAAGATATAGAGGAATCAACTATACCTACTACTTTGCGCACTCTAAAGACACTAAGGACTATAAGGGAAATCGAATCTCTATATAACCATATCAACGAATCAACGACCGCGCGACCTGACGGCCTGCTTGAGACCCCGACTCGACGACATCTAAAAAAGCTTTTTAAAGCTTTGATAGGCTTCGCGACCGACTCCCATATCTAAAGAGAAGAAAATAAGAAATACTAAAGCTTTTGCATTGATAAGAAGTTAAGCAGGCGACTCCTTAGTAAAGGTAGAGTCCTTAGTTAGGAAGACGTTGATCGATTGAAATCTGAAGATCTATAGAAGCAGGAGGCCTCCGCACGAAAGTTGACTTAAAGGGAGTATGAGGAAGGAATGACTCTACCGGAGCTTGACGTCGCTATATTAAGTAGAGCCGTTCTAAACCCCGGTGAATATAATCAGGATTGGGCTCACCTTTCTTATGTATTTAGGTGCGATCCGCAGCCTGTAAATAAGTGGATTAACGGGTTGTTGATCTGGAAAGGGACGTCGCAGGAATGTGGTAGTCGCCCGTGCAATTGGTCGGCGCGTGGGTCTATAACACCACCAAAACGTAGATAAATTATTTTAAGCAATATTACGATCGAAATAGTAGTATATAAGCTTCAATTTGACCTATTTAGAATATATTTAAACTCGTTGTTGATTTTATTATAAATTGATCAAATATCACCTGTATGTGGCTCGCTTCGTGGGGTGGCTCGCTTCCCGGTCAGCTACGTTATATCGATATTGGTGGTAGGTGCCTAACGATATTGTCAAAAGTCAGATTATCGTAATATTACACCAAAAAAGGCTTGATTAAGGGGTGCAGATCGTAATACAGAGGATATCGTTATGTACCCCATATCGTACTAAGGAGGTTTTACTGTACTGGTGTCAATCGGAAGTCCGTGCGCAGATGTCAGGAAAGGAAAACTCGTGTGAAGATTAAATCTATGAAGAAAATGAGGCTATATATACACGTGGATAACTGACCGGGTCAAGGTGGCAAAATCCGATTCAGGTCGACAACTGGCCTTAAGTCTGCCCTGCCGTCTGAGGGCAACTCTATGGCGCTTAACTTGAATTTTCGCGATTTTGTATAAGAGATACTCTCTCCTAATAATACCCATTTAACCTAATAAGCTAACGAGTTAAGTTAGGCTGGTCTCCTCTGCGGTCGGTTACTTTTTTGTAATGGGAATACTGCTTCCTTACGAGTTACGCGCTTCTAGTATTTAGGTAGACACCGAGGTGTCCCCAGCTAATGCAGCACTAGTATACTAGGCAGCCTTATAAGCGTCTCTACGAACGGCTCTACAATCGCGTATATAATCGTCCGTACGAACGTCCCACCATCGTCTCTATCCCTTAACGCGTCGGGGTCCGTCGATGAGTGGCCCGTGCGCGAACACCAGAACTACGACTATGCTTGGTAGCTCGCCAAAGGAGAGCTTGACTCGTAGGCATATTTTATCTGCCACTCATCTGTTTTTGCTATCATTTGGGTCATCTATTGAGGTATCCAATATAACGAGCAGTCCTTCATTCCGACATAAGGGAGTTCCAACTGTGGCAAGGTCAAGTTGCGAAAGGGGTATACTAAAAGTCTAGCACAAAGCACACTTGGGATATGCTCTGTGGAAAGCACGAGTCCGCTTTAACTCAAAGACAATTCTGGTACGGTGAAGGCCGCTCGGGCCATACTCAGCGGCCATGAAAAGTTTCTCATGTTCCACCGCGCACACGTAACGTGCTGGTAGCAGGCGTTCGGCTCGTGTCGTAGGATCGCGTTGTGGACGTGATATAAAGATTTTCTTGCGCTCCGGGACCGTGGAAAAGACTCGGGGCGGAGAGCGGAAGGCGGAGAGAATTTGACACTGTAGT
Source organism: Cenococcum geophilum 1.58 (assembly GCF_001692895.1). Lineage (NCBI taxonomy): Eukaryota > Fungi > Ascomycota > Dothideomycetes > Gloniales > Gloniaceae > Cenococcum > Cenococcum geophilum. Next base: position 4,030,287 of record NW_027137559.1, on the reverse strand, counting down.
AGTTATGTACGTGTAGCACATGAAGTGGTAGGGCTGTTAGGTGTAGGAAGAGTTTTCGTTGCCTAGCATAGCTTAAGATTATGATATTCGAGCGACCTGTAGAGTGAACCGATAGGAAGGTTAGTAGTAGGAGCATGGCCCCTTCATTGATGTAAGGTATATTGTAGAATTCGTACCACAATCAACGAGCATAAAGAGTTGGCTATTAAGCTATGAAAGGCTCTGTGGTCGTGGACCGTGATGTAAATGTTCATAGAATTCTGAAAATATTTATTTATTTCTCTATTGTGTTACCTGCCCTACTATCCAAATTGTGCTATCCTTTTGGCACACCCCGCAGTTTGGAGAAATTCTATTTATTTCCGATCACTTTGTACCCCGAAGCTGATATTCTGTCGTATGCTGCGGCGAGTCTAAACCTTCGAAAGGGTCTTGTGCTTTGTATTCATGAGATCTGCTCACAGCAGTACCAGAACGTAGGCTCAAAAGCACCACTCGGAAATTTGCTCCTACCGCCTTTTCCTCGAGTGTTTCGCATAGGTGTTAAATGGCCAGAAATGGGGGTGCCAACAAGCTCGTAATAATGATAATTTCAGACAACAACCACGTGGTCTCTCCTAAATTCTTAACACGTCGTACCTCCACGCCTAATACACTGCTCGAAAGATTCATATTTTCTGTAGCTTCTAATGCCAACGTAGGCAATCGCGAACAGAAAGAATACTAATATGAAGAAGAATGTGACGATGGCAATGATCTCCGGTTTGTTAGATTTTCATGTCAGGTGCTTTGGGTCATCGCGGCCAAGACGCCGTTGTTCATGTCGTTGCATCCGATGCCAGGCAGTCTCGTCTATTGCATCGAGGGATTCAATCGAAGCCAGCGAAGGGGGTACTGAGTCTGGATCGGAATCGGACTGGCAATATGCGCAGCGTTGAACGTGATTAGTGGTACGAGAATCTTGACACTCAGTGTGAGGCGGAGGCATGAATGGAGATGGAGAATTTGTTTCAAGAGACTGTACTTTGCTGCTGTTAATCTGTGCTCACATCAGATGGGCTGTCATAATCTGTGGGTTGGGAGGACTGACCTCGGATATGGTTAAAAGTTACCCAAACTATTTCGCTACAATGGACATGGGAAAGCTGAAACAAGGCCGAAGAAAAAGCCAGAGCCGAGACAGCGAATATATCACAAAGTCAATGCGAACAGCGAACGGTACGTTTTTTTTTTGCAACCTCTTTTTGTAAATATGCTCGCGATAGACCAATTCAGCCCTGCTGTCAATCTGATGCGAGCCTACCTAGCAACTATCATGCTAATTCCCCTTTCCTCCACAACATACCAAAACGATTTCCCGCAAATTACAAGGAATCGGAGAAAAAACAGAAGGGTATCTCTGCCCGCGTAAGCAAATAACAGACGGCGAGTGAGCTATGTTGTGCGATGATGCCACAGCCGGGAAATTTTCCGATTCCAATTTCAGCCTTGTTCTCTCTCCAACTGTCCGCTTGAGCTAGACTACCCAAATTAGTTGGATAATTAAATCCAGAAAGATCGGGCTTAGCTGCTATACTCGAGCAGTGTGCAGCAAATTTGTCTGTGATTTTCCTCCTATGCCACTTCCTTCCTTGCTTGCAAGCAAATAAGATGTTCAGAATAGGGGTGACCACGAGTTTTTTTAGGGGTCCGGGTAGTAGACAAAGGAAATCGCTTAAAGCAAAATAGCAAGGAAATCTTGATATCGCAGCAGATAGAAACACAATCGCTCGCAATGCCAGGGAGAAAATGACCACGCTATGACGCTCCTACATGGATTTTTGATACAAGGAAAACTTCGAGAAATTTTGGAAAGGTCGGAGATGGTGTACGAAGCACGGAAGGACTTATAGGTAACATGCAGCAACGGGACCCACGCTTGAATAGCTCGGGCTACTGTACATGCTGCGGAGGAATGTATTGATTGTGATAGTATTGTGGTTGCGGTTGTGGCACGTCTAAAATTGGGGTTGGCGTGGAAGGATACAAACGTGGGAGAAGTGCTTGGCTCTTGCCAATATTGGAGTCGCCGAATTGTTCGTTGTCCGGCGTGATGGGGGGTGTGAGACAGCCATGTTGCATGACGGCACCGTAGTGATTCTTTTGCGGGGTCTGTGGCGCAAGGTATGCGCCTGTTGCAGGTTTCTGCTCTTCGCAAGGCATTGCTACTGGTGGTGTTGGTGGAGCCGCGGCTCGCCTTGCAATTTGGGCCTGGCGTTGTAAGAACTCGTCGACTGTAGTTGAAACAGATGACAAGTGCATTGACGAATATTTTCTAGAAAGCACCTGTGATGGCTGATATAGATGGTTGGACAGGTTCAAAACAGTCACAGGGTCGTAAGCTCCAGCCCAGTCAGAGTGCTTAGACTGTGTCCGAGATAAGATGCACCTTGCAAGAGCAAGCGCAGATCTCGCCAATACGGAAGGCCGTGTTGACACAAATTCCTTATGGAAGAGAGCGATCTCGGCAATGTACAGAGCCATATGTTCAACCTCAGGGTCATAGGCAACTTCTGAGAGAGCGAGCTGAAGGAATGCATCAACAGTGGGATGTCCAATGATCCAGTTAAGAGTCTGGAGTACGTGCCACTCCATCTGTGTGAACATTTCATCATCGTATAGTGAGCAGCACATGGACTTCAACTCTCTGACTGTTGGTACCCGATCTTTCCTGTCTCCATACTTTGCGGCGATGAGAAGAGCAGCACATCCAACAAGTTGGTAATGGCGCTTATAGACGACTCGCCTTGAGCAATACCTATCTAGAAGGTTGACTGCGAGGAATAGGGTTTCTGGGAGGAGCTGAAATGCGGCGTGTGCTTCAACGAGAAAGTCAAGGAGGTACGGGCGCATGAACCACTGGATCTCTGTTTGGATATCAATTGAGTTGACATCTGGCATTGTTTGAGACTACTGAGAAGTTAGCAAGTGGGCAAAGATGAGGAAGTCAAGGCATTTGACCTCCATGTGTTCCATATGATCCATAATATCCTCTTGATACTCTTCGCTTGTCATCCTTGAAAGCTCTTCGGCGATTGCTCGTTGTTGCATCCTAGCAATGGCACGAGCTCGCTCTCTCGCCTCAGCACGTACGGCATAAATCCCATCGTGGTGTGTGTCCACAAAGAAACTGTCACAATGTCCATAACGAGACTGGTTCTGTTGTTGGTAGGCCATCTTGCTTCAAGGTAAGGTTGTCGATTTCCGTGAAAAAGAAGGGACGTCAATTCTCCGGGATAGACTGCTACGAATTTTTATTGTGGACGAAGCTGAAAGCCAAGTCAAAAGTGAGTGAAAGGTTCAGCGGGTAAACAGTATTAGAGAGTGGAAGCCTTTGGTATGGCAAAAAGCAAAAAATTGTAATTAGTTGAAGTCAAATGACGGTCCCTGAATTCGGTTTCCTGCTTTTCTCGAGAGGTAGGAAAACAGTTGTAGCAGAGCCTGGAACGGAAAATAATTAGTTATTGTTCCCGCCTCTAGAATCGGCACGATTGGTCACCTAAAGCTTTAGTAAATTGCTCATACCTGAAGAATTAGAAAATTATGTTAAAGGAGTGAACTGTAGGTACGAGGGAAACCAAAAAGAAGACGTCTGAAGGACCCGAAAAGGCTGAGCCCCTTGCTAGTCGCATCCAGAGGCACTTGGAAGGAATGGGTTGCGACTGAGAATTTTCTTTGAATGAGCACGGCACAGGGAGTACTGCTCAGGGGGCAGAGCACGAATTAACGAGTCCGCCGTTCGTCGCTGGGGCAAGTGGGTCGGCAAGGAGGGCACGGGAATGTGAAAATTTCCCGGTCAGGCAAAGCACAAGTCTGAAGCAAGGTCTAGAATCAGTACTAGCTACTGAAGGGACTGCTTCTTCCTGACCTCGAATTCGAAGTCTTCTCAAGGCTTTTGGAGTCTTGAGGATGAAGAGCTCAAGATTGTCAGATATCGGCTCCTTAGTGTGAAAAAGCAGTGAAGTACTAGAAAGGAGTGAAGAGGTTAGTATGTGCAAGACTAGACTTGGTTAAAGAAAAGAAATAAAAAAATAAAAGAGAGCAGTTTGTTCTGCTCGGTTGAAAAGTGGAACAGCCAGAGCGCGTTCTGGTATTGTCCAATCTCAGAGCGGAATGAGCGAAACCTAACGACCATTTCTAAATTTGACTGGCCGTGAAAATATGTGAATCTTAATTCCCAGTGTTCCAACCGAGCTGAGGCATGAAGTGCTGGATAAAGCCGTGATGAAGAGTAACACGTAGTGTGAGGCCGCCAAAGTTGCTGTCTCTTGAAAGCCATGTGAGAATAATAGTTCAAGTAATGTGGTGGAAGGTGGTTAATTCCCGTCGAGTGACAAATAGCCTTGATGGCTGTACGAGAGATCTGCTGATGAAATCGACTGCAGTTATGCATCCACAAGGAGTGGCCAGAGTAGCTTCTCCTGTAGGGAATGTGATGTAGGCCCCGTATCTCGGTCCATCATCCCACAACCGTTCACCATTACACTCAAACCATCTGTTTGCCCGAGCACCAATTGCAACCTACCCTTCTCCAAGCTGATGTCCAATGAAGATATTCCCCAGTTCTCACAGGTAATAGCTCCCATGGCAAAAGGTCAAATCGAATAGTGGCGGGTGTAATTCGATTTTTAGTTAAGTCGGGCCTGATGTATTGTTGAGAGACCGGTGACAACCAGGAATGGATCCGAACGATACCCATAGCGTCCAGGATAGGTTCTCAAAATAATTGAACTGAGATCAAAGAGGTTTTTAACTTACCAAAGGCACAGACAAGAAATTTCCCCGTCGGAAACACAAGCTGAGAAACACAAGGCAGGCCGGCGTACAACGATTGCGGATGGAGTGGCTCTGCGTTCAACGAAGAGATTAGGGATCGACGACGAGCACGAGAGACTCTAAAGATCACTTCGTCGAGTTCACGAGAGGTGGAGGAGAGGAGGTAGAGGTATATGAAGGTACTGAAGGTACAGAGCACGCTTCGAGGAGTCGTTTCGGGGGAGACGGCCGGCTTTGGGGAGACCGAGGAGCAAGAGGTGCCTTCTGGATAGTAACGTGCTGAAACGAGAGTCAACACGCCATCAGATCCGATACTCAATGCTCCGACCGTTGAGAAGAATGGCGGGCGAGGAAGAGAGAAGAGAGGGTGAAGGAGGAGAGAGAAAGTTGAGGTCAAGGCTGCGTTAGAGAAAGCGACAGGGCCACCATCGGCGCTGGAGGACGGGCAATGGAGCGGCCACACTAAACCACTTTCACAAAGCTATGCCATTTCCTTGCTCTTAGTAGAAGCCAGCGCGGACAGCCAATCCCCAGCAGCTATGCAGCGGTCGCCCAGCACGGTGGATCGCTGGCTTTTTTGCTTTTGACCCATCTGGCATTGCAGCGCCGCGCCGCCAGGAACACGCTATCCAGCTATCACCATCGCCTTCACCGCGTCCAAATCGAAGCTATCAGGACGGTCGCCGTCCAGTTTCGGCGGTGATGCCTCTCTCCACAACCGCAGCGCCCGAAATTGGACGGCGGGGCGCTGGCCTTACCGTTGCTGCGGTCGCTGCAATCTCTGCGGTCTCTGCTGTCTCTGACCCGGCAACACCGCAACCCAGCTGCTATCACACAGATACATCCACAACGCGCTGCTGAAGCGACGCATCCATGCTCGACACGGCGAGCGATGGCTGAATGCCAGCTTCTCTTCGTCCGAGGCGCGACTGGCCAAGGCAGCTCGCCAACACTCGCTCGAATCAGACGCAGCCCCAGGCTCCGGTCAGCCTGAAGCCAACGCATGCAGCTACACAAGGTTGCATGTATGAACCCAAGATCTCTATCCAATCTTGTCGCTTTTACATCTTCGAAACATCTTGATTGATTCCCTGCCCGCTGCATGCATTGGTTGCCTTTTCAGGCATTCTTGCCGCTTCAGCCCCCAAATGCCGGGACACAGGCCATTCTTCCTGGAATCCCCTTGAAAGGGCTGCAGAACTCGCTGCTGGGATATAGCTCGCGAAACTCCCCGCCGCTCTCTACCCGTAGTGCCGTCGCCCAGTGACATGCTCTCCTGAATATCGTCATATTGATGGCTGACAGGCGCTCCTGAAGCGCCTTACCTCTTATTAGTGGAGCGGGTTATGACATTGGAAGGGAACACAGCTGCAACCCCCTCAGACAACCGATCAAATTGCCGCCTCCACGCTTCCTAATTTGAATAATTTGTTTGCCCATCTGCGCGCTCGATGCCCCGTATTTCCCACCTTGTGTCATGGCAGCGCCCTAATGAAGTATTTGAGTTTCATGAAGCCTCAGCACCAATACGGGTGCGCGACCTTCGCGACCATTATGGTACATGTGGATTACTCTAGAAGAAATTGTGACCGTCGTGCTACATCGCTACCAAAGTTCAAGTCAGAGTATTACATATGGAGCTCATCCCTTGCAGCAGAATCCCCAGAGCATGGGCCAGATCACATCTGAGCCGTTGAGCCTTCATGCCGTGTCTTGCACAACGCAGCTGCCTCCTAAAACACGACAGAATGAAAATGGCGGCATTAATTTTGCACGTCGACTCTCTGGACGCGTTTGTTTTCGGTTTTTGCAACTGACATGTGTAGTGTGGCGAACTTCCAGGGGCTACCGTGTCTATTTCGCTCCACCACACCGTATTCATATTCTGTGGCGCCACTCAGAATCTTCACCGTTTTACTTTCCTGGCTGCAGCTCTTCAATTGCGGGGTTAGTATCGACCAGGCGCGATGATAATTATTATCGGACTCGCACCCGAAGACGGGGTCGTGATCGGAGTCCTTGTCTGCGTAAGACTTCCAAGAACTTGATACAGACCGAAAACATCGCATGCTTTTCTGACATCGGCCCTGGCTGTAAGTCGGCAGTTTTTTCCCAATTGCCATTTCCTGTGTGGGAATTTTCAGCTCAGCTGCCTTTCCGCAGTCATGTCAGGATCATGCATTTCTTGAAATCATCGATCAGCGTCTTAGGGATAACGTCAAATGGCGTATGATTCGTTCCGGAAGCATCCTCCAATTCTGTAATACTGGCACCCTAAAAGACCCCGGCCGGCTGGTCCACCCAAAACGCGTCGGCTCCCTTAGCGCGATCTTCTGATACCCTCGGCGCCAACTCCTAACCTGCGAACCGTGAAACGCTATCAGAGAGGTGCATGCCATTTCCCTGATTCTTTTGGCGATGCTACTGCAGCTAAAAGCCGAACCTGGCTGGATGGAAAGATCTGGTTTCCACGCTCACTTTGACCAACGGGATTGATTCATTAGTAGGTCATTGCTATTCACGAACATGGATGGCGCGTCATCTCGAAAGTTCAGCCTCATGCAACGCGAGGACGCGGCGACTGAGTGATTTTCTTTAATTATAGACACGAGTGTCGAAGACAGCTGATGAGGTAAGTTCTAGAAGAGTTCTACGCCAGCATCTCACCGCTGCTGACCCTCAATACTTCCACTGGCATGCTTCGAGTGCTCGGAAGGATGACTACAAAATTCTGTCAAGTAAAACCTAAAAAAAGTCTCTCAACGTCCTAAATCCTTGTACAACTGCTGAAAATGTGAACCACCCCCGCACCAAAGGCAGCTACAGCACCGGGACCTAATCCCACTTTCGGAATCCTGCGAGTAACTTGTGGAGCTACCTGCCACATCAGCTACAATATCTGTGCTCTACTGAGCAGAGCGTTGCCACCACAACAAGGCCGTTGACGCCGCCGTGTCCGAGATGAACGGCTTTGTCCAAATCAAATTACCGGTGAAGACACTTGTGGGTGGTCAGAGCTCAGATCTCCCAAGAAACCAACGACTTTGAGTAATAGGATCTCCAAGACCTATTAGTCTGGTCCTTTCTTTTCTAAAATGTATCTTCAATGAACATTTAGAGACCTTTTAGAATGGGATATGGGGACTGGTGTTCTGCTGAACTATTCCTTGGGACTTGACGGCGATCCGTTAAGCCATGGGGAAATGTCTGGAAGCAGATTTCCATTGAGTGTATAAGTTGGCAGTGACGGAAGTTTCATGTCTCGCTGATCTAGTTGATGCTGGATTGAAAGGGGCGAGGCGATTCTTGATTGCGCAATGGACATAATTGAAGCAGCAATTCTGAGAGAGGAATAGTGCTCCATAAAAATGAGGGAGCTGGTTACATTATTCCATAGAGGAGTGAGCAAGATGGCATTGATTGGCCTCTGTTGAAGACTTTCAAGCAATCCTTAGCACACCAGAATCCAGAGCGACTTTCTGCCATTCAATTTTATGGATGTTTCCTACCCTTTCAATCATTCCGCAGTGCCTCCACAGCAATATAAGCGAAGGCGTGCATAAGCTAACGAAGATGCGGGACAGTGGTGTTTCAAGCTCTGAGCAGGATTGTGAAATGTATCGCGTGTTCTCTTCGACTTTGTTCCACGCGACTGGTAGGGATTCTCTTCAGGCTAAGGAGGTATTAACTTGTGTAATGTCTAGAAATGCACTCTCTACTAACGAGTCAAAGCCATTGTTCATGGAAGATGGTATGACATTAGTCGAAACAATAGAATACGCGCAAGAGGTTGGTAAGGGCCCAATATGAAACGTAAAGATGACTGTTCTGAAGTTAAAGGTTCGGAAGCTGGCCCAAGCGATCTAAACCCTTTACATAACCGCCGGCAAAACGAAAATCCGCAGCGCCAAGAAACCCGAAAAATGTTTCAAGAGTTCAAAATCGACCACCCTTTCAATGATAGATCCACTGGTCTAGCGGTCGGCATGGAATGCCGGTTCGCTTTTCAAATTAATATTTAGAACCCATACACTCACTCCATCGGCACACCCTACGAAGCCATGGACATCCACAGATCTAGATTTGTTCCTTATCCGCCATCCGCTATTAATGCGCTCGCATTTTCACACAACACAAACGATCCCTCCACTGGAGATGACCCTTCATGCCTAAGGCTTGCGATTGGGCGCGCAAATGGAAACATCGAAATCTGGAATCCCTCAAAGGGCCTTTGGATACAAGAACGAACTTTTAGTGGAGGAAAGGACAGGAGCGTGGAAGGATTGGCATGGATACAAGAGCCAGGGGAAGAGTCTGAACAAGCTCGTTCCACGGCTGGACAGCTACGACTTTTCAGCATTGGGTACTCTAGCAGTGTCGCGGAATGGGATCTGGTTACAGGATTACCATTGCGTTATTCCAGCGGTAACCATAGTGAAGTATGGTGCTTAGCTGCTCAACCGGCGTGGCAGCCTTTGTCAAAAAGAAAGAAAGCTAAGCGTGCGCTTGTCTCAAGAGAAGGCGAGTTCCGCGGCCAGAACCTGGTGGCAGGTTGTGCTGACGGCACTCTGGCTATCCTTTCGACTTCAGATGGCGGTCTCAGGTTCCAGAATTACCTCTCTAGATCAACCACGAAGAAGGCGCGCGTTCTCAGTGTCACCTACCAGGATCGGGATATTGTTGTGGCTGGCTTTGCGGATAGCACGATAAGAGTTTTCGACTCAAGAACAGGAGAAGTCCTTCGAAACATATCTCTAGGTGCTGGACCTATCGGAGCTCCAAAGGAAATTCTCGTTTGGAAGGTTAAATGTCTACCGAACGGTAACATTGTCTCAGGTGACTCGACTGGGGAAGTCCGATTCTATGATGGAAGGAATTATTCCCAACTTCAGCGTATCTCAGGACATGAGGCCGATATCCTAGATCTGGTTACCACCAAGGATGGAAAATATGTCTACAGCGGAGGAATGGATCAACGGACTACATTATATAAGCTCATGGACATATCCGGTGGGAAGCGGAAATGGGGCAAAGTTATGCATAAAAGATATCATGACCACGACGTTAAGGCTATGGCCACTTATGAAGGCCGAGCAATGAGTATTGTAGTCTCAGGAGGTAGTTTTTCTCTCATTTCCTGACTGATCACTCTAACATTACCTTAGGTATTGATACACATCCGATTGTCGTACCTATCCGAGAATTTGGAAAACAACTAAACCGCACGCTTTCAGCACTGCCTCAAACTCCGCCACTGACCAGCGCTCCTACTCCACGCCTCTTGGTTAGCTGGTGGGGCAATGAAGTCCGCATATGGCGCGTTCAACGCCAGAGCGCGGCAGAAAAGCCAAAGATAGTGGCAAGATTAGCACTTCGGGGCGAAGAAAACATTACTTCAGTATCAATATCAGAGGATGGGGCTATCCTTGCGGTTTCAACGGCGGCTGGTATAAAGCTGTTCCACTTAACAAAACCTAGGTCTAAAGCCGAGAATGGGTTGCGCGTTCGCAAATTAGAGTGCCCTCAAATTCCTGGTGCCAGGCTTGTACAGCTATCAGCTAATGGGAAGTGGCTAGCGGTCATAACTCACACAGACAAAGTTATTCTTGCTCGTCTCAACCGTGCGGAAAATGACACAAAGAGCTTGGAAGTCATTCCTGAGCTTATTACGCTTCGACGTTTTTCGAGAAAGCTAGGACAACAAGACCCCCTCAGCGGATCATCGGGAAATTATTATCAGACAATCACCAACGCTCAGTTTTCCGATGATAGTTGTGTGCTTGCTGTTAGCGATCTGGCTGGCCACCTTGATACATGGGTTCTGGAAGGACACGAAGATTCTACTGCACCTACAGCAGATATCGGCGATGCCACGTCATTGTCATCGCCATCAGAGAGCGAAGACTCTGATGCTGAAGAGAGAGCAGCGAGACGACCAATAACGACCATGGGCCAACATTGGGTACGCAATCCATCAGGTCATCTTCTCCCTAAGCTCGACTCCATGCCCCTCATTCTATCCTTCCGGCCCCCACCGCTGGCCAAATCTCGACCTCAGCCTAATGGAAATCCAGCTGTCCACTCGACCAGGCAAAACCCGCATGCTCGTTCGCATGATTTGCCAAAAGGGGAATACCGCCTCTTGGTTGTGTCTGCACAACACCAGATTTACGAATTCGATGTCCTGCAAGGCCGTCTTTCAGAATGGTCCAGAAAAAATCCAACTGCCAATTTCCCTTCACGTTTTCAATTGGTCAAAGATCGAGTGATGGGATGCATATGGGACACCCACCAAGAACGTCAACGGTTTTGGCTTTATGGTAGCACCTGGCTATTTATGTTCGATGTTTCTCACGACTTTCCTCTTCCTAGGGCCATAAGCGGAGAGAGTGTTGCAGGTGGAAAATGGGCTAACGGGCAGAATCCGTCAAAGAAACGTAAGCGACAGCTTGATGATGATAATCCAAGAAAAAAGAATAGCGGTGCCGGTGACACGATACCCCAGATGCAGCTTCTTGGCCCAGGCCGAAGGATGCGCAAGTTTACTAGTGGTAAATCTGATGAATCCACTTGGATTCATTTGGGTGCAAGGTTGGCGCCAGAGTCCGATGAAGAGCCAGAGGATGCAGACCTTGCATTGTCTGGTCTACGCCGTGGGCTTCAGCAAGATAACGGTAGTGATTCGGATAATGACGAAGAAAAGCCTTTCAAGTCGGCTTCTGGTACTCTTAATGATCAAGCGGATAAAACGGGCCCCCCAAAAAAGGACTGGCAGCTAAAGCGCAAGTCGGAGCAAGATGTTGCGGTGAAAAAGCATGGACATAGCGAGACTTGGTGGCATACTTTCAAGTATCGACCCATTTTGGGTATAGTACCGATTGGAGACTGGAGTACTCCTCTTGAGGTCGTTCTTGTGGAGAGGCCGCCATGGGACCTGGACCTTCCACCAAAGTTTGTTGGGAGTCATGAGCGAGAGGAGTATTGATTCCCCTTGGGACGATGGCCGGTATTGATCACGCCAGAACTATTCTCCTTTAAGATTTCCATAAAAAAATTTTTAATCAATCAATCAATTCTTAACCGTCCGTTCAAACTTTGCTATGTCCGTGAAGCAAACATGCTGCGATATATGTTCCGAATGTTCTCTTCCTAACGAATGAAAAGGCTTCTCAGTATCTATATCCCAGTTTATAGACGAGCCCACAGGGGCTGGCCCCATCAACAGCGGTATATTTCTTTTATATTCTAAGGTTTGTGATTTGCCTAAGTTCGCCTTGGGGGGGATTGTAATGGCCGCGTAAGCGTCCGTGGAAGATGTTCCGATGACAATTGTTGTCACGCTCGCAGAGGATTTCCGAGTGAAACACACAGCGGGCAAAGCGCAGCATAAGATGCAACGTAGCACAAGATGATCAAGCAAGACCTACGCAGTCTAGTCCGTATGATTCTGTTGCTCGCAAAGACGGACATGCAGATTGGTATGCACGTAACTCTGGTACCAATGGAGACATTGCATACGGGAGGCGATGATAATGCCAAGATTGCGTGTACGTCGAGCACGATATGCGAGTAGAAACAGTTACGAGTACCTCAGAGTATTTCAACATTTAGGAATTTAAGTTCGATGCCGCGTCAGGATCATTTTAACAATCTTGCGGGCGCACGACAGCCACAGCAAAGTTCGATGGTGGTTGCACGGGTATTCTGCATGCTTGCGTGGCTCGGCCAAGGACCTAGGCCCTTTCTAGCAAGCGATGACCTTTGACGCGTGTTGCGTGCTCCTGCTCACCCCAGGCCTACGAATCTAGGTATTGAAAGGGTCCGCTTTGTCTGTTGCGTCGTTTCATCCCGAAGCTATCTCGTCCTCTTTTGCATCTGAATCTGAACCTCAGGCACACCGCTGCCGCTGTTCGCGATCAAGGTGGCAGACCCGGTCTCAAGAAACTTTTCATCTGTTGCAAAAGCAACCCCAGTGCCCAGACCCTAACCACTCAAAGTCCGACTGCGGCAAGCCCTTTTTGCACCAGAAGGCTAAACCTGGCATCCTCTCCCTTCAAAGGCTGAACCGCCCACTTCAACCAGAATAGCCCACCGCTGAATCCTCCTAATCCTCCTAATCGCAGCGAACAGCGCCAACGCCTTTGCACTACACACATTTCCGTGTTGCGGCAATCTTTGGCAATTTTCGCAATTGTCCGCGAGTACCCTCGTGGGTGATTGGCTGACCTAGCGAGAGCTTACGCGTTGCGTACACCCTCCTTCTGCACCCTCCTTCATCTATACTCTTCTCCATTATTCCTACTTCTTCACCCACAACACTTCATCCAACCTCTTGCGCATTCGAAGGACTTGTGCTGTCGCTTTACGACTCATTGAAAACTCGGAGTAACCGTTATTTCGTCGACCACTGGGTGCTGCGCCGCTGCCGCTTCATCATCCGGGCTGTGCAAGACCTGCGGTCGCAGCCTGGAACAATCATAGCTCGATCCTCCTTGATTCTTTTCCAGTCCTCAAGACATCCCGGGGACACCACATCCAAGTTCTACATATTCAACGACACCATTTGCGCAAGCACCTCCAGTGTTAAGGATGGCCGACGCCAACGCCACCCAGCGAGGGGTTCCGGCCTCTCACATCGACAGCGACAAACTCGCACAGGACATCACGGAACGATTCCGACAGGTCTTGAGCACGAAGCGGATGAATGAATTAACAACCCGATCAGTAAATTCTCGATCAGCGTCGCCGGCACCTCGAGACTTCGGAACACCTCAACCGCCTTCACTACACAACGCACCACCACCATCATACTCATCATTGCGAAACATCCCCTTGGTGCCTCAATCTCCTCAAGATCCTCGCTCGGTCCGATTCAAGAACATGCTTCTGTCGTTATCGANCATGCCAATACGATGGGAGAACCCAGGCCTGCTCGATGAAGCCCTACGAGTCGTACCACTGGAGCAGATATACAACGAAGCGGAGGAAGAGAGTCAAATACTGCAGGCCGAGGCAGAGAGTCTGGGCGACGGCAAGAAGGCAGCCTGGGGATACCAGGATTGCGTAGTTCGAGCTTTACTGCGATGGTTCAAGCGATCATTTTTCACCTGGGTGAATAATCCTCCCTGTTCAAGATGCTACTCTCCAACAATCGCTGTCGGCATGGCTGCTCCCCTACCCGACGAGCAAGCACGTGGCGCCAATCAAGTCGAACTATACAAGTGCTCTATCGAGGGCTGCGGAGTATACGAACGATACCCAAGATATAACGATGCATTCGTTCTCCTGCAAACAAGAAAAGGTCGTTGTGGAGAGTGGGCCAATTGTTTCAGCATGTTGTGCAGGGCGGTTGGTTCAAGGGTTCGATGGGTCTGGAACAGCGAGGATCATGTTTGGACCGAGGTTTATTCCGTTCACCGGAAGAGATGGATTCATGTTGATGCATGCGAAGAAGCATGGGATAAGCCACGGCTGTACACAGAAGGTACGTGCTATTTGATCCGTTGATCTTCGCCTCTCTGAATTAGTGCTAACTCCGACCTATGCAGGCTGGGGTAAGAAGCTTAGCTACTGCATTGCATTCTCAGTCGACGGTGCTATGGATGTGACTCGAAGATATGTTCGCAACCCTACGAAGCATGGTCTCAAACGGGACCGGACCCCCGAAGCTGTTCTTCTATACATTATGGACGAGATCCGTGCCATGAGGCGGAGTAACTTGTCCAAGCAAGACAAATTCCGACTCGAAGGTGAAGATATGAGAGAGAACCGGGAATTACGACACTATGTCATCTCATCGATAGCTATCGAAGTTAGCAAGATCAACCCAGTAGACATTCTCAATGGACGACGAGGGCACCCTCGTCCTGACCCCGATGCCGAGAAAGTCTTGGAAGGTCGACAAAGCGGTTCTACAGAATGGAGACGCGCAAGAGGCGAAGGTGGTCGTGGCACTCCGAACCAACAGAACCCTCGCGACCAACATCCACGGTGAAGCATCAACAACCCTACGGCGCTTTCACCCTCTCTCATTAATTCGACACAGTCGACTTCAAAGCACTCTATCAATACGCCTCAATTGGCGGCCGCATCTGGCCATCAATCCTTAGTGCTTGATTCCGGCGGCTACATCCAGTCCGCTCACTTTGGACAAGGACTGATCCTTCATATATACCAACACCATCCAGATACCACATATGTAGCCTATACGCTCTTGTACGCTAAACATATTGATATCAGCATACTATCGGTCCACGGCGCAAAGGAGTTACACGGCGCATCTGCAGGGATTTCGTATTTTTGGTATCTACATGATCTCTGTTTCTACTTTTGAGGTTTGTTGAAACTGTTTTACCATGCGGTCTACTCGCCTGGCAGGCGTTTTCATTTACTATTATCTTGTCTTCAGCATTTGTTGCGGGGCGCGAAGAGCTCAGTTTTTTTCGAAGTGTGTTTTACGGCTATTACCCTTCTACCCGCGCATGCACGCATTGCGCTGTTTCTACCGTTGACATTTGGTTCTGGTCTGGCGACTCGCTTTCATTTTGTTATTTGAGGTACAAACAGTACAGCGAAAGGCTTAAATCTGGTCTTTTGTGCTACAACTTTTCTTTTTTGTTATGCATGGAGAGTGGGTTATCGAGGCACGACGTGATGCTCTTCACGGATCGTCAAGTTTTTTTGTCTAATGGGATTTTGTCGCGAATGAACACGACATGAAGGCTTTTGGTCATGTCGGAGGCGATAAGGGGAAAACCGATGTGTTTGGTGGAGTGACGGCGGGGAGAGGGGGCCACGCGGCCCGTAAGCCGGGTTGTTAGAGAATCCGATAAGACTTATCTGCATTTACTCTCTTCGGCTCCAGCTCAGTTTGCAACTTCTTTTGTGATATGAGGTACTACAAGACTGCCTAATACAGGTCTATCGTGAAATTTTGCGTGGTATTGGGTGGTATTGTCAATGCTGGATGTAGTGCGACCCATTCGTGGACGGTTCGGGTTCCTCGCAAAGAGAGACGGCTTCGCCATAATCCACGTAATTGGCCACATGTGGTTGACGAGGACTCGTTCGCTTGCTGCGGAGAAGTGCGCAGTTAAGTCAGCTTTTTCCAAGGGTTTCTATTATTAGCCAAGAAGATGCTTGGCGAGGCCCGTCTCCCTCGCAAGGCAAGGTGTGGGGCTTGAGCGCGCTCTCCGACCCGTGTGTGCCGTGCTAGAGTTAAGGGAAATTTTGAGGGTATTCAAGGAATAGGGTGTCGGGCAATCATCTATTTTGAGGGGGTGCGTTGCATAATCGCTGTCTAATTTGTTTGTTCAATGCCCCAGGGTCGCCGGGCAGGGTCCACTATTTAGGGCATTGTCGCTGGCAACACAAAGCTTGCCCCAAGAATTTGAGAGGGCGTAACAGCTCGGTAGGCATGNTGCCAAAACTTAAAGGCTTGAGGCTTGTGCAAATACCAAGAGCCGTTATGTGGATATTTTACCTAAGGGCAGCATAATATTTCATAGTCGAAGCTTAAAATCTGCTGCTGACGACCGGGAAGCGTAGGATCTGAGGCGCACCGCCATCTGATTATCGTTTTGACCAGGTAGAGCAGTGTTCGTCGCTTTTTGAGGCTGTGGCTAGCCCAAACATCTCCCGGTTCTGCACAGACCCTACTTTCTTCAGCTGTGCCCTCCTCATCTCACTTGTGCCACTCCTACAAAAAGCCTCTGCCTGTCGCACTCGACCGAATTTTCTCATCGTTCTATCCACTTGCGTGTTTCGTACTTTTTTACGACCTCTCTTTTCCTTTTCGCGTTTACGATTAATCGTGCGTCACAAAGGGGTTATCCGCTTCACGATCGCTAGTTGAGAGACGAGGCATTAAGAAGGCGACGATTTTTCTGCCTCACGGGAAGAAAAGAGAACCCAAACCGCAAAAATGGGCAAATTAGGACGATTCGCGTGCATATTCACGCCAATGGCTCTGACCATTGCCTCGCTCTTATGTTTGTGCCTGGCCCTCTCAGGCCAGCTGAACAAGAACAATTCGTTCCAGAACAGCCTGTACTTCTTCAAAGTAAGCCTCGCAACCCTCTCCTCTGTCCAACATATCATATATCTACTTGGCTTTGAATGGGAGCAGCCATATTAACAGATATCCAGGCTGATACGAAGAATTTCTCGGAAAATCCAAACATTCTACCAAACGAAAACGTCGACTCCACGCTCCTCAACGCCCTCAAGAACTCTGCTTCAGCCAAAGATCTCAAGGACTTCTACAAGGTCGGTCTATGGAACTACTGCGAGGGTGACACAGACGACAAGGGTGTCGAGACCGTCACCTACTGCTCGCCCCGCAAGACGGCGTTCTGGTTCAATCCCATCGAGGTGTGGGATCTGGGCAACACGACCGTGCAGACACTGTTCCCCAAGGAGCTCCAGAACGGCTTAAGTGCATACGAGAAGGTTGCCAAGTGGATGTTTGCGGCATATACACTTGCATTCTGGATCACCCTTGCCGAGATCGTGCTTGGAATCTTCGCCATCTTCAGCCGCTGGGGCAGCCTCGTTACCACCATTGCCTCAACTGTAAGTCTCCTTCCAGTCATTTCCACCAGCCCGAAGAATACTAACACAGCGTACCAGGCGTCCTCCATCTTCATCACCGCGGCCGCCATCACTTCGACAGCGCTATACGGTGCTCTCGCTGGCTCGTTCGAGACGGCGCTGAAGGAGTACGAAATCAAGGGCTCCGTCGGCACCAAGATGCTTGCGCTCGTCTGGCTTGCTGTTGCGTTCTCGCTGGGCGCCGGTCTCTTCTGGCTGTTCAGCACGTGCTGCTGCTCTGGCAAGTCGAACAAGAGCAAGAAGATGGTGGTTGAGAAGACGCCATATACATATGAGCGCGTCGCAAGCCCGTACCTGGGCGCACGAAACGGCCATGAGGATACCCTGCCTCTGAACCCCGTGCCGCACAGCGGCCCGTCGCAAAATTCGGCCTATGAGCCCTTCCGGCAGACTAAGGTGTAAAACCGCCTATAGTTCCGAGAGTAATATCTGTAGGGTTCTCTTTATATGTGGCAGACGCGGTCATGTGGGACACTAAGGGATGGAGCAGGGGTTTGACGAGTACGTGTTCATGGACAGGCGTTTAGTGGACTAGTCCATTCTATGGGCTAGTTTGGTTTTTGAGAACCCATCAAATTATCCTGTTCTACCCGCTGGTTAAGCGGCTATGATTTATTGTTGTGAGCTTGGAATATAGCCGCGAGCCTTTGATCACTTTTTTGGGGGTCGGATTATCCGGTGCATGTGTAATGTAATTCCATATACGTACTAACTGCCGTTCGTTGCTGGAATATGTAAAGAACAACTTTTAGCTCACTCAATGCATGGACTTTTTCGTAGGATTTCTGGTCTTGTATTTTTCAGGTGTCGCTAGTGAGTGATCAGCCGGAGTGTGAATAGTTTTGTCCTGCTTCGCTTTCTTGGTGTTCTTCTTCGCCTTCTCAGTCTCCTCATCGACAAGTTCACTCGCATCCTAATCCGCATCCTCCCCCTCCACCCTCTCCTCCTCCCAAACCAACCAGCCTACTACTACAACCGTCCCCAACGCCAGCGTCGCACCAGCCAAACTCTTGCAGAACGACCACAGTGAAATAGACGCAAGCCACCGAAAGAACGGCGTCACGAGCTGCCTCCTCTCATTCTCAAGATCAGGGTTCACAGAGTACAGAATGGCGATTAGAATGAGTGCGATGATGCCGAGAAAGACGACGGTTAAGACCTGAATGACCGCGAGTAAGATGGAGATATTCTTGGTCGTGCGCAGGACTTTGAAGCCGGCGGCAACGAGCGGGGTGACTTGCTCAAAGGCAGCGTTTATTTCGCGGGAGTATGGGATGCCCATCTTGCGGGGCGTCTCCGGGCAGAACTTTACCTCAGCGAACTTAGACGTGATTTTTTAGCTAGCGTTGGAATAACCTCTGCCGTCTTCCGAATTGCAAAATCACGTCTAACCTTTACCTCAGCAAGCTCAGACCATAGAATCAATTAGCGGACATACGTATATCCGCAAGCGGATATCGCTAACCTTTTTTGTCAAAAAGTTGATTCTATGGTCTGAGAGACTTTTCCAGCATTTCTTAAGCGATCCGACTTTGTTTGTATGTGGAGCAGTCACCTTCTTGGACGAAATTGATCTACCCCCCCACGGCAGCTATTATCCTAGAAATACCGTTAAATTAATCCGCAGAAGCAGCTCTATAATCGATCAATATATCTACCCCATCAGCCCCCGCGATGTTAAGCAGAAAGCGCCGCCGAACGGGCGATTCGCCTACGCAGGCTCTGCACGAGGCTCTGCACGAAGCTCTGCACGAAGCTCTGCACGAAGCTCTGCACGAAGCTCTGCACGAAGCTCTGCACGAAGCTCTGCACGAAGCTCTGCACGAAGCTCCGCACGAAGCTCCACGAAGCTCTGCATACGGAGGCTTTGCACGAAGCTCTGCGTACGGAGGCGGCTCTGCACGACGGCTCTGCGTACGACGGTTCTTCGTACAACGGTTCTGCATGCGACGGTTCTGCGTACGACGGTTCCGCGTGCGACGGTTCTGTGTACGACAGCTCTACTACGGAGGCTCTATATAAAAGCTTTGTGCAGAGCTTTATGTAGAGCTTTATGCAGAGCCTCCGCACGCAGAGCTTCGTCCGTACAGCCTACCCAAACAATAACTACCGAAGGTACTCTATACGTCTGTAATACAGCACCTAATACTATAGCAACTATTTTAGTATCTTATTTAACCTTTTACCTTTTTATATAATAAGTTTTTATAGTAATATACTATAGGCTAGTTTAAATATCTATAACTTAGTAGTCGGCGCATAATGAGGTTTTAGTAAGTATATTATACACTATAATATAGACGCTATATGTCCGCCAGGCTATAATAGGTTCTTTAGGGTGGCTATTATAGATCTATACGAGTTTTATATATATTAGCTAGCGTTTAATAAAGTTATATATAGTTACGGGATTCCTAATAACGCTTTTTTTTTTTTAACGAAAATGATCTTAACTCTGGGGGGTTGTGGGCTAATTTAGACCCAATATCTATAAAATATTAGGTCGTCTCTCTAATCGATCAACTTTTGGTAGTATTTTAAGCCGTTGTAGTTAAGCAATTCGACCGCGAATATAGGAAAAATCATGGGTATTGTCACGGCACTAACCTGACGCATACTGTTTCATACTGTCTCGTACTATTCCCTACTGTTGGCTGGCCCACCACTAGCGACTTGGCGGCCGGCCCTACTATTTATATACAATACCCCCTTTCTACCTTCTTCCCCTCTTTATACCACAACGTAGTTATTTAGTCTACTTTATTGCAGCACTATGACAGTTTGTGGTATCTTTAATTTGCGCCCCATCGCGATCACTAATTCCCTATACCCTAGCTAATTAACCTCCGCCCTAGAGCAATCGCGACCTACGCGCACCTCTGCTAAAACCAACACGTCCCTAGTATAGTCCTAAAACAATCCTTAGTTTTTACCTAGCGCCTAAATGGGCGACACCAACGACGCCAAAATGGCCAAAACCTAGAACCCCCGCAACGTTTTCGCAGACCTATTTACAGAGACATACCCTAATATCGCGTGGATAATCCGCCGCTCCCTACCATACCCTAAGACCTTTAAGCCTAGTAAAGCTTACCTTACCCTTGTTAACTATACTAATAAGTTCCTTAATAATATTAAAGTAGGACTATAGTGTATATATAACACAAACACTACTAATAAGAAAGCTAATGAAAACCTTAGTGCCCTTATTACTTCCTAGATAGGAACTATCAACTCCTAGGCAAAGACTATTACCATTCTAAAACAATTAACCCCTATAACAACGGTAGTAACCTAGCAAAAAAAACGGAGATCTAAAGACCCGCCAATATTTAGCGGAAAAGGCACCCTACTAAAATAATAAGCTAATTTCGAGACCTAGCACATTAAGATTAAGGGAGTCTTCGACCGGGACTAGGACTACTTTAACATAGTTTAGTCCCAGATCCTTTATATCTCGGACATACTAGAGGACAAGGCCTATAAGTTTATTAAGTAGGGCCTAGAGCTTATATACAAGAACCTAAACAACATATTTACGTAAAAATGGCCTACTAAGGAAGATATACTTAAAGACCTTACTATCTACTATAAGGTCCTTAATATAACCTAGGTCGCAAAGAACAAGCTTAACCATTTCCCCTAAGGCAAGCGTAATTACTAGTCCTAAAAGGAAGAGCTTAACAAGCTAATAGTCCGCACTAAGAAGACAGACGAATAAAAGGTAAACCTACTCTAAAAGTTTATCTCTCTAAAGATAAAAGAGCTAGTACTTAAACTAGCCTATAAAATTAATAATAGTAACTATATAGGTTAGAGTAAGTAGATAGATATATTTACTAAAAACCTCGCAAACCATATACACTAAGCCAACCTTAAAAAGAATGCTAACTACCGCCTACCTACCTAAGCCCCTGCCCCTATATTAACCCTAACCCTAGTAGTAACTAGAGAACCTATAAACCTTAATAAAATCTTAGACATAGAGCGTAAGCGCCGCGTTAATAATAGACTATACCTTACCTATAGCCTNCCCAGCCACTAAAAGGATACCTATAACCCCGCTAAGATAGCAAACTTAGTCCTAATACCACCCTATTAAACGACGCGAATAAATAACCGCGGACGTAATAATTATAGAGTCTATTATAGACGCGGTAACCGCGAAGCCTATTATAGCCACAGTAAATAACCCCCCCCCTTTAACCCTATAGCTTAGTTACTTTAAACTATACCCTATATAGGAGCCCAACCTATTAACAACGCCTAGTATTAGCGACTTCGCGCTAGCAAATACGAACACAGCTACGTCATTAGCGAGGTATTGTTTTCCTATACCCCAACTAAAATAAAAACAGACACTACTAGCCAGATAGACACTAGACCACCCCACTAAAACAGCCCTATACCCCAGTCGTTAAAAGGCAAACCCTTAAACTAAGTCGCGCCTAAGGGTCTAAACTATATAAGAAGGAAGATAAGAAGATTAGGTCCCTATTACTAAATCAATTAGTCCTTTCTATTAGTAAACTACTACTTAATCTTAGATTAGCAAACAGTAATAAGAAATTAATCCTTATTTAAACCTAACTCTCCTTATTACGTAACCTATACCCCTAAGTTTATATTAATATAGTAAGCCTAGTGGACTCCGGTAGTACTATAATAGCATTTACCAACGCAAAGTCTATTATAAAAAAGTATAACGTTATAACTAAGAAGCTACTAGCACTTAGGCCACTGCGCCTTATAAATAGCATCCCAACTTCGCTTATTATAGACTACTTCACCACCTAAATATTAATTAGCCTCCATACTAAAGCTATACTCTTTTTTATTACCAAACTCTCACCCACTACCCTAATTATCCTAGGTATGCCCTAGCTTCAAAAGCACGAGCCCTATCCTAGCTTTAGGAAACTTAAAATCCGCTTTAACTTAAACTACTACTCTAAGCACTGCCTCCCGTAAGGGATAGCCAACGTTAGTAGGGACGCCCTACGTGGATATTTAGCACTACTAAGCCTAGTGCCTAGGACTATATACAAAGCCTTAATAGTAAAAGACGTTCCTAATAAAGGGGAGCCTATATAGCTGCAAAGAAACAAGATAATAGAAAACTAGACTAACCTAGCACTTAAGACCAAAACGATAGGCTAGCCAGCCCTACTAAGACCAAGAAAGAAGGTCTACTTCGCGCCGCTACTACTAAAAAACTAACCCTAACCTAGGCACCATTTAAACCCTAGCCGCCCAGCCCAATACCTAAAACTAAGCCATATACTATATACGCACACTATAGCTCGCGTTATAGTAAGGACTAGCTATAAAACTACCAAAACCCAAATAATAGAAACCGCGCCACCGTAACGCCTAACCTTACACCCATCTCCCGCGCGTACCATATAGGGCCGCCGCCTCGTTTCCGCCCCCCTAGGCCGACTAAGCTATACCAGCCTAGCCGTAGCACCAGAGAGCTAGACATGCCCTAACCTAGACGATATTAAATACACCTATACTATTAATTTTACCCAGTTCTATAAGTAAAAAAACGTAAAGGTAATAAGGATCTATATAGCAAAGCTAGTAAAACTAGTTAAATAAAATAAGCACCAATAGCTACTTAAAGAGCTACCTATAGGCCTAATAGAAGTACCAAACCTATTAAAAAGGTCTTTCCGCCGGCTAGTAAAAGGCAACTATATAATAAAGGAAGCCCGTAAAGCGCTCCCCCCCTATTTCTATAACTTCCTTAAGACAAATCTAAAAACTAAACCCAAGCTTTTATATTAGAAGATAGTCGACACCAATATTAAAAAATTCCTAAAAGGTAAACCAGGATTAACCCGCGAAGATATTCTACAACGCCTATTAAAGGAGTTTAGTAAATATATTAAGCACTTCCTCCCTAAAAATATAAATAAGCTGCCCCCTTACCAACCATAGGACTATAAAATTAAGATTACCCCTAGAAACTAAGCCCCATACTATAAAAATAAACCACTCTTACCTACTAAACTTAGGTATATAAAGAAGTAAATTAATAAGATACTAAATAAGGGTTTTATCCGCGAATCGACCTTACCAGCTACCATACTACTCCTCCTCGCTACTAAGCCTAATAGCGGTATATAAATCTACCATAACTACCAAGGCCTAAATACAGTCACTATTAAGAATTAATACCCACTACTACTAATCCGCGAGACACTTAACGCACTTTATAGCGCTAAGTACTTTACTAAACTTAATATAATTGCTACGTTTAACCAGATCCGGATTACGAAGGGCTATAAGTAACTTATAGCATTTATTACCCAGTTCGGACTCTATAAGATGCTAGTTATACCATTTAGCCTCTATAACGCACCCGCTACATTCCAAAACTATATTAACTATATTCTATATAACGCCCTTAATAACTACTGCACTGCCTACCTTAATAACGTCCTTATCTTTTTTAAAACACGCGCTAAGTATACTAAGCATATAAATAAAGTTATCCAAAAACTCAGTAATGCTAGACTTTAAATTAATATTAATAAGTCTAAGTTCTACTCTACTAAAATAAAATACCTCAGCTTAATTATTTTAACTAATAGCATAACCATAGACCCTAAGAAGATATAGGCCTTATAGAAATAGAAGGACCCAATATTAATTAAAGAACTATAACAATTTCTCGGCTTCGCGAACTTTTACTAACAATTTATCCAAGGCTACTCTACTATCACTATACCTATAACAAAACTTCTAAAGAAGGATATTAAATAGCTATAGGGACTAGAATAAGCCAAATTATTTAAGGCCCTTAAGGGAGCCTTTACTTTAGCACTAGTACTAGCATACTATAACTATATAAAGAAAACAGTGGTAGAGATAAACGTATTAAATTAGGCTTTTAGCGGAGTCCTTTCCTAGTATAATAACGACGGAAAATTAAAACCGGTCGCATTCTTCTTTATAAAGCACTCTGCGCCAAAATATAACTATAAGATCTATAATAAAGAACTCCTAGCTATTATTAAGGCTTTAAAGGAATAGCGTCCTAAGCTATAAGGGACTAAGAAGCCGTTTAAAATTATTACCAACCATAAAAACTTATAGACGTTTATAACTACCAAGCAGCTAAACTAGCGCTAAATCTAGTAGGCAGAGTTCTTTTTACAGTTTAACTTTATAATTATATATAAACCCAGCAGTAAAGCTACGCTCCTTAACGCCCTAAGCTAGCTACTAAAAATAAGGCCTAAGGACGCTAATAATAAACGCCTCCGCCACCAAGCCTAAGTCGTTATACCGCCCTAAAAAGTTAACCCTATAATCTTAAAAAAATTACTATATAAGTCCTATAACTCTAACAATATAGAGTTCGTAGCCGCTTTAGACCCTAAAATAGCCAAAAAGTTACTAAATAAGTTAATTTAACTAAAATACCAGGAGAACGAACTTGCAAGAGATATAGTGGCAGCCCTATATAATTAGAAAGCTCGCCGTTAGCTAAAGAAAATTAGGAAATTACTTTATTGCGATAAGTTAGAATATAGTATTATTAACAAACAGATCTACTTCCGCCAATATCTCTTCGTCCCTAACGCCCTAGACCTCTACCTAAAAGTTACCCATTACTTTTATAGCAGCGGCCCTACTAGTTACCCTAGCCGGGTTAAAACTCTTAACCTCTTAAACCAAACATACTAGTGGCTAGGAATCTCCCAGTTTACAGCTACCTTCGTTAAAGACTATACCCTATACTTTCGCACTAAGACCCCCCATTCTACCCTATTTAGTTTTTTAAAGCCACTAAAATTACCTACCTACCCGTAAACTAATATCTTAATTAACTATATTACAACGCTGCTAGTATACTAACGCCACGGTAAGGCATATAAACATATCCTTATTATTATGGACCGCCTAACTAAAATATAACACCTTATTCTAGTAACAGGACTCTTAATAGAGGAGTTAGTTAATGGCTTTGTTAACAACGTATATAAGCTCTATAGTGTACTAAGCATAATTATCTCTAATTACGGCATATAATTTATTAGCGACTTCTAGCGATAACTAAGTAAACGCCTTAAGACAACCTTGCGACTAAGCTTAGCCTAGCACCTAAAAACAGACGGCTAAACTAAAATTATTAACGCCGCTATAAATAAATACCTTTATACTTTTATTAGCTTTATATAAGATAACTAGGTTAACTACTTACCGCTTACTAAGTTTACTACAAATAACCAAGTTAATAAAAGCATAGGCATCTCCCCGTTTTTTATAAACTATAGCTTTAACCCTTACCTTAGAATTAAGCCTGCTGGCCCCCGCCTACTAATACTATTAGCACAAGTAAAGAAGAAGTTCTTTTACGTAGACTTTATAGCTAACCGCTTTAAGCGGATATTAATATAGCTTAAGGCCCTAACCTGGATTTTATAGTAACGCTATAAAGATAATACTAATACCCATAGGGACGAGAGCGTATTATTCTACGAAGGTGATATAGTTATAGTTAGCTTAAAAAATATAAAGATAAATAGACCTAAGAAGAAATAGGACAATAAATGGGACGGCCTGTACCCCGTACTTGCAGTATACTAAAGGGCAGTTATAGTAAACTTTTTAGACCACATCTAAGTAAACAAATCCTTTTATATATCTAAGGTCCGCCTCTAGGCTACTAAAAAGATCCCTAGCCAAGCAAATATTAATACTATAGAGCGCTGTAATATATAAAGACGAGTAGTAGAAAGAGATAATAACGGCAATATAGAAAACAAATAGGAGTTTAAGAAAATCCTTAATGTATATAATAAAGACCCCTAGAGCCTAACTTATAAGATTAAATAGAAATATTATAAGGATATAACCTAGTAGTTAAAGGAAGACCTAAAGGGTTACGAATAAGCTATATAGCGCTTCTATAAGTAACACCCTAAGAAGCCAAGACCCCCAAACTAGGCACAAGATAAGGAAAAGTTATGCTAAGGTCGCGGCCGACCACCGCATTAAAATTTATGGTGGTTAAGATGTTATAGAACTTCGACCGGCAGTTAAAGTTATCTAATTAGCTAAATTCTCACTAAGAAACGCCACACGGACCAATTTAGGTGGCGGTATAAAGTTCTACCAACCTTACTCACTAAACTAACTAATTAGGATTTTCTATGCCCGGCATAGAAAATCGCCATTAGCTCGGTTAAGGGCGGTAAGCAAAACTAATATCTTTACGGTAGAAAATAGGCAACCCCGTATACTGCCTATTTTTAAGTTATCTATTTAGTTTAGGGACCAAACCGTCTAGGGGAGAGGAGTACTATCACGGCACTAACCTAACGCATACTGTTTCATACTGTCTCGTACTATTCCCTACTATTAGCTGGCCCACCACTAGCGACTTAGCGGCTGGCCCTACTATTTGTATACAATACCCCCTTTCCACCTTCTTCCCCTCTTTATACCACAACGTAGTTATTCAGTCTACTTCATTGCAGCACTGTAACAGGTATTGTCGGAGCGCCTAAGAAACCTTGGAATTGTGGCTCAGACGTGATTCCAGTGGTTTCGCATAAACGTAGTTAGTTAGCTTGCGGACCAATTGAAAATCCGCACCAATGGAATCACGTCTAAGCTTGCTAAGGTAAGTCTAACCTTACCTTAGCAAGCTTAGACGTTGTCTCGTTCCCAGACCTTCTTGCCAAGCCTTACTTTGCCAAGACGCTAACCGCTTTTGGCAAGATCTTCGTAAGAAGGTCTAGTACACGGTTCGGATTTTTATTGACCCGAGGTACGAGTGGTCTATCCTTTTAGGTTCGAATTTTCAAACCCTCGCCAAGCCGGCTTCTGATTGGTTAGACAAAAAAGAGCGCGCGGTAAGTTGTGGCAGAATCCACGTGACGAATATCAAAATATCGCAAACGTTAAAATATTCCAGTATTCCTTTCTGTTGACACCTTAATTAACACTACTATATATTATAAACGTGGCGGAGCCTACTGCAATTAAGTGTATTAAGTGCCATATCTATAACCCCCGCATTAACTTTGTTAAAGACGGCCCGTTAAAGAAGCTTTTAAAGCTATACCAGCTATTTTAGTCAAAGGCACGTTTTCCCTATATATTACTTTTACTTTTACTTACTTTTCTAGAACTCTATATCTAGTTTAAAAAAGCGGAAGGCTTTTATAGGGCTAGGTTCTACTACTAAGAATTATTCTATAAGGCGCTAGTGAACTACTTAACCTAAAAACGACCCCGAGAACGCCTTCCTGCCTTACGGCCAGAATAGCCAAGATACCCCTAAAATAGCTTAACAGCGGAAGATAATTAGGGCAATATAACGGGAGTACCGTATTCTTAATTGGCGGGGTAAAGCTTACTTGCCTACTCCTCCATTATATATTATAGATAAAGCTCCATATAGTAGAAGAAGCACTTTAGATGACCTAAATACGTCCTTATCGGAACTAGCTCTTATACCTACTTAAGCGCTAATACCACCTTTCTTATAATAAGTTCCGACTATAGCTATATTACTACCTATTTCGGCTGTTAATTAGGAGCGAATTAAGAAGTTTAAGAGTATACTATAGGCTAAATATATAGAGACGTGCAGTTATTATAAGGAGTAATAGTTCTAAATAGGCCTAGCTATGGAGGGTAATAGTATAGGTATATGTAAAGCCTGCATTAAGGATGCTAATAGCCTTAAAGATCTAACCATTCCTCCCCTATTTAGTAAAAGTAATAGTGACTCTTAATCTGGGGCCTATTCCTAGCTTTCTACCTATACTTACCGCGGTAAAAGAGCTTCTAATTACACGCGTATACATTTATCTGCAAGTTGTGCGTATACGCGGCCAGTAATATTGCTATACTAGGTGAGCATGAGAGTGAGAGTGGTGAGAATGGTGAGAAGTGAGCTTGGTGTACTGAAAGATGAATAAATAGGTACATTTATTCTTATAGTCAGCGGCAGTAGTGGCCAAGGTTTGGGCGATGGTTACATCAACCTGAGATGGTACAAACTATGCTCGAGCCATCAATTTCATACTGTGGTTGTCCATCAACAATCCTGTCGAGCACCCCCTCAGTCATCATCTCCACTTAAGGCCTTCGATTTTAATATCACTGGTTGCACCTCCAAGTCAGCCGAAATAGGTAGTCCACGCTCAGCCGTAGTTCCGCCTTACCTAGCATCACGGCATTGAATCTCTCGTTCCCTTGTCATCATCCTACGCAACAACCTTCTACTCCAAAGAAGATCATGCCTTCGACAGATCAAATGGGTCCGTCGTATCTAACCTACTAGTTATCAGGAACGGATACGATCAATGCCGTCATAGTGGCTTGGGAAGTCCAGCTCGGAGCAAGCGTCTTAATAATGCCTGGTTGGGGACAGGTGAACAGCTTCATGAAAAACCATCGAAAATTTCGATATCGCTTACATGTCTAATCACTAAACTCCAAGCCACTTTTACCTCAGCCAACATCAATTGTAATCTCTATATCACAGTTCTCGAAACGCCACCTTATGCATTCAATCACGAGATCTTACTCGTCTTGGAGGAATCCCAACAACAAGGGTCGAGTTCGCTGACTACTAAAGGATAGCTGATGCACTCCGAAGATCTACAAGTATGCAGATAGGGTGGTAACGAACAACTCCTGCGTGCGCACTCGCGGAGGTAGTCTACGACAAGCTTTTCGTGTGAAAAATACCTCTACGGATTCAGTACGAACGTAGCTACGAACATGTATACAATGGTTTACACAGCCACGTCGACCGATGTCGCCACTACTTCTATAAATCAATACACAGGCACAGAAACCGAGTACGTCGTAGGCAAGAGAGCAGCCTCGACAGGCCAAAACGCTCTCTTATCTAGCCTAGGCAAGCTAGTCTCACCCATTATCAGCACAGTGTGCCCATCGCTCCCTGCGCCACCATTCACTTTATCGCAACGTCTATCATCACAGATGCTATCCCCAAGACTGAATCGATCGCAACCACCACTACCACTACTACTGTACCCTCGGCGATGACGACGACGACCCCGACAGTTGGTGCCGTAGAGATGGTGGCCATCGTATCAGGATACACGCTTGTGTATGGGCCGGTCGACGGCTGCGTCTACGCGCCGCACGGCCAAGCGGAAACCCTCTACGGAGGGTTCGGAGATGCGGCCGCAGAGAATTGTGAAAAGGTAATATGACGGTAAGCTCGCAGCCCCTCAAGTCCCCCCTCGAAGCATACTAGCTTACAGCTGATGAGCCATTCCAGTGTTCGTAACTGCCTACGGCTAGCCTTGTGCTTTCTTAGTGTTGCAGCGCATGACGGTAGTGGTACGGCCTGCACGCTCTAAGTTTACCATGAGAGTTTGAACCGGTTCATTCCATTCCTACGACCGGCGGACTGATGTCTAGCGTTTCCTGCGGAGATGGCGAGGCGTTTAGCCAGAGCCAGGTGATTTTCAATGGCCCACACCACAACACTACGTTCTATAAATTAGTGCTATGCCCCTTGAATGACTCACCTTCGCCTTGATATGGGACTGGTTGATGTCTTTTCCTTTAGTAAAACCACTTAGTAGTCGGAGGCAAAGAAGTGCATCTGACTCTGTTTTAGGTGATAGGATCTAGGCGTTTATTGAAGGTTCTGTGGTGGAGTTCTAGTACCCGGTTTGAGGATACCGATCGAGTAAATTTGCGTAAATTAGCTTCCGGGATCGAACATATTAACCGGTGCTCTCAAAATCTAGTACTTGGAGGCAAGGGATGCCTGAGCAACGCTTGATTCGCTGCTCGTGCTATGTAACCTTTTGGCAAGATTTAAGGCCTTTGGAGCAAAGCTGATTGAGTAGATCTGCGATTGAGAGCAAACAATTTTGCTTTTTTCAGCGGCACTTCACTGATTTCAGGGACTTTGTTCCCCTTAATACCCCAGGATTAGGGTCCCTTTCCTCAATTAAGCTGGGCGACGTTCCTCTCATTTACATGCATACTCGGGAGGATAGACTGAGGATATTACAGTGTGTCCAAGAGTCAGCGTCGCTAACAGCGTCGCTGCCAAGAGGCTGACAACGTAAGCAGTCAGCGAGCTATAAGACTCCAGCTAGCTAACAGCTTACTACCTTAGTAGCAAGATTTAGTAGTAAGTTAAAGCTTTTAGTAGAAGTTAAGGATATTTAAATCTTCGACTAAGATTATACGTTAGGTAATAAGAAACCTATAGGAATCTCTTACTTAGCTATAGTAAATAAAGTATTTTTCCTAGTATCTTTGTTGCGCACTATAAACCTATTCTTCTATCCCTTAATATAGTAATTTTAGTCCTTAGGTTATTAATAAATTAACTAACTAAAAAAGCTAGGTTAATATAAATATTTAATTAAATCTAGTCGCGAATATAAGTAACCTTAGTAAAGAACCCTATTATATTAAGGGACAATAAAATTTACTATTTTATTACCTATATAAAATATAAAATATAAAATATTTTACGCGTTAGCTAGATAGTAAAATTTCTTTCTTATTAAATTTATAATCTAAGCATTAATGTACTTATATACGTTTTATTACTCCTTATAGACGTTTAGTATCTTATCTAATTTATTATAAGGTCTTATATTTAATTTAAGGCTAAGTACCTTAAGGGCAAACTTACCCTAGCTCTTAAAGAGCTTAAACGTTCTTATATTACTAAGTAAAGGACCCTTTAAGCCTAGATAACTAGTGGTCTTAAGAATATTTTTATTTATTCATTCATAACGAATAATATGCATTGAATATTTTTTTCCCTTATAAATTGAATTATTTATAAGCTTATGAATATATATATAGCTTTTGTAAATATTAAGGTAGATTATATAGTATCAATGCTACGCCGGTCGTTCCTAAAAATACATAGGAACTCAATATTTTGGATTCCTGCGTAGATACCCCCATCGTTTTCAAAGTTCTACTTAACCCCCCCCCAACACCACCAGTATCGCAATACTATAGCTCCCCTATAGTCAGAGTCTATCACATATAGTTATGGCAGTAGTTCTAGTACTTAATCTGAACTATCTAAGCTTAACAGCAACCAATTTGATGACGCTGATACCGACGAAGACTATAACGCGTTATCCTCTAACTAATCCTCCGGTTCTCTCCCACCTAGCTTAAAAAAATAAAAGATTCGCGCAATAAATACTTGGTCCTATGCACGGGAGCCTCGTAAGGGCAAGCTAGTTAAGAATAAGAACGGCAGGCGATATTAGTACTGTGCTGAGTGTATATCCTAGCAAGAGGTAATTACTACCAATATTTGTACGCATCTACATAAGAAGCACGGTATTACCGTTAAGGAGCAGGGCTTAGTAATTAAGAAAGTTATAAAGCAGAGACTTAAGGGCCTATTTTAAAAGCAAGGTGAACCCCAAGTTTAAAAGGTTAAGGAGCAGAAGGAACGTATACTGAGGGAGTTTATTAATTAACCAGTTATTCGAGAGGCTTTAGCGCAGTTAATCGTCGTTCAAAATCTACCGTATAAGGTAGTAACTTGGCCAGAGCTTCGAGCGCTTCTTCTGGCAGTACTCGCTGCTAGTAACGGCAGGTCCTCTACTATGTTTATAATTGGTATCTCTACGTCCAGAAGGTCTATACGGGTACTCGCTACTAGTAATAACAGGTCCTCTATTATATTCACGACCGGCGTAAAGAAGAAGTCTTCTAGCTATAGTAAATAGACTATTTTATTAGCCTTGGTGTTTGCTAGGAAAGCGTTAAGGGTAACTATTTAGAGGCGTTTAGGGTCTAAAGTACTTTAGATAAACTATCTAGAATAGAAGCTAATTAATAGATCTACTTCCGCAAGCCAATCCTATCTAAAAACTATATTATAATTATTAAATAAGCCGCCCTAAAAGGTCTGCAGGCTAATAGTGCGAGAGGTACCCTAGGAGTCGCTAGTAGTAACTATTAGATTATAAGCATTCTAGATTATTATCTAGTTACTATTAAAAAAACGTGTAATAGGTTTATATAAATATAGCGTATAGCGTATAGCGTATAGCGTATAGGTAGGTTAAACCTATAGACGACGTCTTAATTAATAATGTTAATTTGGTACTTATTATTATATAAAGTATATAGGCGGACTTTACCCTAGGGCGTATTTATCGCAATATATACTATAATACGTTTCTTCTCTCCCTTTATATTGGGCCCTAGTTATAGTTAAGAGAGATACGCTACTAGGGCTTTAAGTTTTCTAAAGGCTAAGCTAACTTCTCTTTATTAGTCTACTTCTAGTATTCCTTATAGTAGCCGCCTACGGTCCTTTAACTTGCGTGCGTAGCGCTAGCGTTTAGGGGGTCCCCTAAGCCGTCTAGCTTTTAGGTAGTCTCCCTAGGAGTTTACTTAAAGCGTTGCCCTTTTTAGGTTCTATTCCCTAAACCTAACTCTATAAAGCCTGTACTGCGACCGCGCTTTATATATAATAATTTACTACTACTACTTACGCAATCTTCCGCGAGCTTTATAGTATTAAGTAATTACTCTATATAGCGGATTTTATCAAAAAGGTCCTTAGCGGTTCTTACCCGTTAGGCGAAGTTCTGTTAGAAGAGCTCTGCTTATAGGTAGGCTAGAAGGCTTAAGAACTAAAAGTCTACCTATTATTTAGGATTAATAAAAGAGGTATATAAGAAGAGGTCCTCTAAGCTATATATACGGGCTAGGAAGATATTAAACCTCTAGTTCTCCTTTATAATAGCTATATAGTATATTATAGCATTATTAAAGCGTCTTACTATAGGGTTCCTAATCTAGTCTTAGACTATAGTNTTAAACTTATCCTATAGTAAAGGACCCTTACCCTTAATACCTAACTAGTAATAAACTAGTTAGGTAATTGTCTTTTCTTTTATAANACCTTTANTAGCCTAGCGNATNCGTCGCTTATAGTTATAGTTAGCGTTATTAACCTTAAATTGGTTCTTAACTACGGCAATTTACCAGTTAAAATGCTGTTAAGTAGTACCGCTAATATTAGATAGTGACTTCTTAACTAGGATGTTAAGATTTATTTAGCGTATACGTTCGCTATATAACTTATACTCTTTACTAAAGAGGTAACGGGAGGGCTTTATTAAATCGATAATGCTTTATAAGTTAGCTATTTTCTTAGCTAGCTTATCTAGCTCCTTTATATTAACGGTATTAGGTAAAACGCTTGTAACCTTACTAAGCTCCTATTAAGCTTAGGTATATAAGTTAAACTAGTCTCTAGTATTTATAAATGTCTAATTATTTTAAGGTTTAGAAGGTGGCTTAGATACTACTAATATGCTTCTAGCGGTTTTATCTACATTAGATCCTAAGGCGTTTTATAGTTATATTGCTAGTATATTACTATTAGGTGCAGGCGTTAGTTTTCTTTTTAGAGGTATTATAGAAAAATTAAACCAGCTATCCTCTTAAGGGGATTAGTAAGGATTTAAATATAAGGTAAGGATATGGATAGGGAGTCTAATAATAGAATAATAGGTATATTATATGGACGGGGACGGATCCTTAAGGGAAAAGGAGGAGTCTATGTGCGAAGTAGGAAGGGTTTTCCCTAGGTATATATAGCGCATATACTTTACGGGCGAGTCACCCCTAGGTTGCCCTAGGGTCGCCCGTACCTTGCGGCTATATAACTATTTACTTAGGTTTTACCTAATAAAGAAAAAGAAGAAGAAGAAGAAGAAGGGGAAGGCCCTTAGGGGTTAACGCAAATATAAAGGGGTCGCTAAGGCGCTAGTAGTAAACGAGCCAATAGCGATTTTCCATCCTGGGGATAGAAAATCCTAATTAGTTAGTAGACGTTAGGGTTGGTAGAATATGGCAGAAGCATAGTAGAATTTGGTAGGTAACGCGCCCTAGCACCGTTATATTACCCCTCCTTTTTTTTTTAAAAAAAAACCTGCCTTTAGGCGTTATCTAAGCTCCTTATTATTATCTAAGTTGTTATAGTTATCTACTCCTTCTTCCTAGCATTTAATTTAGTTTTTTTAATTTACGTAGTAGTCTAGGGAGGTTTAGGTAGGCTAGATAGAAATCCTATAGCTTATAGGGGGAGTACTTAAAATTAGATATAAGATACTATTCTAAGTCGTTATTATAGCCTACCTAGCTTATATAGTATTTTAAGACATTATAGACCTCCTTAACTACTAGGATTTCTTTAACTTCCTATTTCTTATCCTCCGCAATCTAGATTAGTAGTAGGGGGTTATTATACTACCTAAGTAATAGGTCGTCTATAGCCCATTATAGTTAGTCTAAGGAAAAGATAGGGTAGATCTTTATTAACTCTAGTAGCTTAACCCTAAAAGAATGCCCTTTTTTATATAAAGAATTCTATATAGGCTGGCTATTTAGTAGTCTATCTTATAGCTCGGCCTTTAAGTTTTTTAGTTTCTTATTAATACCTATATCTTATCTCCTACTTAGAAGTCTATTTTATAATAATATTAGTTTATATTAGATTTCTTCTTCTCTTACGCCTTTTTTATAATTGCTTAAGCAGTCTCCTAGGCTTTATATATTTTCTTTATAAATATCTAGGCTTCTTTATAGATAAGGCATTTATAGGTCGTAATAGGTTTAGTAGGTCTATTCTAATTAAAGGACATTTATAGCGTATATCCGTAGAGTAGTTTAAATAGTAATATACCTATACTGTTATAGAGGAGTATAAGCTACGCGTAGTCTATTATAGGCAGTAATTCTAACTAGTTATCCTAATAGTAGTCTATAAAGGGTTATAATCGCTAGTTAAGGTACTAGTTTATAATCTTAGTTTAGCTATTAGTCTAAAAGTAAAATATAATAGAAAATATATTTTTAATTTTAAAGATATAGTAAAATTTGTTTAAGAAATCTAATATAAACTAGGGGTTATATATAAGGGGGCTTTATAAATAAGGGGCTATAAGAACACGATTATAGAATAAAATAAATTAGTAAGAGAGATATATCCTTAAGAAGGTAAGGCCTTTAGGATTGTAGAGACTATATACTATAGGCATATACCTCTAATATATAACTAGCAACTATTTAAGGGGTGTCTAGGGGTTGTCCTAAGGGCAACCTAAGGTAACTGCAATAATATCCCTTATATTGCCCCACCCCTTCTTATAGTTAGCCCCTAATTGCCATTACCTTATAGTGGAGGGAGATTATAAGGGCTTGTCTTAAAAGGGGTTCGAAGAGATATTAGTATACTACTATATATTATCTATCTATTTAACCACTATATTAAACTCCTAAAAAACCTTAGTAAGGAAAAAATATAACGAGAGAAAAGATGTAAGGATTACTAAAAAACCTATTAAAGCCTACTAAAAACCTACTAGTAACTACCTAGGCTAACCTACTAATTTTTATATAACTTTATATTTAAGCCTTTATACTAGTCTATAATTAATCGCAACTATTATAGATAATTTAGTCTTTCTAATATAGTTTTGTAGAACTGTTTAGTATATAGCTTAACGTATAGGGCCTTAGCTTACTATTGTCTTTAACTGTTAAGATATAATCTAGAATCGTTTTTTATAATCCTTTACGTCACTAACGTATTATTTTTATATTTATCCTTAGGCTATTAAATACGGTTAAGGTATTAATTAGTTAATTAAAAAACTTATCTCCTAAAATTTAATATATATGCTTTTAAATTTAATAGTCCTATGCTATATATTTGGCGTAGCTTTACTATATAATAAATAGAAGGGACATTTTGTAATAGCACCTATAGCTATTATACGATTATTAAGAACGTCTATGACGTTGTTCTTTAATACTATAGCATCGTTTAAGGTATAATTTAACCTATATATATCTTTAATTAACGTTTTAATTACCTTCCCCTAGCCACATAATTAGTTTTTATAAGGAAGTAATAGCTAAATAGCTTATACACTGTAACGGAACTAGCTCAGTTACAGTAGGAATGTCTCGGTAAAACACTCAATAGATGAATTCTAACGCTTTAACTAAATTCTACTAGATTAATTGAATTTTACTAAAGTCCATTAAAGACCGCGTGCGTATATACGCACGCATTAACCACCAAGCCCCTAACTATTTAATTATATAATTCTCTTGTTATTCCTTTCTCTTCTTTATATAACGTCTTGTTTTTAGCGAGAGCTATATACCTTTAGATTTAGATAAAATTTATATTATTCCTTTAAATCTTCCCTAAAGTCTCTTTACGCCCTTATATTACGTTGCGTTAAAAATAACTACTATTAAAATAGCAAACGAACTTAAACCCCTTATGTTAACTATAAGCATTATAGCCCTAGTTAGGGAATAGTTAACTATAATATAACAGTCCTTTACGGATGCTTTGGCCTAATAGCGAGCGATATTAGAAGCTTAGTATTAGCAATTAATAGGAGCAATCTATAAAGAACTCCGTAACCTTAAAGCACTTATATTAAAGACCCTAACAGCAATACCTATAAAAGAAATTAAAATAACTATATATAAACCCGACCTATTAAATATAAACCCTAAACTAATAATGGCAGCTTAACCTATACCTATAATAAACCTAGTACCTATTACGAAATCTAAAAAGCTCCCTAACCCTTTAATATTTAATAGAAATTAAAATAACCTATGTCCCTTTATAACTAAGCTCCATCTTAAACTTTTAATAAACTATAACTAATACCCTACTAAATCTAGCAAGATTAGCTATAAAATATCTTATTTAAGTAAAGACGCTATATAAACTATAGACCTATTCTTCCGTAATAGCACCTTTATTAATGTTTAAATCTTTATCTCTCTATTAGAACGAATATATAATAATACTAGCCGTAAATACACAGCTATTACTAAACTTAAAAACCTATAATAACGGAACTAAGACTTTATTAGCTTCTTTTTAGAATTTTTAGGCCTTATTAGTAAACTAGATTGGAATAAAGCCGCTAGAGTTACTGCTCTCCGTTAAGCTATTTTAGATAAAATTAGAGTATAGTTAGTAGGTAGAGAACTGCTAAAGGACTTACCGAAATTTACTATAATATGTTAATAAATTAATAAGGACCTTTAATATAACAAACAGACTTATTCCCTAAAGCTAACTATACCCTATATTTAAAACTCTATAAACTAGTATATACCCTAAAATATAAACCGTCTTTAAGACCTAAAAGCTCTATATATAACCCTATAGACCTTAATACCACTTAATTTTATATACCCTTAAAACCCAATAAATAAAGAATATAAGCTATAAATAGAGAATGCTTTAGATGTAGTAAAACGGGATATATTTAAAGAAATTACTAAACTTACCCTTTTAAAAAGGTCTAATATAGTTCCTCTTAGTCCTTAAATTATACTTAGTTGCTATAAAGCATCTTACCTTTAGTTAATTCGGAAAACGAATTATTTTAGGGCTAAGTCGCGCCTTAGGATAAGAAGTGGAAGAGTATAAGTATTTAGGCTTTTCTAGCACTAATATATAACACAACTCCCTTAATATACTTAGTAAAATTTAAATATTTAGAAAATAGAAGAAAGTATAAATTCTTATAGATAGCAGAGCTACTAGTATAGGTTTTATTAATATAAACTACGCAAAAACTTAACGCTTAAATTTAAAGAAACTTAATAAGCCTTAAGGCCTATAAGGCTTTAATAGCAAGCCTTTAATATACAGCGAACTAACGTATTACGCTTTTATAAAGATATAGATAGGCAAATACCTTAAATATATTTCCCTATTTATAATACCCTTAAAGTATTATAAGGTAATACTTA
This sequence comes from Cenococcum geophilum 1.58, assembly GCF_001692895.1. Lineage (NCBI taxonomy): Eukaryota > Fungi > Ascomycota > Dothideomycetes > Gloniales > Gloniaceae > Cenococcum > Cenococcum geophilum. Next base: position 3,992,037 of record NW_027137559.1, on the reverse strand, counting down.
GATATAGATAGCTAAAACAATATAACCCTTTAATTAGCTAGGTTAAAAAAATACTAAAATTCCGTATAACCTACTGCTAAAGTTATTACTTAAAATACTACTTACCCTATAAATATACACACAACTATTTAAATTTAATATAATATAAATTACTTTTACTATAAACCCTAAACTAATATAATAAAGTTATAACTGCTAATTACGGTAAAGAATGCGAAGATAATATGTTAAAACCCTTTAAAATTTATATAATACAAGCTGTACCCTTTTATTTATTAGCAAAAAAACGAGACTATAAGATCTTTACTATAACACTAAAAGATATTAAGAAGGCGTTAGAACTAAAGCAATATATTAACCCCTAACCTCTTATACTTAAAGAATATTACAATCTAATTAATACGTTTAAGAAATAATTTATAAACTAACTACCCCTATATTAAGACAAGTATAATTTTAAAATAGAACTTAAACCTAGTATAATGCTAAAGTTTGGCCCGTTATACGGTATATTACAAGAAAAGCTACTTATAATATAATAATACCTTAAAGAGCACCTAGAGAAAGGATTTGTTTGCCCTAGTTAATTACTATTTACCTTACCTGTACTATTTATTAAAAAGCCTAAAAAAGGCTTAAGGTTCTATATTAATTATTAAGCCCTAAATATAAATATAATTTAAAACTAATATCTAATTCCTCTACTTTAAGAAATGCTTAACTACTTAGTAAAAGTATAATACTTTATAAAGCTTAATATAGTTACTACCTGTCGGTATCACCTGGGGGGTACTGTAATTGCAATAAGTAGTTCTAGTTCTTTATTCGTGTTCTATCGTCGTCTACTAAAAGAGAAAGAAAGGGGTAGTAAAGGCCGGGCTATCTATCGGGCCGTAGGCAGTTAGGTGACCTACGCTACGTATATAGCCCCTACCGCATACGCTCTGCGCGTAATGCAATTTACAACCTCTAGTTATACAGACACTGGCGACATTTACAAAAAGGAAAGAAGGTAAGAAAGTATAAAGGAAAAGTATATAGGTCAATAGGTGCTTAGGGTAGTAATCGCGGATGTTTTGGGTATTGCGAATATTACGGATATTGCAGACGTTGCGGATATCGTTATGGATATTACGGATATCGCTACGGATATTGCGGATATCGTAAATATTGCGGATATTGCGGTGGAAATAGGTAGGCGTGTATAAGGTGTTACCGAGGTGTTTATAGGGGAAAGTAGGTAGAAGGGCTAAGTCCTATCCGTCGTCGTCAAAATGACAGTTAAGGAAGTCGATATTAACAGTGAGGTTCTCCTTATTATTACTCCTTACTATACTAGGTTCCGTACCACTAGGTTCTATACTACTAGTAAGGCCGTAGATAAAGGCATTATTGTTTATAGACGTGACTATATTCTTAGCAGTTTTAATTAGTATTAGCCTATTTAAAGTTATAAAGTGCTTAACACCATAGTCGTCGTAGAAGAAATTGCCGCTAGTAGTAGTTGGAGTTAATGTATTAAGTGCTATAGCCGTTATATCCTTATCAAAATCGTTATTAATATTATTATCCGTAAGGTACTAGTGGACACGTCTCTTAAATCCTTCTCTTACTTCGTTACGTTCTTCTTTAATATACCTAGTTAACTAATAGTCTCCTTTCTTACACACGAAGCACGTCCTAGCGTTATTACTATAATAATTATTTAATAAACTTGGTCGAGACGTTAGTCAATAATAGCGACAGTTAGTAAAGAATACATCTATAGGCTATTCTGTAGGCTATAAGAACACATTAGTAGGTTGTCCTATAGTACTATTAATCTTCCTATAAGTAATAATTGACGATTATAGGCTGTTTATAAGGCCGGTAAGTATAGTAGGCGGGTTAGAGTAAGCTACCTAGTAAGCAGCAACGTCTTAGTAAGCGACGATAAGCTTATTATAGAGGAAGTTGTTATTATAAAGGTTGGCATTAAGACTATACTGTAAGTAACAGAGGTCGTTAAGTAATAGCTATAGGCAGTCCTCTGTAGACTTACCTTTGTTTTTTATTATTACTGTTACGGCACTAACCTAACGCATACTGTTTCATACTGTCTCGTACTGTTTCCTACTATTAGCTAGCCCACTACTAGCGACTTAGCGACCGGCCCTACTATTTATATACAATACCCCCTTTTCACCTTCTTCCCCTCTTTATACCACAACATAGTTATTTAGTCTACTTTATTACAGCACTATGACAGTTTATAGTATCTTTAATTTGCGCCCTATCGCGATCACTAATTCCTTATACCCTAGCTAATTAACCTCCGCCCCAGAGCAATCGCAACCTACGCGCGCCTCTGCTAAAACTAATACGTCCCTAGCACAGTCCTAAAACGATCCTTAGTTTTTACCTAGTACCTAAATAGGCAACACTAACGACGCCAAAATAGCCGAAACCTAGAACCCCTATAACGCTTTTATAGACCTCTTTATAGAAATATACCCTAATATCGCATAGACAATCCGCTGCTCCCCACTATACCCTAAAACCTTTAAGCCTAATAAAGCTTACCTTACCCTTATTAACTATACCAACAAGTTCCTTAATAACATTAAAGTAGGACTACAGTATATGTATAATATAAATACCGCCAATAAAAAAGCTAACGAAAACCTTAGTACCCTTATCGCTTTTTAAATAGGAACTATTAACTCCTAAGTAGAGACTATTACCGTTCTAAAATAATTAACCCCTATAATAACGGTAGTAACCTAGCAGAAAAAACGGAGATCTAAAGACCCGCTAATATTTAGCGGAAAAGGTACCCTACTAGAATAATAAGCTAATTTTAAGACCTAGCATATTAAAATTAAGGGAGTCTTTAACCGGGACTAGAACTACTTTAATATAGTTTAGTCCTAGATCCTTTATATCTCGGATATACTAGAGAATAAGGCCTATAAGTTTATTAAGTAGGGCCTAGAGCTTATATATAAGAACCCAAATAACATATCTGCGTGGAAATGGCCTACTAAGGAAGATATACTTAAAGACCTTACTGCCTACTATAAGGTCCTTAATATAACCTAGGTTGTAAAGAATAAGCTTAACCATTTCCCCTAGGGCGAGCGTAATTACTAGTCCTAGAAGGGAGAGCTTAATAAGCTAATAGTCCGCGCCAAGAAGATAAATAAATAGAAGGTGGACCTACTCTAAAAGTTTATTTCTTTAAAGATAGAAGAGCTGGTACTTAGACTTACCTATAAAATTAATAACAGTAACTATATAGGCTAGAGTAAGCAGATAGATATATTCGCTAAGAACCTCGCGAACTATATATACTAAGCCAACCTTAAAAAGAACGCTAACCACCGTCTACTTACCTAAGCCCCTGCCCCTATATTAACCCTAACCCTAGTAGTAACTAGAGAACCTATAGACCTTAATAAAATCTTAGATATAGAGCGTAAGCGCTGCGTTAATAATAGATTATACCTTACCTATAGCCTACCTAGCCACTAGAAGGATGCCTATAACCCTACTAAGATAGCAAACCCAGTCCTAATGCCACCCCGTTAAATAACGTAAACTAATAACCGCGGACGCGGCGACTATAGAGTCCATTATAGACGCGGTAACCGCGGAGCCTATTATAGCCGTAGTAGATAACCCCCCCCCTTTAACCCTATAGCTTAGTTACTCTAAACTATACCCTATATAGGAGCCTAACCCATTAATAACGCCTAGTATTAGCGACTTTGCGCTAGCGAATATAAATACGGCCACGTTATTGGTAAGGTATTATCTTCCTATACCCTAACTAAAACTAAGACCGACACCGCTAGCTAGATAGATACTAGACCGCCCCGCTAAGACAGCCCTATACCCTAGTTATTAAAAGGTAAACCCTTAAACTAAGTCGCGTTTAAGGGTCTAAACTATATAAGGAGGAAGATAAGAAGATTAGGTCCCTATTACTAGATTAATTAGTCCTTTTTATTAGTAAACTACTACTTAATCTTAAATTAATAAACAGTAATAAGAAATTAATCCTTATTTAAACCTAACTCTCCTTATTATATAACCTATACCCCTAAGTTTATATTAATATAGTAAGCCTAGTNGACTCNNGTAGTACTNTAATGGNATTTACTAATANANAGTNTATTATAAGAAAGTATAATATTATAACTAAGAAGCTGCTAGCACCTAGGCTACTACGCCTCGCAGATAGTATCCTAACTTCGCTTATTACGGACTACTTCACCACCTAAATATTAATCGGCCTCTATACTAAAGCTATACTCTTTTTTGTTATAAAACTCTCGCCTACTACCCTAATTATCCTAAGTATGCCCTGGCTTTAGAAGCATAAGCCCTACCCTAGCTTTAGGAAACTTAAGATCTACTTTAACTTAGACTACTACTCTAGGCACTGCCTCCTATAGGGGATAACTAATATTAGCAGAGACGCCCTATATAGATACTTAGCACTACTAAGCCTAGTGCCTAGGACTATATACAAAGCCCTAATAGTAGAAGATATTCCTAATAAAGGGGAGCCTATATAGCTGTAAAGAAACGAGATAGTAAAAGACTGGACTACCCTAGCGCTTAAGACTAAAATAATGGGCTAGCTAGCCCTGCCAAGACCAAAAAAGAAGGTCCGCTTTATGCCGCTATTACTAAAAATCTAACCCTAACCTAGGCACTATTTAAACCCTAGCTGCCTAGCCTAATACCTAGAACTAAGCTATATACTATATACGCATACTATAGCTCGCGTTATAGTAAGGACTGGCTATAAAACTACTAAGACCTAGATAATAGAAACCGCGCCACTATAACGCCTAACCTTATACCCGTCTCCCGCGCGTACCGTATAAGGCCGCCGCCTTATTTCCGCCCCCCTAGGCCGACTAAGTTATACTAGCCTAGCTATAGCACCGGAGAACTAAACACGCCCTAACCTAAACAATATTAAATGCACTTATGCTATTAATTTCACCCAGTTCTATAAATAAAAAGATGTAAAGGTAATAAGGATCTATATAGCAGAGCTAGTAGAACTAGTTAAATAAGATAAGCACCAACAGCTACTTAAAGAGTTGCCTATAGGCCTAATAGAAGTACTAAACCTATTAGAAAGGTCTTTCCGCTAGTTAGTAGAAGGCGACTATATAATAAAGGAAGCCTATAAAGTGCTCCCCCCCTATTTCTATAACTTCCTTAAGATAAATCTAAAAACTAAACCTAAGCTTTTATATCGGAAGATAGTCGACACTAATATTAAAAAATTCCTAAAAGGTAAACCAGGATTAACCCGTAAAGATATTCTACAACGCCTACTAAAGGAGTTTAGTAAATATATTAAGCACTTCCTCCCTAAGAACGTAGATAAGCTGCCCCCTTACCGACTATAGGACTATAAAATTAAAATCACCCCTAGAAACTAGGCCCTATACTATAAAAATAGACTACTTTTACCTACTAAACTTAGGTGTATAAAGAAGTGGATTAATAAGATACTAGATAAGGGTTTTATCCGCGAATTAACCTTACTAGCTATTGTACTACTCTTCCTCGCTACTAAGCCCGGCGGTAGTGTATAAATCTACTATAACTACTAAGGCCTAAATATAGTTACTATTAAGAATTAATACCCACTACTACTAATCTGTAAGATACTTAACGTACTATATAGTGCTAAGTACTTTACTAAACTTAATATAATTATTACGTTTAACCGGATCCGGATTATAAAGGGCCACAAGTAGCTTATAGCATTTATTACCTGGTTTAGACTCTATAAAATACTAGTTACACTATTCGGCCTCTATAACATACCCGCTACGTTCTAGAACTATATTAACTATATTTTATATAACGCCCTTAACAACTACTATACTACTTACCTTAATAACGTCCTTATCTTTTCTAAAACACGCGCTAAGTATACTAAGTATATAAATAAAGTCATCCAAAGACTTAGTAATGCTGGACTTTAGATTAATATTAATAAGTTTAAGTTCTACTCTACTAAAATAAAATACCTCGGCTTAGTTATCTTAACTAATAGCATAACTATAGACCCTAAGAAGGTATAGGCCTTATAGGAATAAAAGGACCCAACATTAATTAAAGAACTATAACAATTTCTTGGCTTCGCGAACTTCTACTAACAATTTATCCAAGGCTACTCTGCTATCGCTATACCTATAATAAAACTCCTAAAGAAGGATATTAGATAGCTATAGGGACNAAAATAAGCCAAATTATTTAAGGCCCTTAAGGGAGCCTTTACTTTAGTACTAGTACTAGCATACTATAACTATATAAAGAAAACAGTAGTAGAGACAGACGTATTAAATTAGGCTTTCGGCGGAGTCCTTTTCTAGTATAATAATAACGGAAAATTAAAACTGGTCGCATTCTTCTCTATAAAGTACTCTACGCTAAAATATAACTATAAGATCTATAATAAAGAACTCTTAGCTATTGTTAAGGCTTTAAAGAAATAGCGTCCTAAGCTATAAGGGACTAAGGAGCTATTTAAAATCATTACTAACTATAAAAACCTATAGACGTTTATAACTACTAAGCAGCTAAACTAGTGCTAAGTCTAATAGGTAGAGTTCCTTTTATAGTTTAACTTTATAATTATATATAGACCTAGTAGTAAAGCCACGCTCCCTAACGCCCTAAGCTAGCTACTAGGAATAAGGCCTAAGGATACTAATAATAAACGTCTCCGCTACTAAGCCTAAGTCATTATACCACCCTAGAAAGTTAACCCTATAATCTTAGAAGAATTACTACACAAGTCCTATAACTCTAATAACACAAAGTTTATAGCCGCTCTAGACCCTAAAATAGCCAAAAAGTTACTAAATAAGTTAATCTAGCTAGGATACCAGGAAAACAAACTCGCAAGAGATATAATAGCAGCCCTATATAATCGGAAAGCTCGCCATTAGCTAAAGAAGATTAGAAAATTACTTCGTTACAATAAGTTAGAATATAGTATTATTAATAGACAAATCTACTTCCGCTAATATCTCTTTATCCCTAACGCCCTAGACCTCTACCTAGAAGTTACCCATCGCTCTTATAGTAATAGCCCCGCTAGTTACCCTAGCCGGGTTAAAACTCTTAACCTCTTAAACCGAATATACTAGTAGCTAGGAATCTCCTAGTTTACGGCTACCTTTATTAAAAACTGCGCCCTATACTTTTACACTAAGACCCCCTATTCTACCCCGCCCGGTTTCCTAAAGCTACTAGAATTACCTACCCGCCTATAAACCAATATCTCAATTAACTATATTATAACACTACCGGTATACTAACGCTATGGTAAGGCATATAAATATATCCTTATTATTATAGACCGCCTAACTAAAATATAATACCTTATTCTAGTAATAGGACTCTTAATAAAGGAGCTAGTTAATGGCTTTATTAATAATGTATATAAGCTCTATAGTGCACTAAGTATAATTATTTCTAATCGCGGTATATAATTTGTTAGCGACTTCTAGTAACAACTAAGTAAACGCCTTAAGATAACCTTACGACTAAGCTTAGCCTAACACCTAGAAACGGACAGCTAAACTAAAATTATTAACGCTGCCGTAAATAAATACCTTTATACTTTTGTTAGCTTTATATAGGACGACTAGGTTAACTACCTACTACTTACTAAGTTTGCTATAAATAACCAAGTTAACAAAAGTATAGGTATCTCCCCATTTTTTACAAACTATAGCTTTAACCCTTACCTTAGAATTAAGCCTGCTAGCCCCTACCTATTAATACTATTAGCATAAGTAAAGAAGAAGTTCTTCTACGTAGACTTTATAGCTAACCGCTTTAAGCGGATATTAATATAGCTTAAGGCCCTAGCCTAAATTTTATAGTAACGCTATAAAGATAATGCTAATACCCATAGGAATAAGAGCGCGTTATTCTATAAAGGTAATATAGTTATAATTAGCTTAGAAAATATAAAGATAAATAAACCTAAGAAGAAATAGGATAACAAATAGGACGGCCCATACCCCATACTTATAGTATACTAAGGGGTAGTTGTAATAAACCTCCTAGACTATATCTAAGTAAATAAATCCTTTTATATATTTAAGGTCCGCCTCTAGGCTGCTAAAGAGATCCCTAGCTAAGCAAATATTAATATTATAGAGCGTTATAATATATAAGGACGAGTAGTAGAGAGAGATAATAACGGCAATATAAAAGACAAATAGGAGTTTAAGAAAATCCTTAATATATATAACAAAGACCCCTAGGGCCTAACTTATAAGATTAAATGAAAATATTATAAGGATATAACCTAGCAGCTAAAGAAAGACCTAAAGGGTTATAAATAAGCTATATAGCGCTTTTATAAGCAACACCCTAAGAAGCTAGAACCCCTAAACTAGATATAAAATAAGGAAAAATTATACTAAGGTCGCGGTCGACCACTGTATTAAAATTTATGGTGGTTAAGATGTTATAGAACTTTAACCAGCAGTTAAAGTTGTTTAATTGGCTAAAATTCTCGCCAAGAAACGCTACGCGGATTAATTTAGGTGGTGGTATAGAGTTCTACCAACCTTACTTACTAAACTAACTAATTAGAATTTTCTATGCCCGGCATAAAAAATCGCCATTAGCTCGGTTAAGGGCGGTAAGCGGAACTAATATCTTTACAGTAAAAAATAGGCAACCCTATACACTGCCTATTTTTAAGTTATCTATTTAGTTTAGGGACTAAACTATCTAAGGGAGAGGAGTACTGTTACGGCACTAACCTAACGCATACTGTTTTATACTGTCTCGTACTATTTCCTACTATTAGCTAGCTTATTACTAGCGACTTAGCAACCGGCCCTACTATTTATATACAATACCCCCTTTCCACCTTCTTCCCCTCTTTATACCACAACGTAGTTATTTAGTCTACTTCATTATAGCACTATAACAATTACTGTCTTAAGAGTAATAGCATTCCACTTTGTTAGAATTCCACGCTTATATTCCAGTCCTTTAAAATAGTTGCATACGGCGTTATAGATATTATTAAAGGTGGTATAGGTTGCCTTATTCTTATAGTAGAAGTTAAGAGTAATACCACATAGTATTATTGGAAAGCCTTTAATCTTTACCTCTTATAGTATACCAACTCTGTTATAAAGGTCGTTAAAAATTATAAGCTTGCGGTTAAAGTTGTCATTCTCTTCGCTGTATTTACTTTCCTCTATATATATCTTTACCAAGGTTACTAAGTCTCTACCATAGTTAACGGCGGCTATAACTTTTATAGGAGGAGCTGTGACGTTTATAGGAGGAGCCGTGACGTTCGTAGGGGGAGCCGTAACGTTCGTAGGTAAGGGAGGCTCGGCTATAGGGAGGTCATTTAAGACAGCTAGGGTTAGGGTAGGTAATGTTAAGGGGGTTAACAAACATAATTTAAGACGGCGGTTAATAACATATAAATTAAAGGGTCCTTCGTTGTTAATATATAGCTTAATCTCTTTATCTAACCATTCCGTAGGGTCGTCCTCGTAAGCAACGTTATACAGTGCTTATGGTACTAACTTGCTCTTTTTATTAAAGACCTATACTCCATTACATCGGAGTAGTTATTTAAGTTCCTTAATTACGGACCTATAAGCGTCCTTAAATGTCTATACCTTAAAATTATTAAAGTCCTCTTAGTATAATTCCCATAAGCTTTTATCCTTAAAGTTGCGCTTAGTATACTTATTGATTTTAAAGTTATCGGTATCACCCAAGTGCACTTATATGGCCTATTAACTGTTAATTTATTCGTTGTCTAATAGGTATTAAAAGCAGAGGATCGTAAGGATCGCGGTGCCTAAGTAGGGGGCTAATAAGTCATCATAAGGATAACTAATCAGAGACACAAATACCTCAACCTCGACCTTAACCTCTGTCTATACATTCCGACACTAGCAGTTCTTTCTTTATGCTTATAGTGCTGTAGAAAGGTAGTAAGGTAGCAAGGCAGCAAGGTATCGGTTTAGCTGGAGGTGGAAGCAATAGAAGTCGGTTAGCTGCAGGCAGGGCAGCAAGGGTCGGTCAGCTGCTAATAAAGTAGTAGGGGTTGGTCAACTGTAGGCAGGGCAGCAAGGGTCTATTATAATAGCAGTACGGTGCCAGCGACGGGTCGTTTAGGTAGTAGTATAGTACCAGCGGCGGTAGTAATAGTGGTTAAGCATAGAGCTTGTCTATCAGTTGGTCGGTTAATCATAGGCGTACAGGCGCGATTATTCGGTCGGTAGATCGCAGGCGTATTGGCGCGATCAGTATCGTAATAGCAGGCATAGCGGCGCTATCGGTTTATCGATGGTATATGGCAGTACGGTACTAGCGTAGAGTCGGTTCTGTAGGCAGATCGGCACAAGATTTTATCAGGTTCGTAGCTGCCGTAGATACTGGTAGATTTAAGAGGGCAGAGGATGGGGAGCGCGCTAGCGTTGCAGGCGCGTGCTGGCAGGTCTTGATTTCTCTGGCAGTTCTTTCTTTATGCGTAAAGCCACTAATATAGACTCTATTAATGTGGTATTCGTGGCCTGCAAAGGCCGTAGGAGGGAAAGGGGCACGCTGGCGTTTGGGGCGTGCTGTTGGCGTAGTTTTCGACATAGCAGATCTGCAAGGTAGCAGACGGTGTCGGGGTTATAGGGGGTGCTGCTAATGCTGCTGGGTTGTGGGATGCTGCTAACGCTGCTAGGTTGTTGGGTATTGGGTGCTGCTGACGCTACTAGGTTATAGGATACTGCTGTAACGCTACTGGGTTGTTGGGTATTGGATGCTGCTGACGCTGCTAGGTTGCTGTAACGCTGGAGTACTATACGAGGCTGTTGGATGTTGATTTGTATGCTGAGACGCGTACTGGGGGGTAGTTTGCTGCTAAGTTACGTAGCTACGCTGGGGTACTGCGTAAAGCAGTTGGGTAGTTGGGTGTTGGGTGCTGTAAAAGCTGGTATACTATGTACGGCTAGAGCGCTGCCGTAGTACTGCTGGGGTAGCTACTAAGGTAGCTGCTGAGGTACTGCCCGAGGGCTGTTGGGCGTTTGGTGCTGTTAAGCTGGGGGTACGGCGCTTAGTAAAGAGGTCGTACTGGGGGTTAATTTGCGTGCTGTAGAATGTCTCGCGATATTCTAAGCTGGCTGGGGTTGGATGCTGCTGGAGCTGCTGGGTATTGGTTTTGCTGCTAGGTACTGGAATGCTGCTTGCGATCGAACGAAGCTACTGGGGCGGCAGTGAACCTTGTTGCTCTATAGCCAACCGGTAAGATTGACCATTAATCAATGTCGGTATCACCCAAGTGCACTTATATGGCCTATTAACTGTTGAATTAATTCTTGTCTAATAGGTATCGAAAGCAGAGGATCGTAAGGATCGCGGTGCCTAAGTAGGGGGCTGATGAGTCATCACAAGGATGACTAATCAGAGACACGAATACCTCAACCTCGACCTCAACCTCTGTCCATACATTCCGACAGAAGTTAATATAGTTGGTGATGTCTTTTGCGGTAATCTCATTGGTTAGGGTAATCCCGTTGCCCTAGTCCGGACGTTGAATTCCTGTGTTAGATATAGTTGACTGGCGTAGATCGTGGTGTAGGTAGGGGTGCTGCTGACGCTACTGGGTGTACTGGCGCTCAGTAAAGAGGTCGTACTGGGTATTGATTTGCGTAATAGACGCGAACCGGACGAAGCCTTGGTAGGAGCCAGTTCTTTAAGTTCCCAGGGCCTTGGTAGGAAGGGTTCTCCTTAGTAAACGCGACGAGATCGACGGGCCTTGGTAGGAGCGATCGCGTGTTGTCTCTCTTCGTAATAACACCGGATTCTGATCTGTGATATCACTGATTAGTGTCAGTATCACCCGGGGGGTACTGCAATTGCAATAAGTAGTTCTGGTTCTTTATTCGTGTTCTATCGTCGTCTACTAAAAGAGAAAGAAAGGGGTAGTAAAGGCCGGGCTATCTATCGGGCCGTAGGCAGTTAGGTGACCTACGCTACGCATATAGCCCCTGCCGCATACGCTCTGCGCGTAATGCAATTTACAACCTCTACTTATACAGACACTACCTTTAATTAAATCTGTATTTATAAAGGAGATAAGAAGTATATAGCTTTCTATATATAATAGGGACTTTTTAAATACTTAGTAATGCTATTTAGTATAAAGAACGGTCTTAATATATTTTAGTAATACGTTAATAATACGCTTTACAAATTCCTTAATATATTTATTACCGCGTATATTAATAATATCTTAATCTATTTATCTTTGCTTTTTAAGTATTAAAAGCATATCTAAATAGTTTTTAAATACCTATAAGACGCGGGCTTATAATATAATATTAAGAAATATAAGTTTTACACGTTTAAAGTTATATACTTAGGCCTAATTATATCTTATAACGGAATTAAAATAAACCCTAAAAAAATTGCTATAATTATAAACTAAGAAAGTCCTAGTAGTATATAAGATATCTAAGAATTCCTAGGATTTATAAATTTCTATTATTAATTTATAAATTACTTTTTAAAATTATTTAGCTATTAGTAAACTTAATAAAGAAGAATATAAAAATTAAATAGACTACTAAATCCGACTAAGCTTTTAATAACCTAATATTATTTTATAACTACTTTAATTCTTACCTACTTTAATCTAGACTTTAAATATATTATTAAAATAGACTTATCTAATTATATACTAAGAGGAGTGTTATTATAATATAATAAGAACGGCAAGCTACGCCCAGTAGCCTTTCTCTCCTAGAAACTTACCCCTATTAAATTAAACTATAAGATATATAATAAGGAACTGCTTATAATTATTAGATACTTTAAATAATAGGGTCTAAAACTTAAAGGATTGTTATTCTTAATACGCGTATTAACGGACTATAAAAACTTATAGTACTTTATAACTATAAAGCAATTAATATAACGCTAAATTCGTTAAGCTAAATACCTCTTATAATTTAACTTTAAAATTATTGTCGGGAATGAGGCAAGCGGTCGTCACGTGACGCCGCGGCACTAGCGTGGCGAGGAGTTTTAAGCTCCTCGCCCTTCCTTATTCCAATGAAGCAAGCTTTATTAACCAACATCACTATAACCTACTCAAGTAGTCGTTATTAGTGAGTTACTCTGTATAACTAATACTAATTAGTAGTTAAATACACAGTTAACTATAGAGTAGCTAGGTTTTTAAATAGAAGAGACAGTCTTATATAGGGGTGCTATATGCGCTTATATGGAATGGATCTCGGCGATACTATACTACCTTAAACTTATAGAAAACTAGTAATAAAAGTATTACTAAGTACTAGGAGATACTAAGTTGCGTCTATTATGTAGAATAACCGCGTTTATAAAGATTTAGTTAAGTACTTTAGGTTAGAAGTGTTACTAAACCTAAGGTCCTAAGTTAACGTCCAAAACGCGTTAAAAACAACCACCTTAATACCCTTTATGTACTTTTGTAGACCGTAGGATTATAATTACTACCTAATTACACGTTAAACAACCCTTATTTTCCTTAATCTTTTTATTAAAACGCGTTAAATAACTACCTTAATACCCTCCGTGTACCTTCGCAGATTCTATTATAGTATTAACCTACTTAAAGAAGTATAAGAAAGACATTAACCTAGAGATATAGAACACCGACATAACTAACCTTAAAGATATTAATTAGTAAGACTTAAACGGATTCCTATTATACCGTATAGTATACTATAAAGATAGTGAATATAATAACACTATACTATGGTACTATATAAGGGAGAACTTTATTAGATAGATAAAAGGAACATAGACTCCTATAAAGAAGGATATTATATAAGACTTCCGTAACTTCTTATAGGAGTATAAAGTGTTTATACCTATAGACGGGGGTACTATTAGAGATAATATTTAAAAGTAGGTTATTAATGTAAAAGAAGAGCATAAATAGACTTAATAAGAGATTAAGCACCAACTATGCACTATAAGGAAACTTAACTTATAATAGAATTTAAGTAATATACCTCCGCCTTTAACTCCTCTGTATTTAATTTAACCCGTAACTTTAAAGTTAAATACTATACCCTAATAAAAGCAGGCACAGGATCCTATTACTTTACAATTTAACGACCTTTAGACTCTACCAATTAGACCTACGTCCCTACTACAGCCTATAATGCAACCCCTACCTCCTCTATCTTAATCTTAAATTAGAGGCAGTTTAAAATTGCTTATAGAGCTTACGAAGCTCTATTTAGATTAGGAGAAGAAGTTTAGTAGGGAATTATATAATATTCTTAATTTAAAACTACGTATCTTTTATAACTATTGCTAAAAGGTAGGAATAGAGTTTAATTAATACCATAACGCTTATTCCGTTATGCTTAAGGGCCAAACTAGTACCTTCTATTATAATTATTTAGCAGGAAAAGGATATAATTTTAACCGCATAATATATAAGTTAAGATACTACTTTAAAATAGAAGAGTGTAACGGCGCTACCGCACGTTACCTGCCAAATTCTGCCATATTCTACCGACCTGCGATTGGCCCGCCCAAAGCTAGCGCCTTGGCGGCTCACCCTATATATTTATTTACATCGGTCCTAGCAACCCCTTTTCATTCTCTTTAGCTTAGTATCTTCGTAATACAGCATTCTATAAGCTTCGGTTTAGAGGCATTTATATAAGCCGTAACATTATACTAAGCTCACCCTACATTACCTAGGAAGGCCTCAATAATATCCCACCCTAAAGAAACTTCGTCTGCAACAACGCATTAACGCGCTATACTTAGACACTAAAACAACTCTACATTACCTGGGAAGGCCTAGATAATATCCCGCCTTATAAGCTAGACAGGGCTAGATCTATACCCCCAGAATTAAAACTAAAGCGTATAATACTGACGAACCTTAGGAAGCTAACGATGGTACTTAAAGCAAGCTTATCTAAGAGAGCTACCTTTACCTAAGAGGAACCTAAGATCTAATTAGGATCAGAAATCGAAGACAATAATAACGTCGTAGACGTACACAAGCAGATTCGCGCCCTTGTAGCCAGCTAGGAAGCCAATTATCTTAAAGCAAGAAATATATAAGAGACCCTATAAGAGATCCTAGAAAGCCTTACAGCCCTATAAAATAGCCCAGCTTCCCTTTCTTAAAGCCCTAGCCGACCTATTTACT
Source organism: Cenococcum geophilum 1.58 (assembly GCF_001692895.1). Classification (NCBI taxonomy): domain Eukaryota; kingdom Fungi; phylum Ascomycota; class Dothideomycetes; order Gloniales; family Gloniaceae; genus Cenococcum; species Cenococcum geophilum. Next base: position 3,976,808 of record NW_027137559.1, on the reverse strand, counting down.
CCACTAAATGCAATATACTAGAGAGTACGGATACAATAACAAAGTAATTAAAGTCCGTTAAGCTTCTTAACCCCTTACTACTATCTAACGGGATAGACCCTACCTTTAAGAATTGGAGGATTTAAGTACGAGGAAAGCTCTATATTAACTATAACTATTTCCTTTCTAAAGAAGCTAAAATGCTCTATCTCTTTAGTCGAACCACTAGGGACGCCTAATGGTACCTTTAAGCCAAGTTTAAGGATGACTTCCCTATCTAATTTATATCTGTTAATAAGATAATACGGCACCTAGCGGCTATCTATATTAACCTAAACAAAGTATAGAATGCCTATTATAACTATAATCGCCTAATAATAAAACCGAACTAACCCTTTACCAAATTCTAGATTTAATTCCTATACCTTATAGGAGAAGGCTAGGTTCCCCTTAAGAACTACCGATTAGACCTATACGATAAGCTAACAATCCGGCTATAAAAAAAGATCACTGTAACCTTAGATAACCTACTAACTTACGAAAAACTCACAGCTTATTGCCTATTATTAGACTTAAAACTAAAGCGGATTAACGCCTACCCTAATTAGCAGAAGCAACTCCGTAATAATTAGAACTCGCTAGCTATACTTACAGAAGCTAGAGCAGAAAGATAAGTTATAACTACTCTTACACTAAAGGCGGTTATAACTATATACTGGCGAGCCTCGCCCAACTAGTTATATACTATACCACTAACTAGTATTTACCATAATACTCTAATTAACTCTGCCTCGGCTATATGCTATAACTATAATAAGTAGGGTCACTTTACCTTATCCTGCCCGGAGCTAAAGGATATAGGCGATATTAAGGAAATAGAGGAAGAAGAAACGTCTAATAAGTTAGGAAAAAAAGAACCCTAGGGAAAGACTCCCCCCTAAGGTACCCTATTAATCTTAAAGAGATTAATCTTAGTTAGTTAATAGGTGGAAAGCATTTTACGGTTTTATATATAGTATCTTAAAATAGATATAGAGTTAATATAACCGCCCTTATTGACACTAGAGCAAATAGCTTCGCCTTTATAAATACTACCTATATGAATAATATTGCTAAGTTTCTAAATACAGAAGCCATCTAACTAGAGAAGCCTATCTAGGTAAAAGGCTATAACGGCCAAGCCGGTTAGCCTGTTACCTACGTCTTAAAGTTATATATCGCTCTTAACGGACGACGCCAATATAGTATCCCCTTTTGCATCCTAAACCTAGGGTCCTATAATATAATCCTTAGACAAAAATAGATGTCCTATTTTAATATTTGGTTAAATATACAATAAAGACGGTTTATCTAGCCGGAGGATAGCCTAAGGTTACCCTCCTTTATTAGGGAGATCCAAACTAACCGCAAGATACTAGCCGTAAGGGCTAACCCTACCTACTAGTAGGATATCCGGGCCTATAACCTAGCCTTTACCTAAGAAGACGCCCGCCGTAAAGCTGGAAAGAACTCTATACTAACAAAGATACTCTTCTAAAGCGCTATATTTAAAGAGAACTCTACGTATAAAAGCGGGATAGATAGTAATATAGACAATGTCTAAATTATATAGATTTAACCGGTATGGAAAAGAACGTATTAATAGGATATAAGGGATAACCTCTAAAAGATATAATAGGAGCTAAAAGGAGTAACGATAACACCAGTACCCTAGAAGTCCCTAAAGTCACGTACGCCCCTATTATTAGGCAACCCCCCCACTATAGACATCGCTGCAATTAGCGTGGTAGCGTTTCACTTTAATATATACTAGAAGGACAATAAGGTCTTTATAATAAGCCTATATAAGATTAACCAAATTATTAATAATAGAGAGGAAAGGCTAACTAAGGAAACTAATAAGGAACTAGTTAAACGCCTCCTTTCTACCATTTATACAGCCTATAAGGATACATTCTTAAAGGCGGCCTTAGATAAGTTACCCCCCCACTAGATATATAATTATAAGATTCAATTAGAAGCTAATAACTTGCTAGGCTATAGCCCCCTCTACTATTAATTAATGGATAAGCTAAAAGTAATAAAGTAGTACTTAATTAATAACCTGGATAAAGGGTTTATCGAGCTAAGTTAAGCCCCTTTTGCTTCCCCTATCCTATTTATAAAAAAGCCTAATAAAGGCCTTTGTTTTTATATTAACTATTAAAAGCTAAATGCTATTACTTAAAAGGACCGGTATCCTATTCCCTTAATTAATAAGACCCTTATATATTTAAGCTAGGTAAAGATCTTTACCAAACTTAATATCCACCAAGCTTTCTACTAAATTAGGATAGACCCTATATTTAAAGATTTAACAACGTTCTGTACCCGTTATAGTTCCTATAAATATAAAGTCCTTCCTTTTAGACTAATAAACGGACCGGCTATGTACTAAAGGTATATAAATAACGTTCTTTTTAATTACCTTAACGAATTCTACACGGTATACCTAGATAATATTCTTATATACTTAGACAACGAACTTAAGTATTAAGTTTATATTAAGAAGGTCCTAGAGAGACTACGGAACGCGGGCTTATAAGTTAATATTAAGAAATACGAGTTTGGGGTAAAACGTATAAAATACCTTAGGTTTATCGTGATTATAGAAGAAATTAAGGTTAACCCTAAGAAGGTAGAGGCAATCCGTAACTAAAAGCCCCCTTATATAGTAAAAGGAATCTAATCCTTCCTTAGCTTTTATAACTTCTACTACTAGTTTATCNNTAACTACGGAATTATNNTAAAACCTNTTATANAACTAACTAGGAAAGATACGCCTTTTATCTTTAATAATAGATATATAGAAGCCTTTAAAGAGATAAAGGATCGGCTTATCTCTTCCCTAATTCTTTATTACTATAACCCGGACCTTAAATTAATGCTAGAAACGGACGCCTCTAATAGGGTCGTAGCGGGAATCTTATTATAGTTGTATCTAGACGGCGAATGGTACCCTATAGCTTTCTTTTTAAAGATAATAGACCCGGCTAAGTGTAACTATAAAGTACATAATAAAGAAATGCTAGCTATTATTTAATTACTCTCCTAATAACGCGTAGAGCTCAAAGGTACAAACTCTAGGATTAAGATATATATAGATTACAAAGCCCTAGAGTACTTTATAACTATAAAGCAACTTACTAAATAATAGGCCTAGTAGGCCAAAATACTCTCCTAATTCTTCTTTATAATTATATACTATTTTAGTAAGCAAAACTCTAAGGCTAATGCCCTAACCTAAAGAGAATAAGATATAGGACCCTAGGATAAGCTAAAGACCTAATATCGGACGCGTGCCCTCCTCTATCTAGAACAGCTTAACCTACAGATCCTTAAGGAGCTAGACTTTTAGTAAAACAAGCTAGCACTAATAGAGGAGTCCTTAGATAAACCAATAGGGCTAATTAACCGCCTCCTAACTATAAACCGCATAGCTAACGCCTTAAGGGCCCTCTGCGAATAAGCTATAAAAGAAGACCCCAATTTTAAAACAGAGGAAGGATTGCTCCTATATTAGGAGCGGCTTATAGTCTCTAACGTCGATAATCTACGGACTAAACTAATCCGTAAAGCTTATTACTAAGTCTCTACGGTACACCCTAGCAAGAATAAAACCCGTAAAATTATTAACTGCCGCTACTACTAGCTAAGAATAGTTGCGGATATTAATTAATATATATAGAACTATAAAGACTGCTAGAGAGCTATAATCTCATAGGATAAGACCATAGGACTACTTAAGCTACTCCTAATACTAGAGCGCCTTTAGCAGTATATCTTTATAAACTTTTATAAACTACCTAGGGACCGTAACGGATACGATATAGTTATGGTTATAGTCGACTGCTTTAGTAAACGCCCGTTCTTAATTCCCTATTATAAGAACATTAATGCTAAAGAGGCAGCCCGGCTATTTATCTATTATATCTACCGAATCTACGGACTACTAAATACTATTATATCTAATTACGGGCCATAGTTTATATCGGCCTTTTAGAATAAGTTTACCTAGATCCTAGACATTAAGCTAAAGCTTTCTACGGCTTATTACCCCTAGACAGACGGTTAAATAGAGATTGTAAATTAGTACCTAGACTAGAGGCTTAGGCCCTTTATTAACTATTTCTAGGACAACTAGTCTAAACTACTACCCTTAATAGACTACGCGCAAGCAACCCTACCCCATAACTCCACAGGGTTTGCCCCAATTTAGCTAGAAATAGGATACTTACCCCACATAAGCTTTAACTAGAAAAGGCTAGAGGAACCCCAGACTATATAAGAGAAGCTATTCTATACTAAGGCCCAACAGTACACCAAACGATTGGAGGAAGCCTAGATAGTAGCCCATAAGAACCTAGAAAAAGCTTAGAGGTTAATAAAATAGCAGGCGAACAAACACCATCGAGAGCCCAATTTTGCCCCTAGTAATATAGTCTAGGTTATAACAAGGAATTAGAAGACCGAATAACCTAGCCGTAAGCTAGACTACTAGATGGCAGGACTATATAAGGTTCTTAAGAAGATAGGCAACTTATATAAGATAAAGCTCCTAGATTTAATTAGGGTTTACCCTATCTTCTCGCCAGATAAGTTACGGAAAGCTATAAACGACCTACTGCCTAGATAAAAGAATAAGCCTTCCTTACTAGTTTAAGTAAACGGTAATAACAAATAGAAGGTTAATAAAATACTAGCCTATAAGATAGTATAGGGAACGCTAAAATACTATATCTAATAGAAGGGCTACAATCCTAACCTAACCTAGTACCCTACGTGGAACTTTATAGGCTGCCCCCAGAAGCTTAAAGAATTCTATAATTAATACCCTAATACGCCTAGACCCCTAAAGTACCTAGACAAATAGATGGAATACTAGTATAATAAAGATAATAAGTTACCGGAAGAATATAGGGACAAAAACGCCCTAAAGCCCTAATACAGCTGTCTGCCAAATTCTGCCATATTCTACCGTTTTCTGCCAATACCATAAAATTTCAAATATTAAGGAACTTTAACCGCCGGTTAAAGTTGTCTAATTAGTCGGATCTGTGCTAAGACTTTTAGCGGCTACTCTTTCTAGCCTAGTGCTTTCACTTAGGCCATAATTGCCCTTTATACTTAGTCTGGGCATACTTGTGTCCCCTTTATCTCCTTATCTTATATTTTATAATCCTATATTTATAAGCCTAGTACTACCCTATTTCTAACTAAGCCTAAGGGCAGGCTTTCTTTTAAAGAGGGGGGTGATATAACGGCGCTACCGCACGTTACCTGCCAAATTCTGCCATATTCTACCGACCTATAATTGGCCCGCCTAAAGCTAGCGCCTTGGCGGCTTACCCTATATATTTGTTTACATCGGTCCTAGCGACCCCTTTTCCTTCTCTTTAGCTTAGTATCTTCGTAATACAGCATTCTACAAGCTTTGGTTTAGAGGCATTTGTATAAGCCGTAATAAAGAGAATAAGTAGCAGTATATATTAGAATAGAGAAAGACTACCTTTTTAAGGATCATTACTATAAACCTAGGTGTCCCTTAACTTAATTATCTTTAAAAGCTTTTTAATTAACTTTAGATAATTTAGCGTAGTTTATCCAAATTATATTAAGAGGATTTTAGCCTATATAATTAAGTCATTAGCGTATGCTAAGGCGTTAAAGAATATAACCTTACTCTCTTTAATCCTGTAAATACTTATAAAGGAGTATATACTTAATTAAGATCTTCTATTAGTACCGCTCTATGCTCTTAAAAAGTATAGCAATTTAACGCCTAACTTTAACCTACTTTAATCAACCCACCTAACCAATATAATTATAACTAGACTAATTAAATATATAGTAGCCGTAGTAGGTAATATGGTAGAGGGTATAATTAATAACTATAAGGTAAAAGTAGAGGTTCTTATAAAGGTTTATTTTAAAGCAATTATTGGAAGAAGTACTACGTTTATAAGAAACCGAATTACTAGTTAACTAGGTATTCTCTTAATAAATAAAAGGAGGTATATAATAAGTTTCGCTAGAGTATAAGAAATGTTAAAAATTATAAGGTTACTACGGCTTACTTTTAAAGCTTCCTAGTTTAATATAAAGGTATAGAAGATCTTAAGGGTAAGGTTAATAAAACCAAATAGCTCCTTATGGATATAGAAATTAAGGACCACTCTCCTAACTAATACTTTACTAAGTATGGTAAGGTAAATGGTATATAAACCGTTGCTATTCTTAATAACTAATCTACGCTCTACTCTATTACGAAGTTAGATATCTTTAATAAGCTAAGAAAGAGTTCTACGTTTTCCTTTAATAATAGATACTTAGCGAACATCTTCTATAGTATTATACCAGATACTGGAGCCGTAGGAGTATCTATAATAGGAGAACCTTAAGTTTAAGCCCTTTAGCAGCTTAATAGCTCTATTTAGATTAACTATTTAACGGTAGGCTAATATATAATTTATTTTGGCAAGGGTAATATAATCTCTCTTAGCATAATTAGGGTCTAAACCCCCTTAGGGTGCATTACTTTCCACGTTATTCCTATAAATACTCTATTTCTATTTTACATTAGAGATATAGATAAATTAGGCGTTAAGCTTAATAACCTTAAGAATATGCTCGTATAGGGAGATAGTTGGGTACCCGTTATACGCAAGTAGGGTTACCCCTAGTTACTCCTTTAGCAACTAGAAAAGAGCGTTGCTTAAAGCCACTTAACTAAGTTAGAGTTACGTTAACTATACCATCATTTTAGCCACCTATCTATTTACTAATTACTTAGGGTTCTTTAGTAAGCAGGCTATAAAGTTAAGGTTAAGGTAATTAAGTATCTTATAAAGTACTACTATTACTACTAAATAAACTAGAAGTCCCCTAGCCAATTTAAGTTTACCCTTAAGGATAACTATAAATTTAACTTCTGTATTATTATTAATGTTATATATCTTAGCGGCAAGCTAGTACTCTAAGTTGTTAACTTCTTAACCTCCTTTTAAGCCATACGTTTTTTAAAGGATATATTAGCTAGGAACGTATAGGATACCCTTTAGTTATGCTAGATTAATGTTTACCTAAAACCCCCTAATTAAATTGTCTATAATATAAGAAAGAACTTCTTATCTATAGAGTTTCGATAATAAATAAAGGCAATAGTAATTAAGGTTAAGGAAGTCCCTATTAAGGCATATAATAGTATTAAAAAAGTGGAACAATATTATACGCCATTACGCCGCGTATATAAGATTATTTCTTTAGAACTAGAGGGTACTAATAAAAAGCTTATCTTATAAATAGCTGTTAAAGCTATTAACAATTCCGCTAGCCCGGATAGACTTATACCTATATTACTAGTATTTAGCGCCTACCCTTAAATAACTAATAATTCTCTACTATCTCCCTCTATTATATAATAAGCTAAGGCTATTTATAAGGTAATAAAGGAGGTATAACGTCTTTATGCTATACGCTAGGTTAACAATATATTAGGAATAAGAAATGGCCTAAATACCTTAACTATACTTAACCTACCACTCCAGTCTAAGGTACGCGTATGGCGTAAAAAGGGAGGATAATTAGGCCTATATTAACTTATTATAATTAATAGTTAAACTTATACTATTTAGATACCTTATAGACCTACTTAATTCCATTTAACTGTTATTAAGCCTTACTATAAAGATAACAGTTCTAAGCCTTTATAGGATGCCCTAAAAAAGAACTACAATTAACGTGCTTTAGAAGGCAACTACGATTCTAATATAATTATAGTAAAGGTGCCGCAACTACAACGCGGTAGAGGTCGCCCAAAAGGATTACGAAATTACTAATATCTTATTAATTTTAAAGAGCAATTCGTTGCCGCTATTAAGAATAGAGTTAAGTTATTAATAGCCTTTATAATAGCTAAGGAGAAGGCTAACTTTAAGCTCGCAAAACAGCTCTAAAAGGAAGGTCATATTATAACTCCTAGAGCTCCTTTCTAAGTATCCAATAAGTAGGAGATTGATAGTCTTATTATAAGAGAAGTCTTTAAGTTTAAGAAGTATAACCCTACTAAGTTTAATAAAGTTTGCATCTTTAAGTTAAGAATAGTTAACGAGATTAAAGGTAAAGCTATTAACGCCCCATTTAAGAAATTAAGGCTTATTATTTAAGGTTACAACAATAATAGTAAGGAGGTAATTTTTATATAATTTCCTATAATTTAACAAGCTAGTTAGTAAGTTATTATTACGCTAGCTTCCTCCTTAATAAAGAATAGAATGGCAGTTTATTTATAAAATATTACTTAAGCCTACACCTAATTAGAGACGCACCTTTAGCACTTAATATTAGCATACCTTCCGGAGTAAATTCGCCACTAGTATCCTAAAGATACGATTATAGTTATACTTAAGCCATTATATAGAATCGCAGAGGCAGGAACTTACTAGTAGGCTACCTACAGCAAGTACTATAAAGAGAAGCTTTTAATAACTACTTCTATATTTAATCCCTGCTTCCTTATTATAACTATAAAAACTCTATTTAGAATTGTTAATATATAAACTAATAATATAATTATCTTAGGAGACGACCAATTCTTAGCTCTTAAAGAAGACGAGCTAGTAAAGGCAAATCTTATAGCAAAGCTAAAGAAAAAGCTTAATTTAATAATACTATTACTTTTTAATAAATGCATCCTCTCCCTAAACGAGGACTCTATTACTTTATGCTAGAAGGGTTAAGGTAAGAAGATTAACGTTATTAACGTTAATTCTTTAAAATAAGGATACGTAAAGTAACGCGCCTGCGGAGCTTATATTGCTTCTATCTATTAACCTAAGGCTTTATTTAATCTCTTTATTACTATCTAATACTAGGAACTAACTAAGGATAATATTCTTGCCTTAAATAAGCGTCTTTCCTAGCAAATAAACCATCTTAATTAGGGACTACTCTATATGCCTATTAATCTTCCTACCGCTAAGCTCTTTGTATTTATTAATAGATTGTTTATAAATAATAAAGATTTTAGCTCTTAGCTAGGATATAAGATTATTATCGCGAATAAATCTACTAGAGAGAATAACTTTATAATCTACGGCAATCTTATTTATTAGAGTTTAACTAAAAGTAAACGTATTACCTAAAGCGTTCTAGCGTTAGAGATATATAAAATAGTTGGCGGAGTTAATATAGCAATTACAATTAGAACTACCCTAAAAATAATTATAGATTAACTTAAACTTCTTGTTATTCCTATAATTGTATATACTAACTTATATTCCCTCTATAAATGTTTAGTTAAGCTTAGTACCATAAAGGAGAAGCGCCTTATAATCGATATTATGGTACTTTATTAATCCTATAAACAGTAAGAACTGTTTAAGATTTAATAGATTAACGGTTAAGATAACCTAGTAAATATAATAACAAAGGCAAATCTAAATAAGGCTCTAGAAACGCTTATTAATATAAATACTCTATATATATAAGTTAAAGGTTAGGTTAAAAGGGAGTAGGAGTATAATAATCTATAGACCCTAATTCTAACTAGCTAATTAGGATTTTCTATCTCTAGGATAGAAAATTGCTATTAGCTCGCTTATAACTAGCGCCTTAACGGCCTAGATATAATATCCACTTATAACTCCTAAGTAAGAAAGCACTACGTGCTAAAAGGCAAATTTTAGAATAGTGAGACTTATATTATAATAGCAATAGTAAGTAAGGAGGATTTATATTTATTGCGCTAGTTAAGCAGTATTTATATATAGATAGCAACTATAAAAGAAGAGTTGCTAGTGTCGGGAATGAGGCAAGCGGTCGTTACGTAACGCCGCGGCACTAGCGTAGCGAGGAGTCTTAAGCTCCTCGCCTTTCCTTATTCCAATAAAGCAAGCTTTATTAACTAACATCACTATAACCTACTCAAGTAGTCGTTATTAGTAAGTCACTCTGTGTGACTAATAATTATATACTAACCTAGCAAACTTAATTAAAAGCCTAACTTATTAATATAATAATTATAAAACTTACTTATAAACGCCTCTAATAAACGGATTATAAATTAATAATAAATTCTGCTACCCCCTAAATGCTTTAAAAAACTACGCCCTATATTTTTAAACGCGGAGCTTAATAAAAATAAATTAGAAGTTAATAAATGAGAAATAGAAATGAATAAGCTAATAGAATACAAATATAAGAATAATATATAGATAATAGATATAAGAAAAGCAATTTAAATAAGGAAACAATAGTATAAGGATATTACACTTACTAAATGCGAAATTTAAAATAACCGATTATACTAATAATAGAAGATAGTAGTTCCGAATTCTAAACCTTTATAATTTAAGATACTTAGATTCATATATAACTCCCTAGTAGTAGGATATACTAGCCGTATAAAGACTTATAAGATTATTTAATAAGTATACTACTAGCCTATAATGTATAACTACGTACGAAAATACGTTTAAGTATATAGAATATACGTGCGTAAAAAGACCTCTTATGTAAAGAAGTAAGGAGTACTTTAACCGCTACCAATTCCGATATAAAGATAGCGCGATATCTTAATTAACTTTATAGTTAACTTACCTAATTATAATAGGGTTATAAATATTATAGTAGTTATTAACCATTTTATAAAAATGCGATATATAATCTCCATAGACTTAATTAATGCAATATTAGTAGAAGAATGTTTTATTAAGCACGTCTTTAAGCTACACAGACTTTTTAACTTAATAATATTCAATTATAAAAGCTAGTTTGTTTTAGACTTTTAGCAAGCTCTATATAAATAATTAAGTATTTAAATATAACTCTTAACTACATTTTATATAAAGATAGATAGTTAAACTAAAATTGCGAACGCGATTATAGAATAATACCCTATAAATATACTGCTCCTACCTATACGACGACTAGGAAAAATGGCTGCCCTTAGCTAAGTTTATCGCGAATAATACAATAAATATATTAATAGGCGTAACGCTATTCTACACAACCCATAGACAAGACCCTTAACTTAGATTTAAACTATAACCTAAAATTAATATAATAGGACCCATAATTAAACGGATTTAGTTAATTAACGTATATAACTTTGCTAATTAAATAAAGTAGTTAATGGAACTATTATAAAGTAAATTAATGTACGCTTAAATGGTATAGGAATAGTATATAAATAAAGAACGAGCTCCAGTATAGGACTTTAAGAAAGGTAATATAGTTTACCTAAATATATAAAACCTAAAGACTTAACGGCCCTTAAAGAAACTTAGTTAGAAGTTTACGGGCCTGTACTAAATTAAGAAGAAACTAAGCCCATACGCCTATAAGCTTAAACTACTAACTAAGATAAAAATATACATAACGTTTTATGTAAGCTTGCTATAATCTTTAACTCGTAAAGTACTACTATTACCTTCTATAATTGTTAATAATGGTGTTACGGACGCTTTAAGTACGATATTATAACTACTTAGGAAAGAGTCGGAAGAAGCTAGTTGGTTAATTTAGGCACAGTCCAGAATAGAGCTAGTAGAACTATATAACGAGGGATAGTAACTAAGGTCACGTAATATAATCTATATAATCTGTAGGATCTATATAATCCGTAATAGAGTAGATAGAGTATACATATATTACGTATAAGAAGGATTTTATAGAAGTACGGTTGTATATTTAAGGACCCTTAGTCCCTACCTAGATAGTTACTTCCTTATAGTGATTCTTAGAATATAATTAGAGTTAATCTATTAGGCAACTACTCCACTAGTTATTATTACGTTATTAACTTTTATACTTGCATTACTTATATACCTAGCCTAATAATAAGCCCATTATAGTTCCTGCTATAAGGTTCCGTTATATAATTACTACCTAGTTACGGTATTAAATATAGAAAGTTAAATAACATGCCACTAAAAGCAGCCACTACAACGCTATTAACGGCGGCAACTACTTTAAGGTTAGGTGATACTAGTATAGCAGATACTGACTTATAGCAACCTATGACGGTTAGATAACTATAAGAGATAGTTAACTAGTTAATAACTAATAATGCAGCGTTAGAAGAAAGGGTTAATAGGATTAGAGCGGTAAAGATTAAGTTACTATTAATTAAGAGGTACTTAGGAGAAAGATTAAAGCTTAAGGAGTTTCTTACCTAAATGCACTTTAAAGTTATATAAGAAGGGGTAAAGCTATTAATACCTATAGATTAAATAGCCTATACGGGACTATTCCTATTAGGAAGAGCACTTAAGTAGTTTAAGCCTTACCTTATAGAAATATAGGTAAATAGAATAACGACCACTAATTAGGAGGTGCGGTTTATATTCTTAAGTTAGGAAGGGTTCACGAAGCGACTTATATAGATGTTTAGAGACCTAGAGGCAGTAACTACGGCGGAAAGAAAACTCTAAGATATTATGCAACGAACCTTAGTAATTAAGTATATAATACAGTTCCAAACGCTAGCGATATAAGTTAAGTGGAATAATAAGGCGCTTATAGCACAGTATAAGTAAGGACTTAAGGCTAAAGTCTAGGACGTAATTATCCTAATAGAAGATACGGACACCTTAAGGGAGTTAATAGATTAAGTAATTAAAATCAATAATTGGATCTACTAAAGGGAACAGGCTAAGAGAGGCTAAGATAGAGTTTTATAGTTATATAAGACGCAAAGTACGTAATAACTAAAGCTAAATTAGAAACTATAGTATGGCGTAGAGCTAATAGACCTAAGTGGTACTAAAGAAGCCTATAAGAGATAGAGTAAGAAACTATAAAAACCTAGAGGTTAAGGATTTAGTGATTATAGAACTAAGGAGTAGAGGCTAAACTAGGGATTTTAGTAGCAGAAGACGTTTAGGCGGACTCTATAGCAAAGTTAATAGTTTAAAGACGGAGCTTATATAAATTATAAGAAATAAGGTTATTTTATAAGGGATTATAAAGATAGTTAGAGGTATTATATAATAAAGGGAACCTAACTAGTAGTAAAAGACATATACGTATAAAGGGACGATAGTGTACTGCGAGGAATAAAAGAATATTTAATTAGAAGTTTTACGTTTTGTTATAATAACGTATGCCGAATTTATAAAGACGCTAAGTATAGCGTAAGCTATTAGCTATAGGAGCCAAAATCTATAAAGTATAGAGGAACTAATAAACTAGTTCGCAGATCGGACATTAAGGACAATGAATTTAACATAGGCGAAACATTTTATAATAATAAGGTAATAAAGGCAGCTTACTAGGAGTATGTAGACCTTAGAGATATTATATAAGAGGTAGAGGATGATTCCACTATAGAATAGGGAATATTAGTAGGGATTAAGACCCTACTAGACACGATATCTATCGCTTCGCAAGATGTAAGAGAAGTAGGATAGTAAACTACTTTGGCACTTAATAAAGGCAAAAGGCTAAAGGCTTAAGACTTTTAAGATGAGATAAAAGACGACTAAGACTTTTAAAACGAGATGAGGTAAGTTTAAGGACCTATAACAGACGAAAACCGATGGAGTAGAGTAGTAGCTTAGTTTAAGGATATACAAATAAGCTTAGGACAGAGTTTCCTATAGGCATAAGACTCTTAAGACGAGATAAGAATACCTAAGCCTAGTTGGACTAAGGTAGGAGTAAAGCTTAAGATAGAAGCGAGCTCGGGATTAAAGAATCTAAGGGACTAAGAATTTGGAGTACGAATAAGGACACCTATAAGTAAGAGGTAAAAGGCTTCTTTATAGATTAGAGAATCTATAGTATAAATAGTAGTTAGACTAGGAGACAGATATATAGACTTAGAGGACTTACTAGAAGAACGTAGTGTTCGGCCTAAAGATTAAAAAGTTAATACTAAGATTAAGAAGTAAGAAGACTTTAAGGATCTATCTGCGAGACGTAAGCTAAAAGAAACCATGGAAGAATTTAGACGAAGAATTATCGCATAGCAAGAATAGAAACTAGATAAGAGATTTAGCACACTAGGTTATATAAGGGACAGAGCACCTATATAAAGAATTATTAATAGGCCTAAAGCAGGCATATTAAGAGCTAAGTAGCTTACTAAACTGGAACAAGAAGAGGATCTAGGGATTTTAACTAGGTTTAAAGAACGATATATAAAGGGCTATTATAACGCAGTAATAAGAAGATACTTCCTTATAGACGAGCCGTATATACTTTAGTAGCTGTACTAAAGATGGTATAGGCAAAGGCATAACAATAAGTGGAGAGATTTCTATATATGGTTGGATAAGAAAGTTATCTAAGACTACCCGATTATAGAGAAAGCTATAAGTTATATTAAAGGAGCCTTAATTATAACGTTAAAAGATCTAGAGGAGCAATTAGAGGACTAGAGAAGTGAGAGGTAAATTATAGTACCTGTAAATAAAGTTATAACGCTTAGATTAATATAAGAAAGGTTTAAACTTAAGGATAAAGACGAGCTAAAAGTTAACCTAAGACACTAAGCATATTACACGTTGGCGTAGATCGTATATATAGATAATACATGTAATATATATAGAGTACTAAAGGATAAGAACCGGAAATACCTAGTAAGGATACACTGGTTATTAAATAAGGCGAAATATTAAAACGCTAGGTATATGTATAGTTAGCACTTAGTAAAAGTGTAAAGCTAAGGGGACTTAATACTTTAACTAGGAAGATTCCTTATAGAAAAATACTTAGACGGATAATAGTAGTGGGAATGCCTAGAAAATACGTGTCTATAGTATATCGAAGATAAAAAGCGAACTAAGTATTAGCTAAAGTTAGACTAAGTATAAACAGGATTAAGTAGCTAATAGTTAGAAAAAGTAGAGGCCTACGGGACTAAAGGGAACCAGTAGTAGAGCCTTAGACCCTTAAAGGAATTTAAGGATAATACCTAAATTTATAAGTTAAGTAGTAAGATTAACAGTTTAAGGTACTAATAGATAGTGGAGTAATAAGGAACTATATCTCGCTAGTAGCAGTTAAAAGAATAGGGTTACCACACAGGAAAAAGGAGCATCTTTACCTATTAGTAACAATTTTAGGAGATCTAATAGCCTACGGAGGAGGCATTATTAATCTTAAAATAGGACCTATTTAGTTAACTATTAAAGGGAGATAAATCGAGATATCTTTTAATATATTACCATTAGGGAATAATAAGGCAGTATTAGGAATGCCTTAGTTATAGAAATATAATCTAAAGATCGATTAGGTTATAGGTTAGGTTAATATTAAAGATACTTAACGCCGTAAAATATAATAATAAGCTAAGTTGGTATAGTACTAAGTCGGAGCGACGTATAAGGAAACTAAGTAAGGCTTAAGTTATATACTAAAGAGATACTATAAGTATGGTAAGAAACTATAGTTACTAAAAAGTAAAAAGCTGTTAGAGTATATAGTATAGGACTATAAGATAGAATTAGAACTAGAAATAAGTCTAAGGTTCTTTCTAATCTATAAGCTTACTAAAGAAGAAGGTAGAGTATTAAAAGAGTTTATTTAGGAAAACCTATAAAAGGGATATATTAGACCATCGCAGTTATTAGTAGGTTATCCAGTACTGTTTATACTAAAGAAAAATAGTAAACTAAGGCTGTATATTAACTATAGATAGTTAAATAGCATTACCAGAAAGGATAGGTATTCTTTACCCTTAATTAGCAAAATCTAAGATAGGATAGGTAATGCGTAAATCTTTATAAAGATAGATCTAAGATAGACGTACTATTAGATTAGGATTAAGGAAGGCAATAAATAGAAAGCAGCCTTTAGGTTAAAGGAAAGGCTATATAAACTGTAACCGACTACCGGACCTTGCATATTACCCTGTTTCACCTGCGTCAGCACTACCCTCGTATGTCTCAGATACGTTGGAAATGAGTTATAGGCTTCGGAGTTCGGGGTCTACTTTCATGTATTTATACCACTTGATTTCCATAGATTTACAATTAAGTCGCTCGTTCAATTCCCACACACTGCAAAGCTTACATAAACTATTAGTTATATAATTTAGGCTTATAAACGTACTAGCAACGTTCTAAAAGCGTATTAATAATGTATTAGAAGAACACTTAGATAAATTTATTATGGTATATCTTAATAATATTATTATCTACTTAATAACTAAGGAAGAATATAAAGAACACGTTAAATAGGTCTTAAAGAGACTATAGGAAGAATAGATACTAGTAATAATTAAGAAATACAAGTTCTTTACCAGGAAGACCAATTTTATTAGATTTATTATTAAACTAGGCTAACTTAGTATAGATCCGAAGAAGATTAAGGCTATAGTAAATTGGTAAGAACTAGAGAATGTTATATAGTTAAGATTGTTTTTAAGGTTTTGTAATTACTGCAGAATGTTTATAGCGTAGTAGTTAAAGGATATTAAACTATTTACGCGACTAATAAAGAAAGAAGAACTATAGGTATGGGGAGAGGAATAATAAGAATTGTTTAAGAAAGTTAAAGAGATATTTACCTAGGAGCTAGTTCTTAAGACCTATTAACTAGGACTAGAGACGGTTATAGAAATAAATATATTAGACTATATACTAGGGGCGTACTTTATATAGAAATATTAAAATAGATGGCACCTAGTAGTATATTATAGTTAAAAGATAACACTACTAGAGTTAAACTATAATATCTATAACAAGGAGTTACTAGGTATAGTTATAGTACTAAAAAAATAAAAAGTATTCTTATAAGGTATAAAGAAACTATTTATAATTAAGACGGATTATAAAAACCTAATAGGATTTCTAATAATAAAGGAACTTAACTAGAGATAGGTTAGATGGGCAGAGATGCTTATAGAATACTATTTTAAGATTTAGTATACTAAGGGTATAGACAATATAAAGGTAGACGCTCTAAGTTAAAAAGCTAAACTATAAAATAATAAGAAGCTATTAGGGGCTTTACTGCAAAAGGATATAGACAGATTAATTAGATATAATTATCCAAAAATTATAGCAACTTAAGAAGAACTAGATAGAGTTTATAAGTTACTAAAAAGCTTTTAGAAATAAAGAATTCTAAAAGTATAGCTAGAAGATCTATAGACGGATATATACGAAAATTAAGAAGTAAAGTATATCCTAAAAAGTATAGCAGAACAGTTTATAAGAAATTTCTATAAGGAAATAACTTAAGGATATAATGGAGTTATAGGCCTAGTATTAAGACTTTAGAAAGAGTATATTATTAATAGAATCTAGGGCTTAGCGTAAAGAGTTACTAAGGAATATCTAGATTGCTAAAGGAATAAACTAATAAGGCATAAGCCGTATGGAGGGCTATAACCTATTAAAATACCAGAGAGACTATAGGAGGTTATATTATAGGACTTTATTATTAAGTTACTAAAGTTTAGAGATCCTATTACTGGATAAGATTACGATATAATCTTAGTAATAGTAGATAAGCTTATAAAGTAGGGATACTTTATAGTATGTATAGAAGAAATATTACTAGAAGATATTACTAGAATCTATATTAAAGAAGTGTTTATAAGGTACGGAGCACTAAGTAAGATTATATTAGACAGAGATTTAAGATTTATAGTAGTATTCTAAAAGGTATTCTTAGCGGAGTAAGAAGTTAGAGTAGTAACTTTTACTATATATTATCTATAGACAGACGGTTAAATAGAAAGATTAAATTAGATACTAGAACAGTATTTAAGATATTATATTAATTACGTATAGAATAATTAGGTATTATTATTACCAGTTATATAGTTTATATATAATATAACACCTTAAGAAGGAATAGGCATATTATTATTTAAGGCAAATTATAAATATAAGCTAAGAATATTGTTATTACTACAATAAGTAAAGAAAATAAGTACTATAGCTAAAAAAAAGAATAAAGACGTTAATAAATCTTTATATAGACCTTATAGAATTAGTAAAAAAAGTATAAGAGAGAATAAAAAAGTATTATAATGCTAAGAGATCTAAGGGACTAGATCTTAAGGAGGGAGATAAAGTGTAGCTATTATACAAAAATTTTAAGAGTTAATAATTAAGTAAGAAGTTAGACCACGTTAGACTAGGACCTTTTAAAATTATTTAAAGAATTTTACCAGTTATATTTAAGTTAAACCTACTAGCCAAAATAAAGATCTACCCTATATAGCATATTATAATGCTAGAGCTAGTATACGGGAATATTAAGCCACTGGTCTATAAAGTAAATACATATAGAGAATAAGAAGAAGATAAATAGCAAGTTTTAAAGATTGTTAGTTATAAGGATATTAATAATAAAATATAGTATAAAGTTAAGTGGATAGGCTATAATAAGACTACCTAAGAGCTATTAAAAAATTTAAAGAACGCTATAGGAAAGGTATAGGAGTATTAGAGAAGATTAGGTTAGGTAGTATTAATAAAAAAGGATTACTAAAAAATAAGTTACCTAAGGGGGACCTAAGAAAAGCAGTTACTAAACTATTTAAATTTATTTCCATTTTAGCTAGAAAAGAATCCGTTCTTTTATTACCTAATTCCTATAAACCCTATTTTATAAGTTTTTACTCCTTAAAACGGACTTTTTTATAAACCTTTTTAAGACGGATTAACTAAGCGGACGCCGTAAGATAAGACTTAAGGGCCCGTTACTAAGTATCGGCAGCCTCCTATTCTACGTTATAGGAACGGCGTAGTTCCGCTAGAGTAACAAACAGTTTATTATCTAGCTATATAGTAGTAGATTAAATATAAAACCCTAAGATAAATTAATTAGGGAACTAGATAACTATTAAGAGCAATAAGTTGCGTATATTTAGTATTAGAGATAGAGTAAATATTATAGGACGAATAAATATTTACTTTAGTGCACTTTAAGTAAGAGAACGGTTATTATAAAGATGGGTTTGCCAACGTAATATAAACCAACCCCTCTTTTAAATAGCGAGAATATGGAGATAATATGGTTTTACTAAGGGACAATATTACAGCAACAGTGTGAGCATAATGAGCAGTTAAGGAAGAAGAAATTGCTTTAGGTATAATAAGTAATAATATTAACTAAATTAATTAGACGGATATTATACCTCTAGTAAATAACTTAGAGATATTAGGAATCTTTAAGGACGAAGATAAAGAGGAGGGAGATAGTATTACGGACGCTTTAAGTATAATGTTATAACTACTTAGGGAAGAGTCGGAAGAAGCTAGTTAGTTAATTTAGATACAGTTTAGAATAGAGCCGGTAGAACTATATAATAAGGAATAGTAACTAAGGTTATATAATATAATTTATATAATTTATAGGATCTATATAATCTGTAATAGAGTAAATAGAGTATATATATATTACGTATAAGAAGGATTTTATAGGAGTATGGTTATGTATTTAAGGACCCTTAGTCCCTACCTAGATAGTTCCTTCCTTATAGTAATTCTAAGAATATAATTAGAGTTAATCTATTAGGCAACCACTCTACCAGTTGTTATTACGTTATTAACTTTTATACTTATATCACTTATATACCTAGCCTAATAACGAGCCTATTGTAGTTCCTACTACAAGGTTCCGTTATAAATGGTAATAGTTTTTACTTTATTAACTTAATTAATAATATATAATAGAAAATATAATCTAAATAATTTAAACTTCTTATTAAGTGGGAAGGATGTAAGATATAAACTTAGGAAACCTATAATTAGATTAAGGCTAACGCGCCTTTCTTAGTAAAAGAATTTTATAAGGACTATTCTTTACGGCCTACTCTAGCTAGATAGATATAATATAAAGGTAAATAATTGACGCCTAATATAAATATACGAAAAACGATAATAAGAACTTAAAATATATTATAATGTTTGTAATACGGTTATATAACATATAAGATATTAAGGAACTTTAACTAGCGGTTAAAGTTATCTAATTAGTTAAATTTGCCTTACTAAGACCTATTATAAAGATATTAGTTTAGCTTACCGCCTTAACTAAGCTAATAGTAATTTTCTATACCGGGCATAGAAAATCCTAATTAGCCTACTTAATAATTAGAACCGGTAAAACCCTATCTTACTACCTAACGCGAAAACATAACACGTAATAAGTTATAAGTCTTAACTAAAATTGAATTATTTGGACCTTTAGCTAAAAGGAGGGATACTATAATAGGACTAGCCTAGTTATAGTAGGAATGTCTTAGTAAAACACTTAATAAATAAATTCCGACGCTTTAACCAAATTCTACTAAATGAATTAAATTCTATTAAAGTCTGTTAAAGACCGCGTGCGTATATATATACGCATCGACCACTAAGCCCCTAACTATTTAATTATATAATTCTCTTATTATTCCTTTCTCTTCTTTACGCAATGTCTTGTTCTGAGCGAGAGCTATATACCCTTAGATTTAGATAGAATTTATATTATTCCTTTAAATCTTCCCTAAAGTCTCTTCGCGCCCTTATAGATATATATTTCCTTTCTTTTAAATTACGCTATTATAACGGACTTATATTAGTAAGGTTACAGCTATTTACTAAAAGGGTATTAGATAGTAAAGTATAAAGATACCTTACTTATTAAGCTTAATCCTTTTCTTTAATACCTTACTTCTCATTATTAACCTTTGTCTAATTTAGACGTATCTTTAATATATTATTAAGATTTTTTTTATATATTATTAATTTAATATACCTTTTTAATCTTTTACTAACTACTCTTTTAAACAAATTCTATAGCGTATTTTAGCCCTGCCTTTATATATAAAACCCTAATCTCTGCTAACCTATAACTAGTACTAGTTCTACCTAAATAATTTGCCTATATGTTTTTAAAAGATTAGAAATCTAATAATAGTATTCTAAAGGCTTATAATAAAACCTACTATATAAGGTCTAATACCTTTAGTCCTTATAATGAATATACGCGTATTAAGAGCGGTAGTTACGTTAAGATAAGATTTTCTATTCTTAATAGATTTCCATTACTAACTTTAAGCTCTAATAGCCTAGGCCTAAGTAGCGACATTCCTTTAATATCCTTAACTACTATATTACCTAGGCTCTCTCTTATTTTAGCGTAAATGCTAAACAACTTAGTTAAATTTAAGACTATACTATAGCTATCTATACTGCTTATAATTCCTAGTAAGCTAGCTAGCAACGCCTAATATAAGAGTAAGGCTAGTATATTAAGGATAGGGTAAGGGATAGAGGTAATAAAAAGGAGGTCGCCGTTTACTATAGAAAAGAGTATAATATAATACGTTATTAGGTAGGTTACCATTTAAATACCTAGTGGATAGGTAACTAATAGTCGCTATAATAAGGTCTTAGTAGTTCTAAACCATACCAACTAGCTAATATCTCTATTTATTCCAGGCTTAAGTATATCTTTATTAACTATAAGCTAATGCCCTAAGAGCTTTATTAGTATTAGTTTAGACCTAATATTAGTATTAAGCGTTTAAGAATTTCTACTCCTACTACACCTATAAAGGGATCTTATTCCCATTAGGTATCCCTTAAAGGGCTAATAGATACTAATCCTAATCCTAAGAATAGCATAGTGGCTTTTTAGATTAGGTATTTGTGATTAAATTTTATATATAGTAGCAATTGAGGACCTTAATTAGGTGTTAAAAAAGGCCTTATAAGGCTTTTAAAAAGGGCTTAGAAGTCCTAAAAATAATATTCCTAGTATAGATTAATAAATACGAATGCAATTCTAGCAGAGTGCTCTATTAACTCTATACTATATACATAAAAAGGCTAAGGACCTATCCTGCCTTAGGCCGTAGCCCTAATTCTTATAGTTTTTAAAGCTTGTCTATTCTATATCCAATTTAACCTATTTACTTTTTAGGGCCTCTTACGGCCTACTATAAGCCTTTTTATAGGTTATAATAATATTATAGTATTAGAGCGCTTTTTGCGATTTATAGATTATAGACCTTAGTCCTAATATTCTTTTAGAATATCTTCGCAATAATTAAGGTAATCCTCTAGTTTCTATATAGAGTCCTTAATAGGCTAGCCTAGCCATTTAACTTTATATTAAAGCTTATTCTTAACAGACTTATAATATAGTATAGCTTTAACCTTATACCGCTCGTCTACTACTTTAGAGTATTTAATTAGGCCTAGTTAGAAGTTTTTTTCTAGTAGTAGTCTATACTATAGCTCTAGTAAGTTTATATAAAACACTAGATATATACAGGCTATAGATAAAGGTAGCTAGAGATAGTAGGCTAGCTTACTAATTTATTCCTTAATTTAAAAGGCACCTAGGTATCTTATATTAAGCTTCATTAATAGTTAATAGGTCTTAATATTTGTTAAATATAATAGAACCTCGTTGCCTACTCTAAAATGCTTATTTTAGTATTTATAATTATACCAGAGTTTTTACTAATCTTAGGTATCTTGTAGGCTCTACTTTATATACTTTATTACTCCTCCTATTTCTAGAGGTATCCTTATACTCTTTAGTAGATATTTTTAAACCTCCTAGTAGGATCCTATAATTAATTATATGGCCTTAGCTAGTAATTACTAGGTATACTATTAAACCTAAATAGTTAGACGCTATAGGTAATCTAGATTGGTATATACTTATATAATATATATTGCTTTAAATTATAAGCGTACTCTATATATAGAAGTAGCTTATACTAGCTATCTTACTAATAGTTTAAATATATTTATAGATAAGACTCTAGTTTCTAGTTCTAGCGTTCCGTTTATCTATCTATTTATAAATAAAAGGCTATACTATAATAGTGGTCTATCTTTAAATAAAAGTATAAATTTAACTAGTACTAGCTTATAAAGACACTGCCCCTATTAGTAATAATAGGACATAGCTAGTCTACTCTAAGAAAGTATTTCTCCTTAATTAGGCTGGCGAGCGCTTATACGTTAATTGTCTTATTAATAAAAATGTATTAAATATACTTTAAAAACCTATTAATAAGTATAAGAACTAAATTGTATATCTATCCTTACCTATTTTTTAAGGGCGGGAGATCCGTAATAAAGTCTATAGTATAATATTGCTATAGCTTACTAGCGGGGGGAACTAATTTAAGTAGACCCTATAGCTTATGCCTACGGATTTTATATACTTAACACTTCTTATAATAGCTAATATACTCCTTTACTTCCTACTTAAGCTTTAGCCAATAGTATTTATACTAAAGTAATTTTACTATTTTAGCTTAACTATAGTAGCCGCCCAGATAATTATTATAATTCTTTATAAGAATCTTTTATTATAGATTTACTTCTTATAGCACCTAAACCTTACCATATTTATATAGTAGGCCTATTAGGTCTAGTTCCTAATAATAGCGCCTAGTAGTATTCTTTCTATTATATTTCCGGTCTACTTCTATATTAAAAATAGTATAAAAGACGTCCCTCCGTTACATCATATAAATAAAATCCGTTAACCTTTTAGATAGTTTTTAGGTAAAAGTTATTTTATCTTATACTACTCTAAATACAAGACTAGATAGTATTATAGATTTTATAACTTCTTAGTACGTATATATTAGGAAGGCCGCTATAAGGTTAAAGTCCTTTAGTTATTATAGAGCTCTAAGTTCTAATTGCTTTATAGCTTTACTATTAGTTTAAGGGGATAGCTTAGCAATTAAAGGTAGTATATTATTAGGTTCCGCACTTATATTAGAAATATCTTATCTAAATATATTTAGCCCCTTAATAGTAACGGATCGGGTACTAGCTAGAATATTAATAAAAATTAATAGGGTTTATAATACCTAGGTACTTAAGTATTTTATACCTAGAGTTTATTCTATAATATAGAGAGCAAGATATCTATTATCTATTTTCCTTCTCCTATTTTAAAGCCTTTAGTATAGTTTAGCTATTATAACGGTCTATTAGCAGAGTTATTTTCCCCTAGCTTATATTTAATCTTAAAATTAAATTATATAAGCTTCTCTGCCTATTTAGCTTATTAAGGTATAAGCTCTTTTAGAGTTATAGAGTAGCGTAGATTATAATAATCTAAGAGTATATAAGTAGTATAGCTTGCGTGCTTAAGGTAATATCGCCACTATTTAAAGCAGTTAACTATAGCCAGTAGTTCCTTATTATAGGTATAATACCTAATTTTAGGCCCCTAGAATTTTCTATTATAGAATACTACTAGTCTTTAATAGAGCTAGGTAGCGTTTAGATATCTATTAGGTTATAATAGGATACTAATAAAAGCAAAATCTAATATATTAGTAATTATTATTAATAGCTAATTTAGGTTAAAATATCGTAGTAATAGAGCCTTTATAGACTTTATATATAGTTCTTAAAAGGCCTCCTAAATCTTTCTAGGCTATAACTATAGTTTATACTATTTAGTTAGTCCCTTTTTAGTTATCTTTCTTTTTACCTTTAAGCTTTTTACTCCTTAAACTAGGTCTTAGGAAGCTTTTATAATATAGTTAAATAGATATTAGGTAATATTTAAGTAGTTATAAATAAAGCGCCTATAGAAATTAGTAAAGCCTAAAAAGATTTAAATATCTTAATGACTCTCTAGCTCCGGCTACTCTTAGATTATTTATACCTATACTAGGTCTATAACTATACCTATAGGCGTTATAATATAACCTAGGAATTTAACTTGCTTAGTATTAAAAATATACTTTAACGCCTTAGCGTAGAGGCCCTAACTATCTAAACGTTCTAGCACTTTGCAGACATATTACTTATACTAATTCTTATTTTCTAAGTAAATTAGGATATTATCTAGATAGATAATATATATACGGTTAACTAGTCCCCCTACGGCCCTATAAATATATAATTAGAATATTATAGGCGTATTAGCTAGCCTAAAAGGCATTACTAAATACTTAAAGTAGCTATTTTAGGGTTTAAAAGCTGTCTTCTATTTGACCTCCTTTTTTAATATAGAGCTTATAATAGACGTGTTATAAATCTAGCTTTATAAAGATCTTCGCCCTAAATAGTCTATTTAGTATTTTACTAACTAGCAGTAGTAGGTAACAGTTCTTAATTATAATCTTATTAAGACTGTAATAGTTTATATATAGCCTTATTGTAACGATCGCCCACCGAGCCAAACGAACGCAACTGGCTAAAAGGTATAGTGTCAAACCGAATGGTTTAATGGCTCGGTAACCAATATATGTATATTCGTTGCCCCTTGTCGTCACCTAACACTTATAGTTCTATCTAGTTTTAGGATAAAGAGGGTTAGTATATCTACTAGTAACTTACTAGGCTGGATCTATCCCTTTTCTAGTAAACTATTAAGGTACTTCCTTAGGATCTTAAGCTTTTTATAAGAGAGGTTATAAATAAAAAGGTTTAGTAGCTATTTACCTTCTTTTAAATTAATTATATAATTATATTCTAAGTTCTATATAAGAAGCTTAGCCTACCTATTTAAAAAAAAATACCCTTAGTAAGTCCCTTAGGCCTAATAGGATATTTAATAGATTAGTGTCGCGTTCGTCCTCTATATTATTATTAGATAGGTCTTAAAGCTCCTTTAAAATACTTACGGGTAGTGCTACGCGCTATAGTAGTTACTACTATACGTTAAACCGTTATATATAGTAGTTAGTAGAGGGTAGGGAATTCTTTAACGCAACGTTTAAGGTATTAAAGCATACTTTCTATATCTTACTTAAGCTAAAGTAATCCGTAGTGGTTAAAGTATTTTATAAGATCTTTAAGATCGCCGCCTCTCTATAATATCTCTATAACCTATCTAGCCGTTCTTTATAGAGTCTCTATTATAGAGGGATTATTGCCTATACTAGGATTTATACCTATCTTATTATAGAATAGGGGTTAGATCTAATACCCCTTTAGGTATAAAGCGTATACTATTTCGCCTAGAGCTATATCCTTTAGGATATCTTTTAAGCTTATTAGTAATATACGCCCTTCTAATTCTTTATTATTCTACTATTTAAAGGCTTTTATCTTAAAGCGTATTTTAAAATCTATTTTTATAAGCTAAGGGTATTTAAGGATAAGGTTATAACTTATAAAGTTAGCTACTTAGAAGGGTTACGGGCCAACTACCTTAGTGCGGTTATATGTATCGGCCACTAACACTATATAGTTTAATCTAATACTTACTTAAAAAGCCTATAATAGGTTTCCGCCACTTTAGTAACAGGATAAGTTTATACTCTTTTACTAAATTATATTATATAAGATTAATTTTAGCGCCACTGTTATATAGTACTTAGAATTAATATACCTTGCCTATAGGGAGTACCATTTTTAGCTTAATAGTAATATAGAGAGTCTCTTCTTTTATATCTTGCCCTAGTTACAGCTAAGAGAGATCCGTAATTAGGGCTTTTTTTATATAGATTATTAGTACGGTTATCGCCCTACTTATTTTTTTTAAAATAGGATTTACCTCTAGAGAAGTTTTCTTTTAACTTTTTAAAGCGTTTCTATAAAGGTGCTAAGTAGGTATTAGGTTAGCCCTAGAAGTCTTTCCTATTACTTAAGGTCCCTAACTTTAACCCCTTTTAAAGTTCTCTTTAAGAACGGCTTCTTTAAAGGTTAGGTCTGCCCTATATTATTACTAAAGTACCTACGCTTCTAGTAACCCTTTAGCTTCCTACTAGAAGAGGTCTAGTTACTTACTATATTCTTAGCATTTAGAACCGCTTGTTTAAAATCTATATATATAGTAATCCGCAATAAGGCCCCTACGCGCTTAATTTTAGCCTAAATAAACCTAATCTTTATCTTTTTATATATACTACCATCCTTATTTTTAAAGGGCTTTAAATCTATTTATTAAGTATAAGTTTTTATAAAGTTTATAAACTAGCGGAAGTTATAGTAGTTAAGCTATATCCTATTCTAGAATAGCTTTATATTATTATATTATATAATATATAGATCTTAAATCCATTTCTTTAAAAAGGGTTATAGCTATAGATATATAGCAATTTGCTCTTTATTAAGCTAATTAAGTGCAATCTAGTTTAGTAATCGGTCTTTAATCTTACTAATAATTTAGCGTATATGTTCTTTAGTATTATCTTATATTATTAGCATCTTAAAGAAGTTGTCTACCTTATAAACCCAACTATTTAGCTATTAGACGTTAGGTCTATAACAGAGTTCTAGACTATTAGAGACTTTAACCAATTAGTTTATATTCTTTTTCCGTTTACTATATAGATATCTCTCTAAGTCTTTTATACCTTCTTAGGTAGGTACTAGGTAGCCCCTAAAAGGCCCTTAACCTTAGCCAGGTTATAAAAGATTTTATTTAGCTTAGATTAAGCTCTACTAAATCTAGACCTACCCCTAGAGGTTTCTAATATATTTATTAGTAGCTCTTTCCTATATAGTTTCCGAGAGCCTTACGGCCACTTTCTAATATCTATCTTAAAGAAAATCGGTTTAGAGCTCTTAACATTCTAACCTTAGCTTTAGGGAAGCTCTAGCTATAGAGGTAGTATTAGCACTAGTAGCTAGTATAGGTTTCCCTATAAGACTTAAGTCTTAAATTAGTGGTTAGGTTAAGTTACCTAAAGGAGTAAACCCGCTTAGCTTATAAACAGTTTATATATTATTACTTTACTAATTATAGGCTAGTAGTCTTTCGGGAGGGTTCTAGTTAGTTTCCTAGTTAAATATATTAGTATATTTCTTTAGCATTTCTAGCTTAGGGAAAGATCTTAGAGTTACTTATAGCGCTTAATCTTCTAATTAGCCTAAATAGGGCTAAAGGGATTTTAGTTACTTTTTAGTAGCGTTATAACCATTATAGAGGGTGTCTACGTTTTCCTTAGCGGTAACTATAGGTATATAAAAGTCTTTAAGCTCCTAGTATATCTAGGTATTAAAGCTTATTTAGTTATCTTACTTAGAGGTTTATATTATTATAATCTTTCGCTATTAGAGAGACCTTCCTGCCTTATTATAACAGCTGTCTATAAGGTATTTATAGAGTTTCTAGTTAGGTTGTCGCGAGATTTTTTAAAGAAGAAACGGTAAATATAAACAATCTAGCTCTTAAGCCAGCTGCCCTTTTAAATAGAGTAGGAAGGATTTAATTATAAGGGGACTTTATAAATAGGGGACTATAAGGACATAATTGTGAGATAAGATAGATTGGTAAGAGAGACGAATCCTTAAGAAGGTAAGGCCTTTAGGATTATAGAGACTATATACTACGAACACGTGCCTTCGGCATATAACTAGTAATTATTTAAGGGGCGTTTAGGGGTTGTCCTAAGGGCAACCTAAAGTAGCTGCAATAATATCCTTTATACTATAGTTAAAGATAATTAATTTAAGAGCGCCGTAGATATAATAGATATTATTAACGTAAAGGCGGGCTATATCCTTTATAGTTATAGTCTTAAAATAAGAAAGGGAGAAAGATTACTTAAATAGTTGGTTAATTGCTATAAATGCTATATTATAGCCATAGGCGTCCTTTAGAAATAACTTAAAGTCTATTATAATATATTGTTAAGGATGTACTAGGACTAGTAGTAGTTATAGCTATCTAGGAGCTTAATCCCTAAGGATATCTACGCGTTTATAGGCATAGTAGTTTCTAATAAATTGCTTTATATTAAATAGAAGACCTTACTAGTAGTAACGGGGCGTTAGTAGTTGGTAGGTTTTATCCTAGCTAAAGTATACTATAAAGACTTAATAGTGGGCTTTGCAGATTAGCTCTGTCTATAGGTTATTAACGTTTAAAACTATAAGCCGTTTCTAGTATAATAGTAATCCTTCTTCTAGAACCCCCTAATAATAGCTTATACTATAATCCTCTACGCCTACTAAAAGAGCTATATTAGCTTTTATATCGCAAGTAGGTACTATATTAGTAACGTATAGTCTACTATTAATAGGACTAAGCTCTTAGCTAGCTATTTAACGCTCTTAGGCTATAATCCCTTTAATTTACATAACGCTAGCGTTACCTTAGTAGCTTTACTTACCTTATTTATTAGGTATGCCTTAAACCTTAATTCCTTATTAAGAATTACCCTAAGGATTTTAATATCCTATATTAGGGGGATTCCTTTTCCTTTAAATTAGAGTGGCGTAGTAATATCCCTACCCGCTTCTTTATATCTAGTAAAGTAAATAAATAATATTTTCTTTACTTTAAATTAAGCTCCATTAATCTTCTTCTATTTCTTAAGTATTAGTATAATCTCGCCCTATATAATCTACGTATTTTCCTTTACTATAGGGCCTATAACCTATACTAAGTAGTTATTAATAAAGGCTATAAAGCTACTATTTTTAAGTACACTTTATATAAAATCTATATTAAAAAATAAAAAAAGTATTAGGGCTAGTACTAATCCCTATAGAAGACCCGCCTATAGGAGCGCCTATACCTCTAATATATATTTATTAACTAAAATATATTACGGACGCTTTAAGTATAATGTTACAACTACTTAGAGAAGAGTTAGAAGAAGCTAGTTAGTTAATTTAAGCACGGTTTAGGATAGAGCCGGTAGAACTATATAACGAGGAAGGGTAACTAAGGTCATATAATATGCTACGTATTAAATAAGAGGAACGAAAGGAACTTACGTACCTTATATATAAGACGTACATTACGTATAAAAAGGATTTTATAGGAGTACGGTTATGTATTTAAGAACCCTTAGTCCCTACCTAGATAGTTCCTTTCTTATAGTAATTCTTAGAATATAATTAAAGTTAATCTATTAGGCAACTACTCTACCAGTTATTATTACGTTATTAACTTTTATACTTATATTTCCTACACACCTAGCCCAATAACAAGCCCATCGTAGTTCTTACTATAAGATTCCGTTACATAATTACTACCTAGTTATAGTATTAAATACAGAAAGTCAAATAACATGCTACTAAAAGCAGCCACTATAACGCCATTAACGGCGGCAACTACTTTAAGATTAGGAAACGATACCAGTATAGCAGACACTAATTTATAGCAACCTATAACGGTCGGACAACTATAAGAGGTAATTAATTAGTTAATAGCTAATAATATAGTATTAGAAGAAAGGGTTAATAGGATTAGAGTAGTAAAGGTTAAGTTACTATTAATTAAGAGGTACTTAGGAGAAAGATTAAAGCTTAAGGGGTTTCTTACCTAAATGCACTTTAAGGTTATAAAGGAAGGGGTAAAGCTACCAACACCTATAAATCGAATAGCCTATGCAGGACTATTTCTATTAGGAAGAGCACTTAAATAGTTTAAGCCTTACCTTACGGAAATACAGATAAACGGAATAACGACTACTAATTAGGAGGTGCGGTTTATATTCTTAAGCTAAAAAGGATTTGTAAAGCGACTTATATAAATATTTAAAGACCTAGAGGCAGTAACTACGGCGGAAAAAAAACTCTAAGACATTATATAACGAACCTTAGTAATTAAGTATATAATATAGTTCCAGACGCTAGTAATATAAGTAAAGTAGAATAATAAGGCGCTTATAGCATAGTATAAATAGGGACTTAAGGCTAAAGTCTAGGACGCGATTATCTTAATAGAAGATGCAGATACCCTACGGGATTTAATAGATTAAGCAATTAAGATTAATAATTAGATCTATTAAAGGGAACAGGCTAAGAGAGGTTAGAATAGAGTTCTATAGTTATATAAGGCGCAGAGTACGTATTAACTAAAGCTAAGTTAGAAACTATGGTATAGCGCAAAGCTAATAGACCTAAGTAGTACTAAAGAAGCCTATAAGAGATAGAGTAAGAAACTATAAAAACCTAGAGGTTAAGGATCTAGTAATTATAGGACTAAGGAGTAGAGGCTAAACTAGGGATCTTAGCAGTAGAAGACGTTTAGGCGGACTCTATAGCAAAGTTAATAGTTTAAAGACGGAGCTTATATAAATTATAGGAAATAAGGTTATTTCGCAAGGGATTATAAAGATAGTTAGAGTTATTATGTAATAAAGGGAACCTAACTAGTAGAAGATATATATATATAGAAGGATAATAGTATACTGCAAGGAACAAAGGAATGTTTAATTAGAAGTTTCGCGTTTTGTTATAATAACGCATACTAAATTTATAAAGACGCTAAGTATAGCGTAAGCTATTAGCTATAGGAGCTAAAATCTATAAAGTATAAAGGAACTAATAAACTAGTTTGTAGATTAGATATTAAGGACGATAAATTTAATAAAGGCGAAACATTTTATAACAATAAGGCGATAAAGGCGGCTTACTAGGAGCACGTAGACCTTAGAGATATTATAATAAAGATAGAGGATAATTCCACTATAGAATAGGGAATATTAGTAGGGATCAAGACCCCACTAGACACAATATTTATCGCTTTATAAGATATAAGAGAAGTAAAATAGCAAACTACTTCAGCACTTAATAAAGGTAAAAGGCTAAAGGCTTAAGATTCTTAAGATAAGATATAAGATAACTAAGATTCTTAAGACAAGATAAAGCAAGCTTAAGGACCTATAATAGACGATAACTAATAAAGTAGAGTAGCAGCTTAGTTTAAAGATATATAAATAAGCTTAGGATAGAGTTTCCTATAGGTATAAGACTCTTAAAACGAAATAAGTAAGATTTAAAACTTTTAAAATAAGATAAGAACACTAAATAAGCCTAGTTAGACTAAGGTAGGAGTAAAGCTTAAGTTAGAAGCAAGCTTAGGATTAAAAATCCTATAGAACTAAGACTTTAAGATATAAATAAGGGCTATTAATAAGATTAGAGAATTTGCGATATAAATAGCAATTAGACTAGGAGATAGATATATAAACCTAAAAGACTTATTAGGGGAATATGGTATTTAGCCTAAAGATTAAAAAGTTAATACTAAGATTAAGAAGCAAGAAGACTTTAAGGATTTATTTATAAGACGTGAAAGAAAAGAAACTAAGGAGGAATTTAGAGCGAGAATTACCTTATAGTAAGAATAGAAACTAAATAAGAGATTTAGTATATTAGGACGTATAAGGGACAGAGCGCTAGTACGAAGAATTACTAATAGGCTAAGAGTAGGTATACTAAGAGCTAAGTAGCTTACTAAACTAGAATAAGAAGAGGATCTAGAGATTCTAATTAGGTTTAAGGAATAATATACTAAAGGCTATTATAATATAGTAATAAAAAGATACTTCCTTATAAACAAACCATATATACTCTAGTAGCTATACCAAAAGTAGTATAGGCAAAGGCACAATAATAAGTAGGAAGATTTCTATATATAGTTAAATAAGAAAGTTATCTAAGACTACCTAATTACGGAAAAAGCGATAAGTTATATTAAGGGAGCCTTAATTATAATATTAAAGGATCTAGAGGAATAAATAGAGGACTAGAGAAGTAAGAGGCGTATCTTAATACCCATAAATAAAGTTATAGCGTTTAGATTAATATAAGATAGGTTTAAACTTAAGGATAAAAATAAGCTAAGAGTTAACGTAAAGCACCTAATATATTACACGCTATTATAGATCGTATATATAGAAAATATATATAATATACACAGAGCACCAAAGGATAAATATTAGAAATACCCTATAAGAATATATTAGCTAATAGAAGAACAGAAGTATTAAAACGCTAAATATATATATAGCTAGCATCTAGTAGAAGTTTAGGAGTTAGGTAACTTAATACTTTAGCTAAAAAGATTCCTTACGGAAGAATGCCTAGACGGATAATAGTGGTGGGAATGCCCAGAGAATATATATCTATAGTATATTAAAGACAAAAAGCAAATTAGGTATTGGCTAAAGAGTAAGCTAAGTGCAATAGGATTAAGTAGCTAATAGTTAGGAAAAGTAGAGGCTTATAAAACTAGAGGGAGCTAGTAATAGAGCCTTAGACCCTTAAAGGAATTTAAGGATAATACCTAAATTTATAAGTTAAATAGTAAGATTAATAGTTTAAAACATTAATAGATAGTAGAGTAATAAGAAACTATATCTTACTAGCAGCAGTTAAAAGAATAGGTTTACTATATAGGAAAAAGGAGCACCCTTACCTATTAGTAATAATTTTAGGAGATCCGATAGCCTATAGAGGAGGCATTATTAATTTTAAAATAGGACCTATTTAGTTAACTATTAAAGGGAAATAGATTAAGATGTCTTTTAATATATTACCATTAGGGAATAATAAGGTAGTATTAGGAATACCTTAGTTACAGAAATACAATCTAAAGATTAATTAGGTTATAGGTTAGGTTAATATTAGGGATACTTAATAACGCAAGATATAATAATAAGCTAAGTTAGTATAGTATTAAGTAGGGCGACCTATAAAGAAATAGAAAAAGGATTAAGTTATATACTAAAAAGATACTATAAGTATAGTAAGAAACTATAGTTACTAAAAAGTAAAAAGCTGTTAGAGTATGCAGTATAGAACTATAAAATAGAATTAGAACTAGGAATAAGTTTAAGGTTCTTTCTAATCTATAAGCTTACTAAAGAGGAAGGTAAAGTATTAAAGGAGTTTATCTAAGAAAATCTATAAAAAGAATATATTAGACCATTATAGTTATTAGCGGGTTATCTAGTACTATTTATACTAAAGAAGAATAGCAAACTAAGGCTATATATTAACTATAAATAGTTAAACAACATTACTAAAAAGGATAGGTATCCTTTACCCTTAATTAGCGAAATTTAAGATAGGATAGGTAACGTATAAATCTTTATAAAGATAGATCTAAGANNGGCGTACTATTANATTANNATTAAGNAAGGCNATAAATAAAAGGCAGCCTTTAGGTTAAAGGAAGGACTATATAAACTATTAGTTATNNAATTNNGNNTNANNAANNNACTAGNAANNTTNTANAAGNNNATTAANNATATATTAGNAGAANANNTNNANNANTTTATTATAGTATACCTTAATAATATTATTATCTACTTAATAACTAAGAAAGAATATAGAGAATATATTAAATAGGTCTTAAGGAGATTATAGAAAGAATAGATGCTAGTAGCAATTAAGAAATACGAGTTCTTTACTAGGAAGACGGATTTTGTCAGATTTATTATTAAACTAGGCCAACTTAGTATAGATCTAAAGAAGATTAAGGCTATAGTAAATTAGTAGGAACTAGAGAACGCTATATAGTTAAGATTGTTCCTAGGGTTTTATAATTACTATAGAAGGTTTATAGCGTAATAGTTAAAGGATATTAAGCCATTTACGTAATTAATAAAGAAAGAGGAACTATAGGTATAGAGAAAGGAATAGTAGGAACTCTTTAAGAAAGTTAAAGAGTTATTTACCTAGGAGCTAGTTCTTAAGATTTATTAACTAGGACTAAAAACGGTTATAGAAATAGATATATTAGACTATATACTAGGGGCATACTTTATATAAAGGCATTAAGATAGATGGTACCCAGTGGCATACTATAGTAGGAAGATAACGCTACTAGAGTTAAACTATAATATCTATAATAAGGAGTTATTAGGTATAGTTATAGTATTAAAAAAATAAAGAGCATTCTTATAAGGTATAGAGAAACTATTTATAGTTAAAATAGATTATAAAAACCTAATAGGATTCCTAATAATAAAGAAACTTAACTAAAGATAGGTTAGATAGGCAGAGATACTTATAGAATACTATTTTAAGATTTAGTATACTAAGGGTACTAATAATATATAAGTAGATGCTTTAAGTTAGAAAGCTAAACTATAGAATAATAAGAAGCCATTAGGGGCTTTACTGCAAAAAGATATAGATAGATTAATTAGGTATAATTATTTAAAAAATTATAGCAATTTAGGAAAATAACGAGTTAGGAAGAGTCTATAAGATATTAGAAAGCTTTTAAGTATAAAGAATTCTAGAAGCATAGTTAGAAGATCTATAGATGGATATATATAAGAATTAAGAAGCTAAGTATATCCTAAGAAGTATAATAGAGTATTTTATAGAAGATTTCTATAAGGGAATAACTTAAGGACATAATAGAGCCATAGGCTTAGTATTAAGACTCTAAGAGAAGTATATTATTAATAGAATCTAAAAACTAGCGCGAAAAGTTATAAAGGAATAAACTAATAAGGTATAAGCTATATAGAGGGCTATAACCTATTAAAACACTAAAGAGACTATAGAAGGTTATATCGTAGGACTTTATTATTAAGTTACTAAAGTTAAAAGACCCTATTACCGGATAAGATTATAACGCGATCTTAGTAATAGTAGATAAGCTTATAAAGTAGGGATACTTTATAGTATATATAGAAGAAATCTTAGTAGAAGATATCGCTAGAATCTATATTAAAGAAGTATTTATAAGATATAGAGCACTAAGTAAAATTATATTAGATAGAGACCTCAGATTTATAGCAGTATTTTAGGAGGTATTTTTAGCGGAATAAGGAGTTAGAGTAGTAACTTCTACTATATATTATCTATAGATAGACGGTTAAACAGAACAACTAAATTAAATACTAGAGCAGTATCTAAGACACTATATTAATTACGCATAGAATAATTAGGTATTATTACTACTAGTTATATAGTTTATATATAATATAACACCTTAAGAGAGAATAGGCATATTACTATTTAAGGCGAATTATAGATATAAGCTAAAAATATTATTATTACTATAGTAAGCAAAGAAAATAAGTAGTATAGCTAAAGAAAGAATAAATATATTAATAAATCTTTATATAGACCTTATAGAATTAGTAAAGAAAGTATAAAAGAGAATAAAAAGGTACTATAATACTAGGAGATCTAAGGGACTAAATCTTAAGGAGGGAGATAAAGTATAGCTACTATATAAAATTTTTAAGAGTTAACAACTAAGTAAGAAGTTAAACTATATTAAACTAGGACCTTTTAAAATTAAGCAAAGGATTTTACCGGTTATATTTAAGTTAAACCTACTAGCCAAAATAAAGATCTACCCTATATAGTATATTATAATGCTAAAGCTAGTATATAGGAATATTAAGCCACTAGTCTATAAAGCAGACATGTATAGAGGATAAGAAGAAGATAAATAGTAAGATTTAAGGATCGTTAGTTATAAGGACGTTAACGATAAAATATAGTATAAGGTTAAGTAAATAGGCTATAATAAGACTATCTAGGAGCTACTAGAGAATTTAAAAAATGCTATAGGAAAGGTATAGAAGTATTAGAAGAAATTAGGTTAGGTAGCATTAATAAAAAAGAATCGCTAAAAAATAAGTTATCTAAGGGGGACCTAAGAAGAGTAGTTGCTGAGCTACTTAGATCTATTTCCTTCTCTACTAAAAGAGAATCCGTTTTTTTATTACTAAGTTCCTATAGACCCTATTCTATAAGTTTCTACTCCTTAAAATAGACCTTCTTACGCACTTTCTTAAGATAGAGTAGATGGGTAAACACTGCGATATAAGTATCTAGGGCCTTCTATTCCGCATCCTAAGAACATTTTAACTTAGTAAGGGCTTAAGACAGTTTACTATCTAGTCGCGCAGCAGTAAATTAAATATAAGACCCTAAGATAAATTAATTAGGGAACTAGACGACTATTAAGAGTAATAGGTCGCGTATATTTAGTATTAGAAGTAGAGTAAACGTTATAAGATAAACAAATATTTGCTTTAGTGCACCCTAAATAAGAGGACGGTTATCGCGAAGATGGGTTTACTAATATAATATAAACTAACCCCTCTTTAGAATAATGAGAATACGGAGACAGTATAATCTTACTAAGAGATAATATTGCAGCAATAGTACGAGTACAACGTTAGGCGTGTAAAGAAGAAATTGCTTTAGGTATAATAAGTAATAATATTAACTAAATTAATTAGACAGATATTATACCTCTAGTAAATAACTTAAAGATATTTTAAATCTTTAAGGACAAAAATAAAAAGGAGGGAGATAGTGTTACGGACGCTTTAAGTATAATATTATAACTACTTAAAGAAAAGTCAAAAGAAGCTAGTTAGTTAATTTAAGCATAGTCTAGAATAGAGCCGGTAGAACTATATAATAAGGAAGGGTAACTAAGGTTATATAATATACTACGTATTAAATAAAAGGAATAAAAGGAACTTATGTACCTTATATATAAAACATATATTACGTATAAGAAGGATTTTATAGAAGTACGGTTGTGTATTTAAGGACCCTTAGTCCCTACCTAAATAGTTCCTTCCTTATAGTAATTCTTAGAATATAATTAGAGTTAATCTGTTAGGCAACTACTCTACTAGTTATTATTACGTTGTTGACTTTTATACTTGCATTTCCTACACACCTAGCCCAATAACGAGCCCATCGTAGTTCTTGCTATAAGGTTCCGTTACAGAATATAGGCTTAACAGTTTATATAACAGTCCTATACCTATTATATAATTATTTAAGGTATCTATTACTGCTGTAATCTTCTAATTTCCGGCTCTATAGCCATATTATTATATATACTCTTAATATTAAATAATACTAGAGATAGTGTCTTCTTTTCTTTTTATACTTTAAATACGTCATTATAGAGATATAATAGCATATATATTATTAACCTTTACTTCTTAGCTTTAAAGTGTGTCTTAGGTAATAGGCTATATTCCTCTACTAGGTATACTATCCTCTTTACTACTAGTAATTTAAGTACTTTTTCTAGCGTTAAGAGGAGGGAGATTAGTCTATAGCTATTTATTACTATATAGTCCCCCTACTTCGGCTTCTATAGTAGTATAATCTTTACTACCTTCTATTCCTATAGTACATTTTCTATTTTAAGTAATTTAGTAAAGAGAGTAGTAATCTTACTATTTAGTACGGGCTATAGTTCTTACTATACCCTAATTAGTAGGCCGTCCCTTTTAGGGGCCTTATTTAGGCTAGCCCTAAAAATAACTACCTTAACCTTATATTTAGCAATAGGCTCCTATAGTAATTAGTTATAGCAAGCTATAGTATTCTTCTCTTATTTATATAGTAGTGGGACTAGAAAAAATACCTAGAGTAGTTCTCTTATAATATTATAGTTCTCTATAATAACCTCTCCCTATTCTTTAGCCTTTTTAATTAGCGGTATTTTAATAAACGTAGATATAGCCTATAGATTAAGGTATTTTAACGCTTTTTATATATTATTACTATTACTAAAGAATTTATCCTAATAAAGCCTTCTATATCGCTAAATAGTCCTATAAAAGAGCTTCTTTACTCTTACTACGATATTATATAGCTTAGGGTTATCCCTTTCTTATCTCTATATTATATTATTTCTATTCCTCTAGTATATATATAACTTTCTTAATATTATAAGATCTTTATTCCACTATCTTTTTATATATAGTAATAGCTTAGCCTGCTAGTAGTATACTTTAAGGGCTTTATTAACCCACTTATTAAGGTAGTTAACTATTTCGTTTATATCTTTTATAGGGAATCCTATCTCTTTCTATTGCTTTATATCTTCTTAAATCTTATCCTAGTTTATATTTTTAATAAATAGCCTCTCTTAGCTCTCCTACGTGTTTATACTAACCTAAAAGCTAGTATAAATAGCTTTATAATCTAATTTATACTTATACTTCTAAATAGTGTACTTTATTAGTTTACTTATTAGGCCTAGGGTTATAAGTATAAGGTTAATTATTAATATTCGCTCCGCGTCGCTCTTAAATATAGGTGCTTTTATTAGAAGTAGGCTCTAGAATAACCGGTTTACTATAAAGTTAATAATTAGCGCGCTTTCTTTTTACGTTAATAGAGTACTAATATAACTTCCTCCCTATAGCGGATTATACCAATTAAAGTTGCCTATAATTACTACTTCGGTATATAAATTGCGCAATAGTTTACCCTAGATTAGACTATTAATTATCTCTAACCTACTAAAGAGCTTATTTAGGTTCTTTTCCTTAGTTCTTCTTAAATATCTATTTAAAATATAGACTAATATAATTATAAGTCTTCTTTAGCCGACGTGCGCTACTACTGCTATAATATCTACTAAATCTATTTATAGCTATATAGCTACTAGCTTTCTAGATACCTAGATATATAACCTAACTAAGGGATATTACTACTTTCTACCTATTAGGATAAACCTTATCTACTAAGGATTTAAGCTAGCTAGTACTACTTCCCTATTTTAAAAAATGTAATAAGGCTCTTGGCCTAAAATAAAGTAGAAGTCCGCTAGCGCTTTATTATTATATAGCGTATACTACGCTTTTTTATACTTTTTTATATTCGCCTAGAAAATCTAAAGTTCTCTATTTATAACACTATTATATAAGAATCCTATCTATCTCTTTTCTATATACTAGGTATTCCTAATATAAGGCTTAGTAAGGACCCTAATAGTTTACGCAGTATAGATTAACCGTCTTATACTAAAAATGGCCTTCCCACTTATATATTTCGCATATATTAGGTCGCGTATAGTCTCTAGCCCTATATTTAAACCTTTTATATTTATATTATACTATAGGGGTACATTACTCCTTAAATAGTAATATAATAATTATACTTCCCCTAAATAATATAGGACAGCGGTAGGTGGATACCCCCTAATTAATACACGGACACCCCCCAATTAATACATAAATACCCCTAACTGATTGAGTTTAGATCCTTCCTAATTAAGTTAGAATATCACGTAAATTTGAGTTGTTTGCATCTGCATCGCGAAAATTAAATTATTAAAATCGAATTCTTGTATACCTCGATTGCGTAGTACTCTGTAAGGCGCCGTGTGAACTTACCTAGGTGCTACTACCTCTGCTTGATGTCTACGAACTGCCTGTCTATAAACTGCCTCCGCGAGTACGCCCGCGCTCCGCCTGCGCCTGCGCCCACGCTCGCGCCTACGCCCGCGCCTATACCTACGCGTAGTATACCTAGTATTCTGTTTAAATGCTGATGGCTCGCAATAAGTCGATATATTAATGCGAATAGAGCCAGGTAGGTGGCCGCGGCGGCACTTAACAGTCAGAGGCTAGGGTGGGGAAAGGTAAGGCAAATGTAAGGTAGTGTTTTCGGTATAAGCGTGCGACGGTTATGCAACGGTCACGCGACGGTCGTGCATTAATGCAGATGCAAACAACTCAAATTCACGTGATATTCTAACTTAATTAGGAAGGATCTAAACTTAATTAGTGGGGGGTGTCCATGTATTAATTGGGGGGTGTCTACTATAAGGGGATCTTATAGACAGGGGGCTATAAAGACACGATTAAAACAGGATAGATTAGTAAAAGAGACAAATCCTTAAGGAGGTAAGGCCTCTGGGATTGTGGAGACTATATACTACGGGTACGTGCCTCTAGTATATAACCGGCGACCATCCAAAGGGCGTCCGGGGGTTGTCCTAAGGGCAACCTAAGGTGTCCGCAATAATATCCCTTATATTACCCCCCCCCTTCTTATAGTTAGCCCCCAATCGCTATTACCTTATAGTAGGGAGATTATAAGGGCTCG
Organism: Cenococcum geophilum 1.58; assembly: GCF_001692895.1. Lineage (NCBI taxonomy): Eukaryota > Fungi > Ascomycota > Dothideomycetes > Gloniales > Gloniaceae > Cenococcum > Cenococcum geophilum. The sequence goes on along the minus strand of NW_027137559.1, from coordinate 3,936,309 downwards.
TCCTAGAAGAGGTTTAGAGGGATATTAGAGAGGTATTGGTATGCCGCTATATATTATCTATCTATCTAACCCTTGCTTTAAACTCCTAAAAAACCTTAATAAGGAAAAAACATAACTGGAGAAAAGATATAAGGATTACTAGGAGACCTATCGGAAGCCTGCTAGAAGCATATTAGTAACTACCTAGGCTAATATAGGGATTTTTATACAACTCTGCTTCTAAGCCTTTATACCAGTTTATAATCAATTATAAGTATTATAAGTAATTTAGTGTTCTAGTATAGTTCCGTAGAACCTTTTAGTATAAAATTTAACGTACAAAGCCTTGGCTTGCCGTTATCTTTAACTGCTAAGATATGGTCTATAATTCTTTCTTATAATCCTTTTCTTATAATCCCCTACGTTACTAATGCATTACTTCCGCATTTACCCTTAGGCTATTAGATGCGGTTAAGGTATTAATTAGTTAGTTAAAAAGACTTATCTCTTAAGATTTAGTATATATAGTTTTAAATCTAGTAGTCCTATACTGTATATTTGGCGTAGCTCTACTACCTAGCAAACAGGGACATTTTGCGATAGTAATTGTAGCTATTATACAATTATCAAGAACGTCTATAACGTTATTCTTTAATACTATAGTATCGTTTTAGGTCTAATTTAACCTATATGCGTCTTTAATTTAACGTCTTAATTGCCTTCCCCTAGCCGCGTAGTCAGTTTTTGTAAGGAAGTGATGGTTAAATAACTTATATGCGTGTTTCCTTCCTTCTAAATAGCGCTATTATAATGGAGTTATATTAGTAAGGTTGCGGCTATTTACCGGAAGGGTATTAGACGGTAAAGTATAAAGACACTTTACTTATTAAGCTTAATCCTTTTCCTTAATACCTTACTTCCCATTATTAACCTTCGTCCAATTTGGACGTATCTTTAATATATTATTAAGATTTTCTTCTTTTTCATTATTAATTTAATATGCCTCTTTATTCTCCTACTAACTACTCTTTTAAGTAAATTCTATAGCGTATTCTAGCCCTGCCTTTGCATATAGAACCCTAACCTCTACTAACCCGTAACTGGTGCTGGTCCTACCTAAATAATTTTACTTATACGTCTTTAAAAGACCAGAAATCTAATAATAGGATTCTAGAGGCTTGTAATAAGACGCACTGCGTTAGATCTAATACCTTTAGTCCTTATAATTAATGTATACGTACTAAGAGCGGCAGATACGTTAAGGTAAGTTTTTCTATTCTTAATAGATTTCCATTGCTAACTTTAAGCTTTAATAGCCTAGGCCTAAGTGGCGACGATCCTTTAATGTCCTTAACTACTATATTACCCGGGCTTTGTCTTATTCCAGCGCTAATACTAAACGTCTTAGTCGCATTTAAGACTATACTACAGCCATCTATACCGCCTATAATTCTTAGTAAGCTAGCTAGTAACGCCTAATGCAAGAGTAAGGTTAGTATACTAAGGATAGGATGCGGGATGGGGGTGATAAGAAGAAGGTCGCTGTCTACTATAGGAAGGAGTTCGCGTATACGCGTTAAGTTTTAAAAGAGTATAATATAATGCGGTATTAGGTAGGTTACCCTTTAGGTACCTAGCGGATAGGTAACTAATAGTTACCGTAGTAAGGTCTTGGTAGTTCTAGACTATACTAGCTAGCTAACGTCTCTATTCATTCTAGGCTTAAGTATGTCTTTATTAACTATAAGCTTACTCCCTAAAAGCTTTGTTAGTATTGGTTTGGACCTAATATTAGTGTTAAGCGTTTAAGAGTCTCTACTTTAGCTACACCTTATTATCCTGCCCCTGTTTTTATACTTACTCGTACGCCTACTAAGGCATCTGGATCCTATTCTCGTCAGCTATTACTTAGTGGCCTAATAGACACTAATTCTACTCCTGATAATAATAAGGCGTAGTGGCTTTTTAGATTAGGCATTTATGGTTTAGACTTTTAGGATTTGTTCTTATATATAGTAGCAATTAAGAACCTTAATTAGGTGCTTAGGAAGGCCTTATAAGGCTTTTAGAAAGGGCTTAGAAGCCTTAGGAATAATATTCCTAGTATAGACTAATAAATAGGAATGCAATTCTAGCAAAATGCCCTATTAACTCTATGCTATATACGTGAAAAGGCTAAGGACCTGTCCTACCTTAGGCTGTAGCCCTATCCCTATAGTTTTCGGAGCCTATCCGTTCTATATCCAATTTAACCTATTTACTCTTTTCGCAAGCTTTCTTCATAGGTCGCGATAATACTGTAGTATTAGAGCGCTTTCTACGACTTGTAGATTATAGACCTTAGTCCCAATATTCTTTTAGAATATCTTCGCAATAATTAAGGTAATCCTCTAGTTCCTATATAGAGTCCTTAGCGGGCCAGCCTAGCCATTTAACTTCAAATTAAAGCTTATTCTTAATAGACTTATGGCGTAGTATAGCTTCAACCTTATACTACTTGCCCACCACCTTAGGGTGTTTAATTAGGCCTAAACGGAAGTTCTTTTCTAGCAGTAGTCTATGCTATAGCTCTAGTAGGTTTATATAAAACACTAGATGTATACAGGCTATAGATAGGGGTAGCTAGAGACGATAGGCTAGCTTACCAATTCGTTCCTTAACTTAGAAGGGACCTAGGTATCTTATATTAAGCTTCTTTAATAGTTAACGGGTCTTAATATTCGTTAAACATAATAGAACCTTATCGCCTACTCCGAAATGCTTGTCCTAGTACTTATAGTTATACTAAAGTCTCTACTGCTTTTAGGCATCTTATAGGCTCTACTTTGCATACTTCTATTACTTCTCCTATTTCTAGAGGTATCCTTATACTCTCTAGTAGATATCCTTTAACTTCCCGGTAGAATTCTATAACTAATTATACGGCCTTAGCTAGTAATTATTAGGTATACTATTAAACCCAAATAGTTAAACGCTATAGGCAATCTGGATTAGTGCATACTTATACAATGCATATTACTTTAAATTATAAGCGTACTCCGCGTACGGAAGTAGCTCGCACTAGTTATCTTGCTAGTAGTTTAAATATATCCGTAGATAAGACTCTAGTTTCTAGTTCTAGCGTTCCGTTTACCCATCTATCTATAGGTGGAAAGCCGTACTATACTAGTGGTCTATCTTTAAATAAAAGCATAGGTCCGACTAGTATTAGCTTATAAAGACGCTGCCCCTATTAGTAATAATAGAGTATAGCTAATCTACTTTAAGAAAGCATTTCTCTTTAATTAGGTTGGCGAGCTCTTATACGTTAATCGTCTTATTAACGGGAAGGTATTAGACGTACTTTAAAAACCTATTAATAAGTATGAGAACCGAATTATATGTTTGTCCTTAGCTATCTTTAGATAGCAGGAGATCCGTAATAAAGTCTATAGCGTAATGTTGCTATAGCTTACTAGTAGGGGGAACTAATTTAAGTAGACCCTATGGCTTGTGCCTGCGGATCTTATATACTTAATACTTCTTATAATGGCTGATATACTCCTTTGCTTCCTAATTAAGCCTTAGCCAATAGTATTTACGCTAAAGTAATTCCACTATTTTTACTTAACCATAGTGGCCGCCTAGAGGATTATTGTAATTCTTTATAAGAATCTTCTATTATAAATTTGCTTCTTATAGCACCTAAACCTTACTACCTCTATATAGTAGGCCCATTGGGTCTAGTTCCTAATAGTAGCGCCTAGTAGCTTCCTTTCTATTACGTTTCCGATCTACTTCCGTATTAAGAATAGTATAGGAAGCGTCCCTCTGTTATACCTCATAGATAAGATCTATTAACCCTTTAAATGGTTCCCGGGTAAAAGCTGTTTTATTTTATACTACTCCAAGTATAAGACTAGATGGTACTATAGATTTTATAACTCTTTAATACACGTATATCAGGAAGGCCGCTATAAGGTTAAAGTCCTTTAGTTATTATAGGGCTCCGAGTTCCGATTGCTCTATAGCTTCGCTATTTATTTAAGGGGATAGCTTAGCAATTAAAGATGGTATATTACTAGGTTCCAAGAATGTATCGGGGATATCCTATTTAGGTATATTTAGACCCTTATTAGCAACGGACCGGGTACTAGCTAAAATATTAGTAGAAACCAATAGGGCTTATACCGCCTAAGACTTAGTGTATAGAGCTATAGGTACTTAAGCATCCTATACCTAGAGCTTGTTCTATAATATAGGGAGTAAAATATCTATTATCTGTTTTCCTTCTCCCGTTTTAAAGCCTTTAGTATAGTCTAGCCGTTGTGACGGTCTATTAGTAGGGTTATTTTCCCCTAGCTTATATTTAATCTCAAAATTAAATCGCGTAAGCTCCTCTACCTATCTGGCTTATTAAGGTATAAGCTCCTTTATAGTTATAAAGTAGCGTAGATTATAGTAATCTAAGAGTATATAAGTGGTATAGCTCGCGTACTTAAGGTAGTATTACTACTTTTTAAAGCAGTTGACTATAGCCAGCAGTTCCTTATCGTGGGTATAATACCTAACTTTAGGTCCCTGGAATTTTCTACTATAAAATACTACTAGTCTTTAATGGAGCTAGGTAGCGTCTAGATGCCTATTAGGTTATAGTAGGATACTAATAAGGGCAAAATTTAATGCATTAGTGATTATTATTAATGGCTAATCTAGGTTAAAATGCCGCAGTAATAGAGCTTTTATAAACTTTACACGAAGTTCCCAGAAGGCCTCCTAAACCTTTCTGGGCTATAACCATAGCTTATACTATTTAGTTAGTCCCTTCTTAGTTTTCTTCCTTACCGCCTTTAAGCTTTTTGCTCCTTGGGTTAGGTCTTAGGAAGCTTCTATAATATAGTTAGATAGGTATTAGGCGACGTCCGAGTAGTTATAAATAAAGCGCCTATAGAAATTGGTAAAGCCTAGGAACACTTAAATATCCTAATAGCTCTTTAGCTCTGGCCACTCCTAGATTATCTACACCCTTACTAGGTCTATAACTACACCTATAGGCGTTATAATGTACCCTAGGGACTCGACCTGCTTAGTATTAAAGATATACTTTAACGCCTTGGCGTAAAGGCCCTAATTATCTAAATATTCTAGCACTTCGCGGATATATTGCTTGTGTTAATCCTTATCTTCTAAGTAGATTAAGATATTATCTAAATAGATAACGTATATGCGGTCAACTAGTCCCCCTAAGGCTCTATAAATATATAATTGGAATGTTATAGGCGTATTAGCTAGCCCAAAAGGTATTACTAAATACTTAAAGTGGCCGTATCGGGTCTTAAAAGCGGTCTTTTACTTATCCCCTTCTTTAATACGGAGCCTATAATAGGCGTCTNNTAGNTNTANCTTTATAAAGATCTTNGCCCTANATAGTNNATCNAGCATTTTACTAACTAGTAGTAGTAGGTAACGGTTCTTAATTATAATCTTATTAAGACCGCGATAGTCTATATATAGCCTTATAGTTCTATTTAGTTTTAGGATAAAGAGGATCAACGCGCCTAATAGCGATTTACTAGGCTAGATCCATCCCTTTTCTAGTAAGCCATTAAGGTACTCTTATAGGATCTTAAGCTCTTTACGCAAGAGGTTATAGATAGGAAGGTTCGGTAGTTACTTGCCTTCTTCTAGATTAATTATATAATTATACTCCGAGTTCTACGGTAGGACTTTAGCTCTCCTACCTAAAAATACCCTTAGTAAGTCCCTTAGGCCTACTAGAATATTTAACAAATTAGGGTCGTGTTTATCCTCCGCGTTATCGTTAGGTAGGTTTTAGAGATCCCTTAGAATACTTACGGGCAGCGTCATGCACTATAGTAGTTGCTTATATATAGTTGCCACTATACGTTAAACTGTTTTATACAGTAGCTAGTAGAGGGTAGGGAACTCCTTAACGCAGCGTTTAAGGTGCTATAGTATACTCTCTATATATTGCTTAAGCCAGAGTAACCTATAGCGGTTAAAGTATCTCATAAGATCCTTAAAATTGCCGCCTCCCTATAATATCTCCGCGACCTATCCGGTAGTTCCCTATAGGGTCTCTATTATAGAGGGGTTATCACCTATACTAGGCTCTATACCCATCTTACTATTAAATAGGGGTTAGATCCGATACTCCTTTGGGTGTAAAGCGTATACTATTTCGCCTAGGGCTACATTCTCTAGGATATCCTTTAGGCTTATTAGTAATATATACCCTTCCAAATCTTTATTATTCCACTATTTAAAGGCTCTAGTCTTAAAGCGTATCTTAGGATCTACTTTTATAAGCTAAGGGTATCTAAGGATAAGGTTATAACCTACAAAGTTAGCCGCCTAGAAGGGTTGTAGGCCGACCACCTTAGTATAGTTATGTATGTCGGCTACTAACACTATAAGCTTATAGGCACTATATAGCTTGATCTAATACTTATTTAGGAAGCCTATAATAGGTTTCCGCTACCTTTATAATAGGATAAGTTTATACTCTTTTACCAAATTATATTATATAAGATTGATTTCGGCGCCGCTATTATATAGTGCTTAGAACTATTATACCTTACCTATAGGGAGTGTTATTTCTAGCTTAATAGTAATACAAAGAGTCTCTCCTTCCGTATCTTACCCTAGTTATAGCTAGGAGAGGTCCGCAACTAGGGCTTTTCTTTTTTTAGATTGTTAGTGCGGTTATTGCCTAGCTTATTTTTCTAATAGAATCTACCTCCGGAGTTTTCTCTTAACTTCTTAGAGTGTTCCCGTAAAGATACCAGATAGGTATTAGGTTAACCCTAGGAGTCTTTCCCGTTATTTAAGGTTCCTAACTTTAACCCTTCTGAAGTTCTCTTTAAGAACGGCTTCTTTAAAGGTTAGGTCTGCCCTATATTACTACTAAAGTACCTATACTTCTAGTGACCCCCTAGCTTCCTACTAGAAGAGGTTTAGTTCCTTACTATATCCTTAGCGTTTAGAACCGCTCGTTTAAAATCCGTATATACAGTAATCCACGGTAGGGCTCCTACGCGCTTTATTTCGTCATAAATTACTAGCTTAATTCTAGCCTAGATAAATCCAATCTTCTCCTTCTTATGGACGCTACCGTCCTTATTTTTAAAGGGCTCTAGATCTATCTATTAAGCATAAGTTTCTATAAAGTTTATAAACTAGCGGAAGTCTTAACGGTCTAGCTGCGTACCATTCTAGAATTGTTCTATATTATTATATTATATAATATACAGATCTTAGGTCTAACCCTTTAGGAAGGTCTATAGCTATAGCTATATTATAATTTACTCTTTATTAAGTTAATTAAGCGTAATCTAGTTTAGTAATTGGTTTTTAATCTTACTAATAATCCAGCATATACGCTCTTTAGTATTATCTCATATTATTAGCATTTTAAAGAAGTTGTCTACCTCGCGAACCCAATCGTCCAGCTATTAGGCGTTAGGTCTATAATAAAGTTCTAACCTACTAGAGGCCTTAGCCAGTCGGTCTATATCCTTTTTCTATTTATTATATAGGTGCCTCTCTAAGTCTTCTATACCTCCTTAGGTAGGTACTAGGTAGCCCCTAGAAAGCCCTTAGCCTTAACTAGGTTATAAAAGAATTTACCTAGCTTAGATTAAACCCTACTAAATATAGATTTGCCCTTAGAGGGTTCTAATATATTTATTAGTAGCTTCCTCCCGTATAGCTTCTAAGAGCCTTATGACAGCTTCCTAATATCTATCTTAAAGGAGATTAGTATAGGGCTCTTAACCTTCTAAACTTGGGCCTAGAGAAGCTCCTACTATAAAGGTAGTATTAGCACTAGTAGCTAGTACGGGTTTCCCAATAAGCCTTAGGTCTTAAGTTAGTATTTAGGTTTAATTTTCTAAAGGGGTAGGCCTACTTAGCTTATAAGCAGTCTATACACCACCACTATACTAATTATAGGCCGGTGGTCTTCTGGGAGGGTTTTGGTTAGGTCCCTAGTTAAATATATTAGTATATTCCTCTAGCATTTCTAGCTTAGGGGAAGATTTTAGGGTTGCCTCTAGCGCTTAATCTTCTAATTGGCCTAGGTGGGGCTAGAGAGGTTCCAGTTACTTTCTGGCAGCGTTATAACCGTTATAAAGGGTATCTATGTTTTCCTTAGCGGTGACTATAGGTATATAAGAGTCTTTAAGCTCCTAGAGTATCTAGGTATTAGGGTTTATTTAGCCGTCTTGCCCAAAGGGTTATATTATCGCAATCTCTCGCTATCGGAGGGACCTTTTTACCTTTATGCGACGGCTTTCTATAAGGTATCCGTAGAGTTTCTATTTAGGTTATCGCGAGATTTTAAGGGAGAATAGTAGTTATAAATAAAAGATGTAAATAAATAATCTGGTCCTTAAAGCCAACTACCCTTCTAAAAAGAGTAGGAAGGATTTAAATATAAGGGGATCTTGTAAACAGGGGGCTATAAGGACACGATTAGAATAGGATAGATTAGTAAGAGAGATAAATCCTTAAGGAGGTAAGGCCTCCGGGATTACGGAGACTATATACTACGGGTATATGCCTTTAGCATATAACCGGCGACTATCTAAGGGGCATCTGGGGGTTGTCCTAAGGGCAACCTAAGGTGTCTATAATAATATCCCTTATATCTACCTACCGCTGTCTATAATATATTATCTAATATAAGTAACTTCTCTATATCCTCCTTTATTACTACTTTAATAATTACTAATATATACTAGCTGTGTGGCCTTAGTTATCTAAGCTATTTTATTATATATACCTTTATACTATTCTCTATTATAAAGCGCTCTATAGCTAACTTACTTACTTTTTTACTATTAATACTTATTACTAAAGGTACTTTAACCTAGTCCGCCTTAATTATATACTACTTAGGTCTAATAAGCCTTGCCCTAAAGATATATAGTTTAAGCTATTAAGTAGTTGTCTACCTAAATATAGCTTCTTTATCTTTTTCCACTAAGAATCTAATAATACTCGCGCTATTACTTATTCGCTATATATAGAAGTCCTTAATTATAGCTTCTATAAGCCTATTAATATCCTTTATACCTTATATAATAGTTTATTTTACTACTTTAGTAGTAGCTACCTTCTTTATTACCTTTAAATCCGCTTAGCTAATATTTACTACTAGCTATTAATTAGGTTCCTTAAAGTTCCTAGCGCTTATTATTTATAGTAAAGTTATCTTTAGCCCTACTATACCTCTACTAGCTGCTATTAATACCTATAATTATATTGGAGCTAAAAAAGTGTTTAGTTGCGCTTATAAGGACTAAATAGCTTTCTAAAGTTTAATATTTTACTTTTTAAAGCTTTACTGTTCTAATTTAATATCTACTAGTTTATTTTTAATACTCTTAATAATACTATTCTAGCTTATAATAATATTACTCTACTATATTATAGTTTCTTTAAGGCTTTTAATAAGTTAATAAAATTCGTTATAATTAATACCTCCTTCTTTATATTACGGACGCTTTAAGTACAATATTACGACTACTTGGAGAAGAATCGGAAGAAGCTAGTTAGTTAATTTAAGTACAGTCTAGGATAGAGCCGGTAGAACTATATAACGAGAAAGGGTAACCGAGGTTATATAACATACTACGTATTAAATAAGAGGAACGAAAGGAACTTATGTACCTTATATATAAGACGTATATTATATATAAGAAGGATTTTATAGGAGTATGGTTATATATTTAAGGACCCTTAATCCCTACCTAGATAGTTCCTTCCTTATAGTAATTCTTAGAATACAATTAGAGTTAATCTATTAGGCAACTACCCTACCAGTTATTATTACGTTGTTAACTTTTATACTTACATTTCCTACACACCTAGCCTAATAATAAGCCTATTATAGTTCTTGCTACAAGGTTCCGTTATATAATTACTACCTAGTTACGGTATTAAATATAAAAAGTTAAATAACATACCACTAAAAGTAGCCACTATAACGCTATTAACGGCGGCAACTACTTTAAGATTAGGAAACGACACTAGTATAGTAGATACTAATTTATAACAACCTGTGACGGTTAGACAACTATAAGAGGTAATTAATTAGTTAATAGCTAATAATACAGTATTAGAAGAAAGGGTTAATGGGATTAGAGCAGTAAAGGTTAAGTTACTATTAATTAAGAGGTACTTAGGAGAAAGATTAAAGCTTAAGGGGTTTCTTACCTAAATGCACTTTAAGGTCACACAGAAAGGGGTAAAGCTACTAATACCTATAGATTAAATAGCCTATGCAGGACTATTTCTATTAGGAAGAGCACTTAAATAGTTTAAGCTTTACCTTACGGAAATATAGATAAATAGAATAACAACTACTAATTAGGAGGTATAGTTTATGTTTTTAAGCTAGGAAGGATTTATAAAGCGACTTATATAAATATTTAGAGACCTAGAGGCAGTAACCATAGCGAAAAGAAAACTCTAAGATATTACGCAATAAACCTTAGCAATTAAGTATATAATATAGTTCTAGACACTAGCAATATAAGTAGAGTAGAATAATAAGGCGCTTATAGCATAGTACAAACAGGGACTTAAGGCTAAAGTCTAGGATGTAATTATCCTAATAGAAGATGCGGATACCCTACGGGATTTAATAGATTAAGTAATTAAGATTAATAATCGGATTTACTAAAGGGAATAGGCTAAGAGAGGTTAGAATAGAGTTCTATAGTTATATAAGGCGTAAAGTACGCATTAACTAAAGCTAAGTTAGAAACTATAGTATGGCGTAAAGCTAATGGACCTAAGTAGTACTAAAGAAGCCTATAAGAGATAAAGTAAGAAACTATAAAAACCTAGAGGTTAAGGATCTAGTAATTATAGGACTAAGAAGTAGAGGCTAGACTAGGGATCTTAGTAGCAGAAGACGTTTAGGCGGACTTTATAGTAAAGTTAATAGTTTAAAAATGGAGCTTATATAAATTGTAGGAAATAAGGTTATTTTATAAGGGATTATAAAGATAGTTAGAGTTACTATATAATAAAGGGAACCTAACTAGCAGAAGATATATATATATAAAAGGATAATAGTATACTATAAGGAATAAAGGAATATTTAATTAAAAGTTTCGCGTTTTATTATAATAACGTATACTAAATTTATAAAGACGCTAAGTATAGTATAAGCTATTAGCTATAGAAGCTAAAATCTATAAAGTATAGAGGAACTAATAAACTAGTTCGCAGATTAGATATTAGGGATAATAAATTTAATAAAGGCAAAACATTTTATAACGATAAGGCGATAAAGGCGGCTTACTAGGAGTATATAGACCTCGGAGATGTTATAATAGAGGTAGAGGATAATTCCACTATAGAATAGGGAATATTAGTAGGGATTAAGACCCCACTAGACACGATGTCTATTGCTTTATAAGACGTAAGAGAAGTAAAACAGCGAACTACTTTGGCACTCAATAAAGGCAAAAGGCTAAAGGCTTAAGATTCTTAAGATAAGATGCGAGACGACTAAGATTCTTAAGACAAGATAAGGTAAGCTTAAGGACCTATAACGGATAATAACTAATAGAGTAGAGCAGTAGCTTAGTTTAAAGACATATAAATAAGCTTGGGATAGAGTTTCCCGTAGGTATAAGACTCTTAAGACAAGATAAGTAAGATTTAAGACTCTTAAGACGAGATAAGAATACTAAATAAGCCTAGTTGGACTAAGGTAGGAGTAAAGCTTAAGTTAGAAGTAAGCTTAAGATTAAGAATCCTATAGAACTAAGACTTTAAGATATAAATAAGAGCTATTAATAAGATTAGAGAATCTGTAATATAAATAGCAACTAGATTAGGAGACAGATATATAGACCTAAAAGACTTACTAGGGGAACACGGTATTTAGCCTAAAGATTAAAAAGTTAATACTAAGATTAAGAAGCAAGAAGACTTTAAGGATCTACTTATAAGACGTAAAAGAAAAGAAACTAAGAAGGAATTTAGAGCGAGAATTACCTTATAGTAAGAACAGAAACTAAATAAAAGATCTAGTATATTAGAACATATAAGGTATAGAGCGCTAGTACGAAGAATTACTAATAGGCTAAAAGTAGGCATACTAAGAGCTAAGTGGCTTATTAAACTAGAATAAGAAAAGGATCTAGGGATTCTAACTAGGTTTAAGGAACAATATACTAAAGGCTATTACGACGTAGTAATAAGAAAATACTTCCTTATAAACGAACTATATATACTCTAGTAGCTATACTAAAAGTGGTATAAGTAAAGGCATAATAATAAGTAGGAAGATTTCTATATATAGTTAGATAAAAAAGTTATCTAAAACTACTTAATTACGGAAAAAGCGATAAGTTATATTAAGGGAGCCTTAATTATAATATTAAAGGATCTAGACGAATAAATAGAGGACTAAAGAAGTAAGAGGCGTATTTTAGTACCCGCGAATAAAGTTATAGCGTTTAGATTAATATAAGATAGGTTTAAACTTAAGAATAAAAACGAGCTAAGAGTTAACCTAAAGCACCTATTATATTATACGCTATTATAGATCGCATATATAGATAATATGTGCAATATATACAGAGCACTAAAGGATAAATATTAGAAATACCCTATAAGAATATATTAGCTAGTAGAAGAATAAAAGTATTAAAACGCTAAATATATATATAGCTGGCATCTAGTAGAAGTTTAGAAGTTAGGTAACTTAATACTTTAGCTAAAAAGATTTCTTACGGAAGAATACCTAAATAGATAATAGTGGTAAGAATACCTAAAGAATACATATCTATAGCATATTGAAGACAAAAAGCGAACTAGGTATTAGCTAAAGAGTAAGCTAAGTATAATAGGATTAAGCAGCTAATAGTTAGGAAAAGTAGAGGCCTATAGGACTAGAGGGAGCTAGTAGTAGAGCCTTAGACCCTTAAAGGAATTTAAGGATAATACTTAAATTTATGAGTTAAATAGCAAGATTAATCGTTCGAAGCATTAATAGATAGTAAAGTAATAAGAAACTATATCTCACTAGTAGCAGTTAAAAGGATAGGTTTACCACACAGGAAAAAGGAGCACCCTTACCTATTAGTGACAATTTTAGGAGATTTAATAGCCTATAGAGGAGATATTATTAATCTTAAAATAAGACCTATTTAGTTAACTATTAAAGGGAGATAAATTAAGATGTCTTTTAATATATTACTATTAGGGAATAATAAGGCAGTATTAGGAATGCCTTAGTTATAGGAATATAATCTAAAGATTAATTAGGTTATAGGTTAGGTTAATATTAGGGATACTTAATAATATAAGATGTAATAATAAGCTAAGTTAGTATAGTACTAAGTAGGGGCGACCTATAAAGAAATAGAAAAAGGATTAAGTTACGTACTAAAAAGATACTATAAGTATAGTAAGAAACTATGGTTACCGGAAAGTAAAAAGCTGTTAAAGTATATAGTATAAAACTATAAAATAGAATTGGAACTAGAAATAAGTCTAAGGTTTTTTCCAATCTATAAGCTTACTAAAGAGGAAGGTAGAGCATTAAAGGAGTTTATCTAAGAAAACCTATAAAAAGGATATATTAAACCATTATAGTTGTTAGTAGGTTATCCAGTACTATTTATACTAAAGAAGAATAGCAAATTAAGGCTGTATATTAACTATAGATAGTTAAATAGCATTATTAGAAAGGATAGGTATTTTTTACCCTTAATTAGCGAAATCTAAGATAAAATAGGTAATGTATAAATCTTTATAAAGATAGATCTAAGATAGGCGTACTATTAGATTAGAATTAAGGAAGGTAATAAATAAAAGGCAGCCTTTAGGTTAAAGGAAGGACTATATAAACTATTAGTTATATAATTTAGGCTTATAAACGCACCAGTAATGTTCCAGAAGCGTATTAATAATATATTAGGAGAATACTTAGATGAATTTGTTATAGTATACCTTAACGATATTATTATCTATTTAATAACTAAGGAAGAATATAGGGAACACGTTAAATGGGTCTTAAAGAGACTATAGAAAGAATAGATGCTAGTAGTAATTAAGAAATACAAGTTCTTTACCAGGAAGACGGATTTTATTAAATTTATTATTAAACTAAGCTAACTTAGTATAGATCTAAAGAAGATTAAGGCTATAGTAAATTAGTAGGAACTAGAGAATGCTATATAGTTAAAATCGTTTTTAGGGTTTTGCAATTACTGCAGAAGGTTTATAGTATAATAGTTAAAGGATATTAAGCTATTTACGTAATTAATAAAGAAAGAGGAACTATAGGTATAGGGAAAGGAATAGTAGAAACTCTTTAAGAAAGTTAAAGAGTTGTTTACCTAGGAGCTAGTTCTTAAGATTTATTAACTAGGACTAGAAACGGTTATAGAAATAAATATATTAGACTATATATTAGGGGCATACTTTATATAAAGGTATTAAAATAGATAGTACCTAGTGGTATACTATAGTAGGAAGATAACGCTACTAGAGTTAAACTATAATATCTATAATAAGGAGTTATTAGGTATAGTTATAGTATTAAAAGAATAAAGAGCATTCTTATAAGGTATAGAGAAACTATTTATAGTTAAAATAGATTATAAAAACCTAATAGAATTCCTAATAATAAAGGAACTTAACTAAAGATAGGTTAGATAGGTAGAGATGCTTATAGAATACTATTTTAAGATTTAGTATACTAAGGGTACTAATAATATATAAGCGGATACTCTAAGTTAAAAAGCTAAACTATAGAATAATAAGAAGCTATTAGGGGCTTTACTATAAAAAGACATAGACGGATTAATTAGGTATAATTATCCGAAAATTATAGCAACTTAGGAAAATAATAAGTTAGGAAGAGTCTATAAGACACTAGAAAGCTTTTAGGTATAAAGAATTCTAGAAGCACAGCTAGAAGATCTATAGATAGATATATATAAGAATTAAAAAGCTAAGTATATCCTAAAAAGCATAGTAGAGTATTTTATAGAAGATTTCTATAAGGAAATAACTTAAGGATATAATAGAGCCACGGGCTTAATGTTAAGACTTTAAGAGGAGTATATTATTAATAGAATCTAAGGACTAGCGCGAAAAGTTATAAAGGAATATTTAAATTGCTAAAGAAATAAACTAATAAGGTATAAGCTATATAGAGGGCTACAACCTATTAAAACACTAAAGAGACTATAGGAGGTTATATTATAGGACTTTATTATTAAGTTACTAAAGTTAAAAGACCCTATTACCGGATAAGATTATAACGCGATCTTAGTAATAGTAGATAAGCTTATAAAGTGGGGATACTTTATAGCATATANNGANGANATNTTAGNNGAAGATNTNGCTAGAATNTATATTAANGAANTATTCGTAAGATATAGAGTACTAAGTAAAATTATATTGGACAGAGACCTAAGATTTATAGTAGTATTTTAGGAGGTATTCTTAGTGGAATAAGGAGTTAAAGTAGTAACTTTTACTATATATTATCCGCAGATAGATAGTTAAACGGAATAACTAAATTAGACACTAGAGTAGTATTTAAGATACTATATTAATCACGTATAGAACAATTAGGTATTATTACTACTAGTTATATAGTTTATATATAATATAATACTTTAAGAGGAAATAGGTATATTATTATTTAAGGCGAATTATAGATATAAGCTAAGAATATTGTTATTACTATAGTAAATAAAGAAAATAAGTAGCATAGCTAAAGAAAAAATAAAGATATTAATAAATCTTTATATAGACCTTATAGAATTAGTAAAGAAAGTATAAAAGAGAATAAAAAGGTATTATAATACTAAGAGATTTAAGGGACTAGATCTTAAGGAGGGAGATAAAGTATAGCTACTATATAAANNTTTNAANAGTTNANNANTAAGNAANAAGTTANANTNNNTTAGACTANNACCTTTTAAAATTANNNANANNATTTNACNNGTTNNNTTTAAGTTAAACCTACTAGCTAAAATAAAGATCTACCCTATATAGTATATCGCAATACTAGAGCTAGTATATAAGAATATTAAGCCACTAGTTTACGAAGCAGACATATATAGAGGATAAGAAGAAGATAAATAGCAAGTTTTAAGGATTATTAGTTATAAGGACGTTAATAATAAAATATAGTATAAGGTTAAGTAAATAGGCTATAATAAGACTACCTAGGAGCTACTAAAGAATTTAAAAAATGCTATAGAAAAGGTATAGGAGTATTGGAAGAAATTAGGTTAGGCAGTATTAATAAAGAAGGATTACTAAAAAATAAGTCACCTAAGGGGGACCTAAGAAGAGCAGTTGCCGAGCTACTTAGATCTATTTCCTTCTCTACTAAAAGAGAATCCGTTTTTTTATTACTAAGTTCCTATAGACCCTATTCTATAAGTTTCTACTCCTTAAAACGGACCTTCTTATACACCTTTTTAAGACGGAGTAAACGGGTAGACGCCGCGATATAAGTATCTAGAGCCTTTTATTCTGCATCCTAAGAACGTTCTAACTTAGCAAGGGCTTAAAATAGTTTACTATCTAGCTATATAGCAGCAGATTAAATATAAGACCCTAAGATAAATCAATTAGGGAACTAGACGACTATTAAGAGTAATAGGTCGCGCATATTTAGTATTAAAAGTGGAGTAAACGTTATAGGACGAATAAATATTTACTTTAGTATACCCTAAGCAAGAGGATAGTTGTTATAAAGATGGGTTTACTAACGTAATATAAACTAACCCCTCTTTAGAATAACGAGAATACGGAGACGGTATAATCTTACTAAGAGATAATATTACAGCAATAGTGTGAGCACGACGCTAGGCGTATAAAGAAGAAATTACTTTAGGTATAATAAGCAATAATATTAACCAAATTAATTAGACGGATATTACACCTCTAGTAAATAACTTAGAGATATTTTAAATCTTTAAGGACGAAGATAAAGAGGAGGGAGATAGTATTATAGACGCTTTAAGTATAATATTATAACTACTTAGAGAAGAATTAGAAGAAGCTAGTTAGTTAATTTAAGTATAGTCCAGAATAGAGCCGGTAGAACTATATAATAAGGAAGGATAATAACTAAGGTTATATAATATGCTACATATTAAATAAGAGGAATAAAAGGAACTTATATACCTTATATATAAGACGTATATTATATATAAGAAGGATTTTATAGGAGTACGGTTGTGTATTTAAGGACCCTTAGTCCCTACCTAGATAGTTCCTTCCTTGTAGTGATTCTTAGAATATAATTAAAGTTAATCTATTGGGCAACCACTCCACTAGTTGTTATTACGTTGTTAACTTTTATACTTATATTTCCTACACACCTAGCCCAATAACGAGCTTATTGTAGTTCTTGCTACAAGGTTCCGTTACCCTTTATATTTAGCTAAGATAAAGGCTTTTACTATAGGGAATAGAGGCAGTATATACTATATAGCTTATATTCCGGTTTATAATACGGTTTATAACCTTAGCAACTACTAGGCCTCTTATACCTTTACGCTTAGTTTCTTTATACGTCTTAATAGAGCTATTAGTGGGTTTAAAGGTGGTATTATTAATACGCGTTTAGGGGTTAAAGTAGCTATTAGGGCTTTAGGGTTTTGTTTAATAGGCTATAGGGGCCGCCTTATAGCGGGAGCTAGCTAAATAAAAGACTAGGATTTAATTAAAAGAATATCCGAGATAAATATCCTCCTCTTTTAAGAGTTTTTCTGCCTCCTACGCTTACTTAAACTCTATAAGGGGGTAACCTAAGCGGGCTAGCTCTCCACCTTAATAAGGGTGTGGCCAGAGCGGGTCGGCCGTCCTCCCTACTAGTGGTGGCGGCATCAAGTGCCAAATCATCGTCATTGCTTTTCGATATCACATATCAAGCCCGCTTACTTAGCCACGTGATATTGAGAAGCTCAGCCACTTTGCATTGACTCAGCATGCTCAGACTAAGAAACCGATGAATATCCGCAAGCTAACCTATTCGATCGATCGATCTGTTTCTTGGTCTGAGCCACTTTAGTAGGCTTTCGGAAGCTGAGCTGCTTTGTTTATAAGGCAAACCATTAACTTTGACGAAATTAATATAAGTAACCGCGACGTCTATTATCCTGCAAATACCTGCGTTAGAATCGCCTTAATCAGCTCTCTAATTGATGGATTTTCCAGAACTAACTGCCAGCCATGGGTGCATCCAGAAGGCGTTGAAAAAACCCCTTTATTACGGCTCTGCAACGACTCTACCACACCTCTACTATCGCCCATATATAGTCGCCCATATATAGTCGCCCGTACAATCGTCCGTACGAACGGCTCTACATCGTCTCTACGAATGGCTCTGCATCATCTTTACGAACGGCTCTACGAACGGCTCTACGAACGGCTCTGCAACGGCTCTGCAACGGCTCTGCAACGGCTCTGCAACGGCTCTGCAACGGCTCTACAAATGGCTCTGCAACGGCTCTATGAACGGCTTTATGAACGGCTTTGCAATGGCTCTGCAACGGCTTTATGAATGGCTCTGCAATGGCTTTGTAATGACTCTATGAATAGCTCTACTTGTCTAGCAAGAGCCAGTCTTTTTAAGCTTTTAATAATAAACTACCCAAGGGCTTAAACACATAAATAGATTTTAATGGATATAGCAGATAAAAAGTGGGTGGTTAAGGTTGATATTTTTAGTATGGATATTGCGACCGTAATTGTCCACTTTGGCAAACCGCGTCACGGCTATGTTGAAATTAATGTCAGGAATGGGAAGGCGGGGAGACTTCTTATATAGACCATTTAATTTGCCAGAGCTCAATATATAATTGATGGATTTTTCAAACTAGCCAAACTCGTTGTTATAATAAGAAGTGAATATCCGCAATATCAGCTATATGGATTTGGCGACGTGCGTTACAATCGTCTGCCAAAGTGTCTCAGACCATACAGGGACAGATGGCCTAAACTGGTTTAGTGCCATCGGGCCGGATTTATCCGGCCTCCCATTGTGAAGATGTAAAGACGCGGAGATATGAAGGCGTAGAGGCGTAGAGGCGTAGAGGCGTAGAGGCGCGGAGGCGTAGAGGCGTAGGGAGAGGTGTAAAGGCGCAGAGGTACCTCTAGGGGTAAACCCTGCTAAATTAAGCTACGACTCTAAAAAATAAGCTCTAAGCCACTAATTTTGCACCGGCAGAATGAAACTTGGCAGAAGATTCGGGCAGTAAAGTTACTGCCAAGAGTTACTGCCCGGATCCTGTCCGCACTTTGCACTGCCTCCCCCGTCATCCCCAACTCGTTCCTTCAAAGTGTTCTTCCATAAATCTGCCAGCCAGCACAGTCACAATTCTTTGACTACCCGACCGTGCACATCTTGTCTACATCTATTGTCATGATTTCCCTGGCTAGAGCTCTCTAGCAATTCTCTCCTTATGCGTCTTTTGCGGCTCGAAGATAACGGTGAATTCAGCCTAGTCGAATTTGTTGGCAAGGACATCCCGCCTTATGCTATTCTTTCGCATACTTGGGGAGCAGATGGCGAAGAGGTTACCTTTAAAGATCTCGTGGACGATGCAGGCAAGAGCAAGGCCGGCTATAGCAAGATCTGCTTCTGCGGGAAGCAAGCTGCTGATGACGGCCTGCAATTCTTCTGGGTAGATACCTGCTGCATTGACAAATTAAGCTACGCTGAGCTTACAGAAGCTATTAACGTTATGTTTCGCTGGTATCAGGATGCGGCTAGATGCTACGTGTATTTGTCTGACGTTTCAGTTAGCGGTTCCGTTGGAGACGACGAGCTCTCCTAAAAATGGAAATCGGAGTTTAAAAGAAGCAGATGGTTTACTCGTGGCTGGACGCTTCAAGAGCTTATTGCTCCAACATTAGTTGAATTCTTCTCTAAGGAGGGAAAGCAGCTTGGTAATAAGCAATTACTGGAGCAAACTCTCTGTGAGATAACTGGAATCGCTATCCAAGCCCTTCGAGGAAGCCCTTTGTCTTATTTTAGTGTGAATGAGCGCATGTCGTGGGCAGCAAAACGCTAAACAAAACGCGAAGAAGACGAGGCATACTCTCTACTAGGCATTTTCGACATCCATATGCCGCTTATATATGGCGAAGGACGGAAAAACGCGTTGAATCGGCTTCAGAAGGAGATGAAAGAATCCCCAAAGGACGAGCAAAAACGGATGCTGTTGGACTCGTTAAGATTTAACCAAATTGATGAGCGCTGGATGACCATTAAGAAAGCCCACGCCAAGACATGTAAATGGCTGTTGGAAAAGTCCGAATACCTCGACTGGCTTAATGCTACTAAGCTAGGCGAACACTACGGCTTCTTGTGGATTAAAGGGAAGCCTGGAACTGGAAAGTTAACATTAATGAAATTCGCTCTTGCTAATGCCCGTAAGATGATGACGGATAGGATCGTTATCTCATTCTTCTTTAATGCACGAGGCATGGGTCTAAAGAAGTCTACGATCGGGATGTATCGGTCGCTCTTACTATAACTTCTCAAACGACTCCCAACGCTTTAGTGCGTCTTTAACTTGCTTGGACTCTTAATATTAAGCATTAGCACATACCACCAATGGAGCGTTAAATTACTAAAAATGCTGTTAGAACAAGCTATACAAAGTCTTGGAGAGTCCTCTGTAGTATGTTTTATTGACGCCTTAGATAAATGCGAGGAACATCAGATCCGGGATATAATATCATTTTTTGAATATATTAGCGAGCTTACTATATCAGCTGGTATTAGATTCCAAGTCTGTTTTTTAAGCAGGCACTACCCGCATATTACTGTTAGGAAAGGGCTGGATCTAGTTCTAGAAAGACAAGAAGGACATAACCAGGATATAACCAACTACCTTGATAGCGAGTTAAAGGTTAGCTATGGTAAGTTTGCTAAGCAGATCCGAATAGAACTTCAAGAAAGGGCCTTTAGGGTTTTTATATGGGTTATTCTTATGGTACAAATATTAAATAAAGAACATGACCATGGCCGCATATATATGCCTCGGCAAAAACTCCGGGAGATCCCTGGCGACATACACGAGCTATTCCACAATATTTTAATACGCGACTCTCACAATAGAGACGAACTAGTTTTTTGTATTCAGTGGGTGCTTTTCTCGAAGCAGCCGTTAAGTCCAGAGCAGTTATACTTTGCTATTATTTCCGGAGTTAAGCCTAAGGCACTATTAGGGTGGGATCCCAGCGAGATCACAAGAGACACGATCGAAAGATTTATACTTAATTCCTCCAAAGGACTCGTCGAAATTACGACATACAAAACTCGGAAAGTCAAGTTTATTCACAAGTCGGTGAAGGACTTTCTCCTAAAGGAAAACGGGCTCGGAAGGATTTGGCCTGATCTTAGAAGCAACCTCCAAGGTCAAAGTCATGAGCGGCTAAAGAATTGTTGCCTCAACTACATGGGCATCAACGTTTCCACCAATCTAGAGCTCAGCAAGGATCTTCCAAAGGCCTCATCACAGGAAGCTGCAGCCCTCCGCGAATCAGCTACTCGTGCATTTCCCTTCCTAGAGTATGCCGTACGCCATGTACTATACCATGCAGATGTGGCAGCAGGGAGTGGTATCCATGAAGAACCATTTATTCAGAGCTTCCCGCTTGCCAATTGGATTAAGATCAACAATCTACTCGAAAAAGACGAAGTACGCAGGTACACGCGAAATGTCAGTCTTTGGGATGTATTGGAAAAGGGAAACATGTCAAACCTCATCAAAGTTCATCTTACTAGTCTCAACATCGGGGCTGACGTGGACTCTACTGAAGCGGAATCTATTCTTGCGGGTACAACACTAGTGGGCACACAAGATGAACATACATTCGAACCCAAGCAGTCGTCTTTTTTGAATGTACCAGATTCAGATGCATTTGAAGATGGTGACTGCATGTCTATAGAGTCTAACGACGAAGACATCGCCTCGCAGGCCGCGACGAGAAGAACAGAGCCAGAGATCCTCGCTATCAGACAATTCGGATCATTCTTCGGAGAGCTGGAAGAGCTACGTCCATTGCACGAAGAAGCCCTCAAGAAGCTTGGGACGAAGCGTTTCCAAGAGAATTACCGCAGGATTCTCAAACTCTACGTCCTGAAGCTGCTGAATGAAGCGAAGACTGCCGTTGAAAGGGATACTGTTATGGTGCTGAAATCCCGATCCAACCGTCTCCACATAGCACGGCGGATCGTAGCTCTCATGCAGGAGGATGAAGAGGACCGTTCAAAGCCATTGGATGGACTGACAGCCCAGCCGGTCGAAAAACAATCTCTCGATGACTGGGCAAGAAATGAATACGCATCACCAGATGCCGAACCGGAGGGATATGAACAATCTAGCGACGAAAGTGACGGTGAAGATGGCGAAGACAACGACGAAAACCAGGACAAGTATCGCCTTGAAGAGTTACACTTTCCCAATATCACTCAAGCCAACAGGTTCTTACATAGAGACATTCCATTCCAAACGCTAGTTCTCGAACTAAGGCTTTTAGTCTTACCAGCGTCGCTAAGGGAAGTGTATAGAGTTCACTCCGAAATGTTTAATTCACATTTCATCTGTGAATGACACGTCATTCATGAACAAAACTAAGGCATTCATCGAAGATTACACCGCATTCGAGTGGGATTGGTGGCCTCTGACGTCCCGAATACCTGACTTGCCACCGGGTAGATTGCGCCTTCAGTGGAAAGTGAGTAATTCTTCGGCTACAAACACGGCGTTATACAACATTCTGACTAATTATAGTTCTGCGGACAGCATCTTTACAAAGAGATATCACCGGAAGACGCCGATTCTATACAGCAGGTCTTGGGATTAATTAGAGACCACCCATTGAAATGTTTCTGTTGCGAGACAGAGGTACATCGGATCGATTGGACCACTATTTTTTATCGCATATGTCAATCAATCGCAAACACGCTAAATTGGGGAGCCCTGGGCTCTTCATTGGTTACTCAAAAGTCGCCGTCAAAAGCCCAGCAGCTCTACATTCCAGCGACTGCTAGTGCGTCAATCCCTACGCATAGTTCAACACAGACAAGACCATCGATCTCTCCCGGCAGTAACGGAGGTAGCGCCACGCAGGCACACGGTGGTGGTCCAAGCACCATTCCCACAGCCCCGCAAGGGGATCCTTTATGGGTAGTCTTCGGTATTAAATATATGCACGAGTTTGATGATATTGAGAACATTGAAACGTCAAGTCTGCTCAACGATCCGTCATTCTTCAAAGAATTGAAGACGAGATACAACAAGTACCATTGGTTTTTCCAACGGTGGTTTTCTCCCTTCCGCTTTCGGCATTGCAATTTTGTTCAAGTAAGTATTATATTCAATATGGAAGGTTCCTGAAACTAACTACCGTAGTTCGAAATAATCAACGTTGACCAAGTTTACTGCAGTGGAGAAGCTCTACCGGACGACCATGGCCATACCACTCATTATGAGTATGATCCTCGGCCTCCACGGGCCAAAAATCCACTCATTAACCAAAAGCTCTTCTCTATCTGTCTTAAGGCATGCGACCCTGATTGCTCTTGGTCTTTGCTACCATCCTTTCTACATAAGTGCCGCCCTCTCCCCCATAATTCCCACAAATGGAAACGCATCCCAAGGAAAAAGAGCGCATTTAACATAAGCTGGAGTCAACCTGGAGAAGTTGCGTTTGGAATTGAAGCAGATTACGCGCTGTCTTTTGCAATACTCTTCATTTATCATGTTGTTTTCATATTTTCGGCGTTAGGCTTCTGGGTTTACTGGCTAAGGAATCATCCAGATGATTTACAGAATGCTTCTGTCCCAACTTTCACTGTTTTGGGCCTTCTTGGGGCGTTTTGGGGGCTCCTTGGGCGGCGAATTGGTGTTTCTTGAGTCCCCCTCTGCATATATGATCAGGACGATACAGGGCATATGACCAATTATGGCTAGTGCTTGACAAGTGGAGTGATATGCTATCTGAATGATTCCAGAAATATATGGTGTTCCTTCAAGGTCAAGCAAGTTTCTACCAAATCAATCAGCACAAATTTCGTATACTACTAGCAAGAGGTCTCAACTTTTATTAGGCCGGGCGTGACGACTTGCGAGAGATTTATTCTATGCTTAAACTGTCCATCGGATACGGAGAAGTGATTATAACATAGACTTCATTTAATAACGCTTACTGACTTGTTCATATAGTGTTATCTTTCTGGGAGATGTGAAGTCTCTTGGATAATCTACCAAAATTCCACCTTGAAAGTGATCCCACGCTACCGATTACAGAAGAGGTCGTCACAGCGACTGTATGCAATCCGGGAGCAAAGAAGCAGCCGGGTTCTGCGATAGAAATCTTCCGGTCATGACGGAACTCAAAGAAGACATCGTACGGAACTTGAAGGTCACAAAATCTATGTTGAAAAACAAAGCTATCCCATGCGCCGTTGAGGCGCTTCCACGATTCGTGGCCCGTGCGCGAACACCAAAACATCAAAAATCTTAGACGATTTAGTTGGGTTGCTTATTATAGCGCCTATATCAACGGCGCATGGGGTAAGGGCGAAGCAGAGATTGTTGTTTCCTTGACAATGAAGGTGACCTTAAGTAGTACGCAGATTTGGAGAATATTCTATTCTAGGTCTAGAGCGACAAGCTTAGACTGAAATTACTGCAAATGCGGAACGGTCGGGCTGGGCAAGCATGCTTACAAGTGATACGTAACGGTAATCAAAGCTTACCTCAGCGAGCTCAGACGCGATTTTTTAGCTAGCATCGGAATAACCTACGCCGTCTTCCGAATTGCAAAATCACGTCTGAGAGGGTTTAGCGAGATTTGTTAAAATCCTAAGCAAAATCCGTAAAATAGAGATTACGGATATCTAATTTATTTATTCACACAACGCGTTATTATTAAACCCCGTAGTTACTTTTTTTTTAAGACTTAGGGCTTCTAAATGGTATAAATTTTATTATACGACTACCACTTAGTCCTAATATTAATTTCGTTAAAGTTAAAAAACGCGTTGTTAAAAGCCTAAGCATATATTATATCTTATTAAATAGTCTACTAATATAGATAAAACTATATAGATATATAGATATCTACTACTCAAAGGAGCTTCGTGCAGAGCTTCGTGCAGAGCTTCATGCAGAGCTTTAAGCAGAGCTTCAAGCAGAGCTTCAAGCAGAGCTTCAAGTAGAGCTTTTACAGAGCTTCGTGCGGAGCTTCGTGCAGAGCTTAATGCAGATCTTTGTACAGAGTTTCGTGCAGAGCTTCGTGCAGAGCTTCGTGCAGAGCTTCGTGCAGAGCTTCGTGCAGAGCTTCGTGCAGAGCTTCGTGCAGAGCTTCGTGCAGAGCTTCGTGCAGAGCTTCGTGCAGAGCTTCGTGCAGAGCTTCATGCAGAGCCACGTGCAGGCGTGCAGACGTGTAGATGTGCAGACGTGCAGACGTTCGTACGGGCGATCAATTGCAGAGACGTTTGTAGAGACGATTGTATGGGCAATTGATCGATTGATTGTATGGGCGTTTATACGGCGTTTGTACGGGCGTTTATACGGGCGATTATAGAACCTTCCTGGTATATTAGTGCTGCGTATTAATAGAGCTTTGGAGCTTCTATATAGGTAAAGAAAAGAGACTATATTATATATATGAGGTAGGTGGCGAAACGCTGATAACGATGTTGACGATAGAGCTGACGACTACGACTTGTAATTGCCACTGTCGACAACGCCACTCAGTCAGTATTTGGTAATGGGAATCGATAATAGGGCTTCGAGTAGAGCTTCGAGCAGAGCTTCGAGCGGAGCTTCGAGCAGAGCTTCGAGCAGAGCTTCGAGCAGAGCTTCGAGCAGAGCTTCGAGCAGAGCTTCGAGCAGAGCTTCGAGCAGAGCTTCGAGCAGAGCTTCGAGCAGAGCTTCGAGCAGAGCTTCGTGCGGAGATTCGAGCAGAGCTTCGTGCGGAGCTTCGAGCAGAGCTTCGTGCGGAGCTTTGAGCGGAGCTTCGTGTGGAGCTTTGAGCGGAGCTTCGTGCGGAGCTTCGTGCAGAGCTTTTGCAGAGCTTCGGTAGAGCTCCGTGCAGAGCTCTGTGCAGGTCTCCCCCTAAGCTTCGTTCCGCAGAGCTCTCGCAAAGCTCCACAGCTCTACGTAGAAGGCTGCCGGCGTAGGCGTAAGCGTTCAGCGTTGGTGTTTACTGCGCGGCTCGGCGGTGCAGAGGTAGAATTGGGGCCTCTACGGCGACGACTTCCTCTTACCATCGCGCGGGTATAAGGGACTGAGGATCTCATAGCTTTATAGAGTAGGCTTTTCTCTATAATTTAGTGTAATTTTATATCAATAAGTATTGTGGAGGGTAGATCAATTTCGTCAAAGTTAATGAGGTCCTTCTCATAAGAGGTGCCGACGGTCTCGTGCACGCTACGGGCTCGTGCACGATTTGATCACGCATTATCACCAACTTTAAAAACTCACAGCTCCACCAAATATTTATAGATTTCTACTAAATTAAAATCTAAGAGCCTTTTGGTGTTATGCTTTTATTCTATCGTGATTACAGAGTCGCGTGCCATTTGGGGGGGTTGTGCATTCGTTAAGGCTGGCTGGAGGCGGCTTTATAATCCTATCCTCACACCTTATACTCCTCCTCAATAAAAGCCTCCTTTAGAATAGTAAAATACAACCTACTTAATTTTCTGCATTTTCTGCATTAATCTTCACTCTACTTTAAGCTGTAGAAGTACCTATAGGCTTAGGAATGCTACTACTTAGTATACTATCCTTACCTAATAAAACCTAACTATAACAATAATACCCTAATAGATTTAGCTGAAAATTAGATATATTTTACTTTAATATATTAAAATTAAATAAAGTGAATTTTATTATAAAATATAAACTATTATAATAAGTTATAAGCCTTATTAAAAAGTATTTAAATATAGATTAACCTTAGATTTATAGCTTAATTTATAATATTATTTATTTAAAACTTTAATATATAAAATATTATAAACTTATATGTTAATATAATATATTTTAGTATAGTAATAAATAGCTATATTTATATATTTTAATATTTAATTTATACTAATAAATTAAAATAGTAAAGTATTAGAAATATAGTAAATATATTATATATTAGTATTTATAATATTAGCTAAGCATATTTAGACACTATAGCAAATATTAAATTTATATAAAAGTATACTAAATTACTAATTAATTATATATATTATAGTATAATAATATAAAATATAAAAATATAAGTATATAATATATATATAGCTCTATAAACTATACTATATAGTATATATCGGGATTATATTACGTATAGTTATATAGTTACATGTCGCCGCGGCACTAGCGTAGCGAGGAGCCTTAAGCTCCTTGCCCTTCCTCACCCCTTTCTTAGAATTAAACGAATAGAACAATTATTATACTATCTACAAACCGTAGCTACGTAATATCCCCTTATATAACCAACACTAATTAGTGGTTAACTTCACTGTTATACTATAGAACAGCAAGGTTTCTACTAAAAAGAGATAAGCCACTATACCAGTGCTACTCGTGCTAGAGGAAGCTGTCTTTTAAGGTCAGAACTAGTCCTAAACCTTAAATAGAACTCTTTCACGAATCTAAGGATCTAAAGGCCAGAACTGGTCCTAAGCCTTTCTAAGATTATAAATTCTTGTGTTTATTACGCAGAATAATACGCTTTATAAGTCTTCGCAATTTAAGGCTAGAACTAGTCCTAAGCCCTATAATCGCAAATATACGTCTAAACGCGTACTAAACAACAAACGCGTACCAAACGGCAAATATACATCACGAACGCGTACCAAACGACAATCCCTACACCAACAACACTTCCCTTCCTCTAAAAGCATGGCTACGCCAAACAACTAGAAAGACTCCTTACCACTAGGGGTAGCTATATATACAAAACTTATCGACGAAAATTGGGACGAATTTACCATTAATATAATAACTTATACCGTAAAACAAGTTAATAGCTTTCTCCTATATTATATTATATTCTACCGAAATAAATACTAGGCCGATTTATAGTTATAGGAGTATTTTAGGGAAGATTTTATGGGATGGACCGCCGACACCTGAGCACTTAGTAACGCCAGTATTATTCGGGATTTTTAAGACTTCCTTTATAGGAATGGGGTATACGTTACCGAGAACGGTAACTTAATTGCTAGCAATATTTAGGCCGTTATTATTAGTATAGAAGAACCAGTATAGACGGAAGCTAAGATTATACGTTAACTATAGAAGCCAAGAACCAACCGATATTCTTTAGAAGGTAACTTTAATTCGTATTAAAACCCCCAAAACGCTAATCTCCCACTTAGTCCTCCTTCTACCCAGCAGCAACATCCGCAGCAATATCCGCAAGAACTTCTAGAAGAACCTCCACAAGAACCTCCACAGACAACCTCAGGGCATCAAACACCTTAAGTTCCTCAAGCTGCCGTATCTCAACCCATGCCTTAAGCTCCGCAACAAGCTCCGAAGCAACCTCTACCGCAAGAACCTCCGCAAGAACCTCCGCAAGAACCTCCGCAGCAACCTCCGCAGCAATCTCCGCAGCAATCTCCGCAGTAACCTCCGTAACAACCTCCGCAGGAACCTCCGCAGCGACCGCAGCAGCCACACATATATACACCACCTGAACCGGCCGTGATTAGTACGGAGCAAGGACCTAGGCAAGGATCTAAATATAGCAAGGAGGTGGCTATAATTGCAAAGATCTATATAGACAATAAGTTATTTATAGCTTACTAGGGAATTCCTACCTATAGAATTGCCGTCTTAAATTCTGGAGAAAACTTGTCTCAGTTAATTAACAAGTTATAGCCCTTAATTACTACACGGGAGAAGGAATACCCCAGTTAAAGAGTATATACTACCTTCTTTACGAATTACCGCTACTACAATTAAGATTAAGGCCAAAACTACTACCGAAACTTTAGCCGCAATTAAGCACCCTGCGGATAATATAATAAAGGGGTAGGTTAAACAAACGGACTTACCCGACGCTCGCACCATACTACTACCTAAATAACAACTACCGCGCCGATACGCCTGCGATCTACTAACTAACCAATAGACGAGCTCTACGTTCAACCACTATCACCACCCGACGCTCGCACCGTACTGCTACCTAAATCTAACAACTATCGCGTCTGTACGCCTGCGACCTACTAACAAGAATAATCGTGCCTATACGCCTACGATTAACCGACCAACTGGTAGACAAGCTCTATACTTAACCACTATTATTACTGTCGCTGGTACCGTACTACCACCTGGACAGACCGCTGCCATACTTGTAGCTGATTCTAATTTAACCGTTGCTGCTCTGCCCGCAGCTTACCAATATTTTACTGCTCCTACCTACAGCCAATCTTCGACCTTTGCTGCTTTGCCTATAGCTAAACCAATACCTTACTGCCTTTCTACAGCGCCATAAGCATAAAGAAGAATTGCTAGAAGCTTCTTATAGAGCTTAGTAAGGTAGATAACGGTTCTAGGGCACGCTACCTGCGACGTTCTGCAGACCCTAACTTTAACCAGCCAATTAGGATTTTCCATCCCCGGGATAGAAAATCGCTATTAGCTCGCTTACCACTAGCGCCTTAGCGGCCTTCGTAAGATATCTACCTACTACTTCCAAACGATTCTTTCTCCTTTCTCTTCTTCTCCTTAGTTTAGTATTTTCACTAAATGGTAATCTATAAGCTTTGGTTTAAAGGTATTTATACAAGCCGCTATAGGAGGCAAATTTTAGGACAGCGAGACTTATATTATAACGGCAATAGTAAGTAAGGAGGATTAATACTTATTACGCTAGTCAAGCGGTATTTCATATATAGATGGCAACCATAAAAGAAGAGTTACCAGTGTCGGGATTATATTATGTGTGGTTATATAGTCACGTGTTACCGCGGCACTAGCGTAGCGAGGAGCCTTAAGCTCCTCGCCCTTCCTCACCCCTTTCTTAGAATTAAACGAACAGAACAATTATCATACTATCTACGAACCGTAGCTACGTGATATCCCCTTGTGTAACTAACAGTATAATTATATATAAAGCTTAATTTTATTTAAAAAAAACTTTAAATTATTTTATTATATTACCTTACTATAAATATAAAAGAATAAAGTAAATAAAGTAGATTTTTTAAAGGTATTTATATAATATAATATAAATACCCTTATAAAAACATTTAATACTACTTTAATACAGTATATAGTATATATACATTAGCTTTTATACTTTAGAAATCTATATTAATTAATATATTAAGCTATTATAAAAATAACTTAAAACTCTTCTTATTTGAACTTCTTTTTCTTAACTATTTAGATATATTATAACTATTACTTTATATATTATAGGTAGTAGTATATATAAAGACTATTATACTAAAGATTTAGCTTACTAAATAGTTAATATATCTAACTATCTTATATTAAAAGGGTTTTAAATTTTATAATTTAAATACTAATAACTTTCTTTAAAGTTAATAAATTCTTATAAAATTTTAAAAATAGGCTCTTAGTATATATACTAATAATATACTAAAATTTTAGCTAAATCTATTGAGGCGTTGTTGTGCGGTTAGGTTTTGTTAGGGTAAGAATATCGTGTATAAGCCTGTAGCGTGTACGAGCCCGTTGGCACCTCTATAAACGGTGTTTAGGTTTTCTATAAATCTCGCTAAAGTTCTTTAGACTAAGAAAACGATGACCGTCCTAAATCAGCTTAGTGGACGGTGCGGATATTCTAATATCCGTAATCGATTTCTTGGTCTAAGCTTCTGAGGTAAAATCAAAGCGATTTGGCGCTAGATGTCGCCACTATAAATAGGGAGGGCGGCCGACCCGTACCGGCCACACCCTTGTTGAGATGGCGGGCCCCTATAGTTAAGGAGGTACGCCTGAGTCGCCTAAACTTTTGAAAGAGGAGGATATTTATCTCGGACATTCTTTTAATCGAATCCTGGTCTTTTGTTTAGCTAGTTCCCGCTATAAGGCGGCCCCTACGGCTTACTAAATAAAGCCCCGGAGCCCCAATAGCTGCATTGACCCCTAAACGCGTATTAGTAACACCACCTTTAGAACCGCTAGTAGCTTCACTAAAACGTATAAAGAAACCGAGCGCGAAGGTGTAAGAGGCCTAGCAGTCGCTGAGGACACGATCCTAAAAATTAGTATAGTTTAAATAGTAGACAACCGCACTATAAACCGGACTATAAGCTACATAGTATATACTACCCCTATTCCCTATAGCAAGAGCCTCTACTTTACCCGAACGTAAAGGAGGAGGTATTAATTATAACGAATTTTATTAACTTATTAAAAGCCTTAAAGAAACTATAGCATAGTAGAGTAATATTATTACAAACCAGAATAGTATTATTAAGAGTATTAGAAACGACCTAGTAGATATTAAATCGGAATAGTAAAGCCTTAAAAAGCAAAATGCTAAACTTTAAAAGGCTATTTGGTCCTTACAAGCGCAACTAAACACTTTCTTAGCTCTAACATAATTATAGGCATTAGTAGCGGCTAGTGAAGGCATAGTAGGGGTAGAGGTAACTTAGCTATAAATGACGAACGCTAGGAACTCTAAAGAACCCAATTAGCAGCTAGTGATAGACGTTAGCTAAGCGGGTAAGGAGATAATAAAGAAGGTAGCTACTACTAAAGTAGTAAAGTAAACTATTGTATAAGGTATAAAGGATGTGGACAGGCTTACGGGAGCTATACTTAAGGACTTCCGCGTATAGCGAATAAGAGATAGCGTAAGCATTATTAGATTCTTAGTAGAAAAAGATAAAGAAGCTATGTTTAGGTAGACGACTGCCTAATAGCTTAAACCGTATATCTTTAGGGCGAGGCTTGTTGGACCTAAGTGGTATACGGTTAAGGCGGACTAGGTTAAAGTACCTTTAGTAATGGATATTAATAGCGGAAAAGTAAGTAAGTTAGCTATGGAGCGCTTTGGGGTAGAGAATGGGGTAGAGGTATATATAATGAGATGGCTTAGATAACTAAGGCCGCGCGGCTAGCATGCGTTAGTAATTGTTAAAGTGGCAACAAAAGAGGATGTAAAGAAGCTGCTCACGTCGGACAACGTGTTATTTGGGGGAGGTGCGATTATTATATCGCTATTTAAGAAACGACGCACCTCTATAGCATGCTATAAATGTAGAAGGTTTGGATATAGGGCTAGAGACTATACGCGACTTAATACGTGCGAAATGTGTAGGCGGGAAGGCCATCTTTAGTATAAGACGGTTAATCTACACTGCGTAAACTATTAGGGTCCTTATTAAGCCTTATACTATAAATGCCTAGCATACAGGAAAGAAATGGATAGGATTCTTGTATGATAGCGTTATAAATAAAGAACTTTAGATTTTTTAGGCGAATATAAAGAAGTATAGGGAAGCGCAGTATGCGCTATATAACGATAAAGCGCTAGCGGATTTCTACTTTATTCTAGGCTAGGAGCCTTACTGCTTTCTCTTAAATGGGGAAGTGGTGCTAGCCGGCTTAAACCCCCAGTGGATAAGGTTTGTCCCAATGGGCAGGTAGCAGCGGTATCCCTTAGTTAGGTTATGTATCTAGGCGTCTAAAGAGCTGGCAGCTACACAGCTGTAGGTAGATTTAGCAGATATTACGGTAGTGGTGGCGTACGTCGGCTAAAGGAGACTTATAATTATGTCGGTATACATTCTAGATAGATATTTAAGGAGAACCAAGGAAGAGAACCTAGAGGAGCTCTTTAGCAGGCTAAAGATGATTAATGGTCTAATCTAGGGTAAACTATTGCGCGACCTATATACTAAGGTAGTGATTACAGGCGACTTTAATCGGCATAATCCGCTATAGGAAGGAAGTTATATTAATACCATATTAACGCAGAAAGAAAGCGCGCCAATTATTAACTTTATGGTAGACCGGTTACTCTAGAGCCTACTTTTAGTAAGAGTATTTACATTCGAGAGTAACATGGGGCGGACATTAATAATTAACCTTATACTTGTAACCCTGGGCCTAGTAAGTAAACTAGCAAAGTGCGCTATTTAGGAATATAAGTACGGGTTAGATTATAGAGCTATCTACACTAGTTTTTAGGTTGACATAGATACGTAGAAGAGCTAGGAGAGGCTGCTTATTAAGAATGCGAACTAGGATAAGATTTAAGAAGACGTGGAGCGATAGAAAGAGATGGGATTCCCTACAGAAGATATGGACGAAATAGTTGACTACCTTAATAGGTAGGTTAACAAAGCCTTTAAAGTATACTGCTAGCGGGCTAAGCCATTACTATATATAAAAAGATGGTAGAACGAAGACCTTATAACGCTAAGGAAGTCATATATATACTAAAGGAACAGGAATAGTGCGATGCGGAGATAAGGAAGGGACGACCCTAAACTACGTGATGTCGTAGTAAGAGCGAAGAAGCTCTTTTATAGAACTATTCGGCGATATAGAAAGCTTCACTAGGACGAATTCCTCGGTAATAGTAATAATATATAGAAAGCGTCGAAATACCTTAATCCGCAGGCTATATCCGCGTTCGCTAAAATACCGCCAATTAAGAAGGCTGGAGGATAGGGAGAGGTCATTACGGAGAACTATAATATTGTAAGAGAACTACTCTAGGCATTCTTTTTGGTCCCGCTGCCGTGCGAATAAGAGGAGGACGCTATAGCTAGCTACAACTAATTGCCGTAGGAGCCTATCGCTAAATACGAGGTTAAAGTAGCTGTGTTTAGGGCTAGCCTAGACAAGGCTCCTAGAAGGGACGGCCTACTAGCTAGGGTATGGCGAGAGTTATAGCCCGTACTAAGCGGTAAGATTACTACTCTTTTTACTAAATTATTTAAGACAGGGAAAGTACTATAGGAATAGAAGGTAGTAAAGATTATGCCGCTATAGAAGCCGAAGTAGGGGGACTATACAGTAGCAAACAACTATAGGCTGATCTCCCTCCTCTTAACGCTAGGAAAAGCACTTAAATCGCTAATAGTGGAGAGGATAGTATACCTAGTAGAGGAACACAGCCTACTACCTAAGACATACTTTAGAGCTAGAAAGCAAAGGTTAACGATATATACGCTATTATATCTCTATGAGGACGTATTTAGAGCGTGGAGAGGAAAAAAGACGCTATCTTTAGTATTATTTAATGTTAAGGGTGCGTATAACAATGTAGCTATAGAGCTGGAAATTAGGAGACTACGGCAGCGTTAGATACCTTAGACAATTATATAATGGGTGTAGGACTTCTATATAAACCGTTAAGCCTATATCCTAGTCAACGGATACACATCAGAGGTATAGGCGCTCCCGCAGGTGGGTTTTCCATAAGGATTAGCACTAGCCCTAATACTCTTTCTATTCTTTAACGCGGATCTTATACAAAGCGCACCCAGAAATGGCAGCTCTATGGCCTTCGTTAACGACTACTCGGTATAGGTTATAGGCCCTACAGCAAAGGAAAACACGTAGATTATTTAGGGCGAGATTATACTAATGCTTAAGAAATAGGAGAGGACTAGTGGAGCTTAATTTAAAGCAAAGAAAACGTTATTTATTTACCTTACTAGATATAAAGAAGCGGGTAGGAATACTACTACGCCGCTTCAATTTAAAGGAAAAGGAATCCCCCCAATATAGGAAGTCAAAATCCTTAGGGTAATTCTCAATAAGGAGCTACGGTTTAAGGTATACCTAGCGGATAAGGTAGGTAAGGCCACTAAGGTGGCGCTAGCGTTGCGCAGATTAAAGGGACTGTAGTTTAAGAGCGTTAAGTAGCTAGCTAAGAGCTTAGTCCTACTAGTAGCAGACTACGCGTCGCTAATATGGTACCTGCTTATAATATAAGAATTAATACAGCTCCTCTAGTAGGCGTAGAGGATTACGGCACAAGCTATTATTAGGGGGTTCCGTACCGTCACTTTGCCAATAGCGGAGGTAGAAGCCGGCTTACTCCCTTTTAAGTAAAGGCTGCGTAACTAGGCTATCGCGTTCTGGGTATTAATCTATAAACTAGGCAAATCATACCCTTATTAGATAATTCAAAGATAGAGGCTCTATAAACGGCACCAATCGCCGCTTTAGAGGATAGTAGAGATATATAAGGATGTCTAGGTGAATGGGGTGCTAGAGGTTAAACCGTATATATGCCCGCCGTGGGTAGCTAAGCCTAATATGGTAATATATAAGGACGAAGAGCATGCTTAAGCTATTATTAAAGACTATAAGCTAGGGTAGGTTAATATATACGTTAATATATTGGTACGTAATAGTAGGGCAGGAGTTGGTGTGTATGCTACGCCATCTAAAGCAACGCTCTCGAAAATGGTGGTAAGCTCTAATTAAGCCGACGCTTACCTTATAGAGCTTTTAGCAATCAGCGAAGCAGCTAACTGGCTATAGGACCCTACGTGCATGGCTGTTAACTAAGTAGGTTTTCCAATACCTGCTTTTAGTATAAGAATATTCTCCGACTTATAATTAGCGTTGCTGTTAGTATAAAGCTAGAGGGCTAGAGCCTGCTAGGAAGTAGTTATAGAGATCTTAAAGAAGCTTTAGCTAAATAATGTTACGCTATATTAGATTCTAAGCCACTTAGGGTTTATAGGAAATAAGAAGGCCGATAAGCTTGCTAAAGTAGCAATAAGACTAGAGAGCGAGGAGCTACTATAGAGAGACGGCCTCCTATAGTACCTTATAACGCAAGCCTTAAAAAGAGCTAAGATAATAATAGGACCGCTTTTATTGGGAAGATCTAATACGGGCAAGTTTATAAAAAAGATTGACGCAGCACTCTACCTTGGAAAGGCTGTAGGATTATACTAACAGCTAATTAGCTTAAAAGCTGCTATCTTTACGCAGCTATAGACCGGCAAGTTATTTCTAAAAGAATATCTCTATAAAATTAATGCATTAGAGATAGCGTTATGCGACTACGGGCTTATAGAATTAATATAGTACTTCCTCTTCTCTTATAGGAGGTGGATATAGCAGAGGTTTAAACTAAGAGAGTAGTATAAAGATTGATTTAGGAATCTATTATATGTATTAGAAGGCTACTTACGCAGACGAGAAGGAGGTAGGAATATTAACGGCCTAATTAAGTACTGGAAGCTAGACATTAGCGTAGTTAAAGCTATAATTAAATTTATAAAAGAGACTAAACATTTACACTTAAGCGTATAAGATATAGAGAGTATAAAAGCCGACGTTAATAAGCAAAAACTCTTAAGAATCCCTCCTCCAATTATCTAACTGAATACACCGCGAGCCTCCTCTATACGTGCCTTTACTGGTATGTCGCCGATTAAGAAGCGCATAATGCTGGAATAGCCCTGTAAATATAAGGCGTCGAAAACTACTTACCTGGGCTTGCCTTTAAACTCTAACTTTCTTCTAATAGTAACATATTACTTTCCTTTATTTTTTCCTTAGTTGAGCATAGTGTTAGGTAATAGATATATAGTTTTTATAGTTGGCTTCTAAACTAGAGCATGCATGTTAATGGTAGGAAGTATTTAGTTAGCGCTCTATAACGGCCTATACCCTAGATAATGCATAGCTATAATAGAATATATATACATATATATATATATACGTTGAGATAGCGGGACAGTTAACGACCATACTAGGGAAATCTTTTGAAAGAGGAGGATATTTATCTCGGACATTCTTTTAATTAAATCCTAGTCTTTTGTTTAGCTAGTTCCCGCGGTAAGGCGGCCCCTATAGCCTATTAAACGAAGCCCTAGAGCCCTAATGGCTGCTTTAACCCCTAAACGCGTATTAGCAACACCACCTTTAGACCCGCTAGTAGCTTTATTAAGACGTATAAAGAAACCAAGCGCGAAGGTATAAGAGGCCTAGTAGTCGCTAAGGATATAAGCCTAAATATTAGTATAGTTTAAATAGTAGATAACTGTACTATAAACTGGACTATAAGCTATATAGTATATACTGCCTCTATTCCCTATAGTAAGAGTCTCTACCTTACCTAAATATAAAGGAGGAGGTATTAATTATAATGAATTTTATCGACTTATTAAAAGCCTTAAAGAAACTATAGTATAGTAGAGCAATATTATTATAAACTAGAATAGTATTATTAAGAGCATTAGAAATAACCTTATAGATATTAAATTGGAATAGCGAAGCCTTAAAAAGCAAAATACTAAACTCTAAAAGGCTATCCAGTCCTTATAAGCGCAATTAAATACTCCCTTAGCTCTAATATAATTATAGGCATTAGTAGCGGCCAATAGAGGCATAGTAGGGTTAGAGATAACCTTGCTATAAATAATAAGCGCTAGGAACCCTAAGGAACCTAATTAGTAGCTAGTAATAGACGTTAGCTAAGTGGGTTTAGAGGTAATAGAGAGGGTAGCTATTATTAAAGTAGTAAAGTAAACTATTGCGTAAGGTATAAAGGATATTAAGGGGCTTACGGGAGCTATATTTAAGGACTTCCGTGTATAGCAAATAAGCGACAGCGTGAGCATTATTAGATTCTTGGTGGAAAAAGATAAAGAAGCTATATTTAGGTAGATAACTGCTTAATAGCTTAAACCGTATATTTTTAGGGTAAGGCTTATTAGACCTAAGTAGTATATAGTTAAGGCGGACTGGGTTAAAGTACCTTTAGTAATGGATATTAATAGCGGAAAAGTAAGTAAGTTAGCTATAGAGTGCTTTAGGGTAGAGAATGGTATAGAGGTATATATAATAAGATGGCTTAGATAACTAAGGCCGCATAGCTAGCACGCGTTAGTGATTATTAAAGTGGCAATAAAGGAGGATATAGAGAAGCTGCTTACGTCAAATAACGTGTTATTTAGGGGAGGCGCGATTATTATATCACTATTTAAGGAGCGACGTACCCCTATAGCATGCTATAAATATAAAAGGTTTAGATATAAGGCTAGAGACTATACGCGACCTAATACGTACAAAATATATAGGCGGGAAGGCCATCTTTAGTATAAGACGGTGAATTTACACTACGTGAACTGCTAGGGTTCTCACTAAGCCTTATATTATAAATGCCTAGCATATAAGAAAGAGATAGATAGGATTTTTATATAATAGCGCTATAAATAAAGAACTTTAGATCCTTTAGGCGAATATAAAGAAGTATAGGGAAGCGTAGTATGCGTTATATAATAATAAAGCGCTAGCGGACTTCCACTTTATTCTAGGCTAGGAGCCTTACTACTTTCTCTTAGATAGGGAAGTAGTGCTAGCTAGCTTAAATCCCTAGTGGATAAGGTTCGTCCTAATAGGTAGGCAGCAGCGGTATTTTCTAGTTAGGTTATATATCTAGGCATTTAAAGAGCTAGTAGCTATATAGCTATAGGTAAATTTAGTAGATATTACGGCGGTAGTAGCGTATGTTGGCTAAAGGAGATTTATAATTGTGTCGGTATATATTCCAGACAGATATTTAAGAAGAACTAAGGAAGAGAACCTAAAGGAGCTCTCTAGTAGGCTAGAGATAATTAATAGTCTAGTTTAGGGTAAACTATTACGCGACCTATATACCGAGGTAGTAATTATAGGTGACTTTAATTGGCATAATCTGCTATAGGGAGGAAGTTATATTAGTACTATATTAATATAGGAAGAAAGCGCGCTAATTATTAATTTTATAGTGGACTGGTTACTCTAGAGCCTACTTTTAGTAGAAGTACCTATATTTAAAAGCGACGCGGGGCAAATATTAACAATTAACCTTATACTTGCAACCCTAGGCTTAGTAAGTAAACTAGTAAAGTACGCTATTTAGGAGTATAAGTATGGGTTAGACTATAGAGCTATCTATACTAGCTTTTAGGTTAATATAGACACATAGGAAAGCTAGGAGAGGCTGCTTATTAAGAATATAAACTAGGATAAGATTTAAGAAGACGTAGAGTAATAAAAAGAGATGGAATTCCCTATAGAAGATGTAAATAAAATGGTTAACTACCTTAATAGGTGGGTTAATAAAGCCCTTAAAGCATACTGCTAGCGGGCTAAGCCATTACTATATATAAAAAGATGGTGGAACGAAGACCTTATAACGCTAAGGAAGTTATATATATACTAAAGGAACAGGAATAGCGCGATATAAAGGCAAGGAAGGGACGACCCTAAACTATATAATGTCGCAGTAAGAGTAAAGAAGCTCTTTTATAGGACTATTCAGTAATATAGGAAGCTCTATTAGAACGAATTCCTTAGTAATAATGACAATATATAGAAAGTATCGAAATACCTTAATCCGTAGGCTATATCCGCGTTCGCGAGAATACCGCTAATTAAGAAGGATAGAGAATAGGGAGAGGTCGTTATAGAGAACCATAATATTGTAAGAGAACTACTTTAGGCATTCTTTCTAGCCCCGCCGCTGTATAAATAAGAGGAGGAAATTATAACTAGCTATAACTAATTGCTATAGGAGCCTATCGCTAAATATAAGGTTAAGGTAGCTATATTTAGGGCTAGCCTAGATAAGGCTCCTAGAAGGGATAGCCTACTAGCTAGGGTATAGCAAGAGCTGTAGCCCATACTAAGCGGTGAGATTACCACTCTTTTTACCAAATTACTTAAGATAGGAAAGGTACTATAGGAATGGAAGGTAGTAAAGATTATACCGCTATAGAAGCTAAAGCGGGGGGACTATATAGTAGCAAACAACTATAGGCCGATCTCCCTCCTCTTAACGCTAGGGAAAGTACTTAAATTGTTAGTGGCGGAAAGAATAGTATACCTAGTAGAGGAACATAGCCTATTACCTAAGATATACTTTAGAGCTAGGAAGTAAAGGTTAACAATATATACGCTATTATATCTCTATAAGGACGTATTTAGAGTATAAAAAGAAAAGAAGACGCTATCTCTAGTATTATTTAATATTAAGGGCGTATATAATAATATAGCTATAGAGCCGGAAATTAGGAGATTATAGCAGTATTAGATACCTCAGACGATTATATAATAGGTATAGGACTTTTATACAAACCGTTAAGCCTATATCCTAGTTAATGGATATATATTAGAGGTATAAGCGCTTTTATAGGCGGGCCTTTTATAGGGATTAGCACTAGCCCTAATACTCTTTCTATTCTTTAACGCGGATCTTATATAAAGCGCACCTAAAAATGGCAGCTCTATAGCCTTTGTTAATAACTACTTAGTATAGGTCGTAGGCCCTATAGCGTAGGAAAACACGCAGATTATTTAGGGCAAGATTATACCAATGCTTAAGAAATAGGAGAGGACTAGTAGAGCTTAATTTAAAGTAAAGAAAACATTATTTATCTACTTTACTAGATATAAAAAAGCGGGCAGGGATACTACCATACTACTCTAATTTAAAGGAAAAGGAATCCCCCTAATATAGGAAGTTAAACTCCTTAGGGTGATTTTTAATAAGGAGCTATGGTTTAAAGTATACCTAGCGGATAAGGTAGGTAAGGCTACTAAGGTAGTGCTAGCGTTGCGTAGATTAAAGGGACTATAGTCTAAGAGCGTTAAGCAGCTAGTTAAGAGCTCGGTCCTACTAGTAGTAGACTATATATTACTAATATAGTACCCGCTTATAATATAAGAGTTAAAGCAGCTCCTTTAGTAGGCGCAAAGGATTACGGTATAAGCTATTATTAGGGGGTTCTATACCGTTACTCTACTAATAGCGGAGGTAGAAGCAGGCTTACTCCCTCTTAAATAAAGGCTATGTAACTAGGCTATCGCGTTCTAGGTATTAATTTATAAACTAGGCAAATTATATCCTTATTAGATAATTTAAAGATAGAGGCTCTATAGACGGCACTAGTCGCCGCTTTAGAGAATAGCAGAAATATATAAGAATGTCTAGGTAAAGGGGGTGCTAAAGGTTAAACTATATATATGCCCGCTGTGGGTAGCTAAGCCTAATATGGTAATATATAAGGACGAAGAGTATACTTAAGCTATTATTAAAGACTATAAGCTAGGGCAGGTTAATATATACGTTAATATATCGGTGCGTAATAGTAGGGCAGGAGTTAGCGTATATGCTATACTATCTAAAGTAACGCTTTTAAAAACGGTGGCGGGCTTTAAGTAGGCCGACGCCTACCTAATAGAGCTTCTAGTAATTAGCGAGGCAGCTAACTGGCTATAGGACCCTATATATACAGCTGTTAACTAAGTAGGTTCTCTAATACCTGCTTTTAGTATAAGAATATTCTCTAACTTATAATTAGTGTTGCTATTAGTATAAAGCTAGAGGGCTAGAGCCTACTAAGAAATAGTTATAGAGATCTTAAAGAAGCTCTAGCTAAATAATATTACATTATACTAAATTCTAGGCTATTTAGGATTTATAGGAAACAAGAAAGCTAATAAGCTTATTAAAGTAGCGACAAGACTAGAGGGCGAGGAGCTACTATAAAGAGACGGCCTTTTATAGTACTTTATAACGTAAGCCTTAAAAAAAGCTAAGATAATAACAGGACCGCTTCTATTAGGAAGATCTAATACAGGTAAGTTTATAAGGAAGATTAATGCAGCACTTTACCTTAGAAAGGCTGTAGGATTATACTAGTAGCTAATTAGCTTTAAAGCTACTATCTTTACGTAGCTATAAACCGGCAAGTTATTTCTAAAGGAATATCTCCACAAAATTAATATATTAAAGACGGCGTTATGCGACTACGGGCTTATAGAATTAATATAGCACTTCCTCTTTTCTTATAAGAGGTGGATATAGCAGAGGTTTAAACTAAGAGAGTAGCATAGAGATTAATTTGGGGATCTATTATATGTATTAGGAGGCTACTTACGCAGATAAAAAGGAGGTAGGAATATTAACGGCCCAATTAAGCGCTGGAAGCCAGATATTAGCGTAGTTAAAGCTATAATTAAATTTATAAAGGAGACTAGACGTTTATACCTAAGCGTATAAGATAT
The DNA here is from genome assembly GCF_001692895.1 of Cenococcum geophilum 1.58. Classification (NCBI taxonomy): domain Eukaryota; kingdom Fungi; phylum Ascomycota; class Dothideomycetes; order Gloniales; family Gloniaceae; genus Cenococcum; species Cenococcum geophilum. The sequence goes on along the minus strand of NW_027137559.1, from coordinate 3,894,286 downwards.
AAAGAGTATAGAAGCCAACGTTAATAAGTAAAGACTTTTAAGAATTCCCCCTTTAATTATCTAACCGAATATACCGCGAGCCTCCTCTATATATACCTCCACTAGTACGTCGCCAATTAAGAAGCGTATAATGCTAGAATAGCCCTGCGGACATAAGGCGTTAAAAACTACTTACTTAGGCTTGCCTCTAAACTCTAACTTTCTTCTAATAGTAATATATTACTTTCCTTTATTTTTTCCTTAGTTAAGTAGGGTGTTAGGTAATAAATATATAGTTTTTATAGTTAGCTTCTAAACTAGAGCAAGCATATTAATGGCAGGAAGTATTTAGTTAGCGCTCTATAACGGCCTATACCCTAAATAGTATATAGCTATAATAGAATATATATACATATATATATACGTTAAGATAACGGGGTAGCAAACGGAAATACTCTTAAAAGAGGAGGATATTTATCTCGGACATTCTTTTAATCGAATCCTGGTCTTTCGTTTAGCTAGTTCCCGCTATAAGGCGGCCCCTATAGCCTACTAAATAAAGCCCTAAAGCCCTAATAGCTGCCTTAACCCCTAAACGCGTATTAGTAACGCCACCTCTAGACCTATTAGCAGCTCTATTAAGACGTATAAGGAAACTAAGCGCGAAGGTGTAAGAGGCCTAGTAGTCGCTAAGGACATAAACCGCTTAAAGATTAGCATAGTTTAAATAGTAGACCGCACTATAAACCGGAATATAAGCTACGTAGTATATACTGCCTCTATTCCCTATAGTAAGAGTCTTTACCTTACCCAAACGTAAAGGAGGAGGTATTAATTAATATGCGGAACGTTAATCCCCCAACGTAAATTTTGACCTGAGTTTATAAGTAATAAGCTAATCAATTTTAGAGCTTTATTATATAGACTTTAATTAATATATATAGAGATAAGGTTTTCCAGGGGGAGACCCCTTAGGACCCCCCTATATAGAGCTTTTGCTTAATTTAGAAGCAGTAGTAAGATTAAGGCGCCTTAGTTACTGCTAAGTAAGGATTTACTATAGTAACTAAGGCGCCTACTTAAGCTGGGCTTAAGGATTATATTGGTTATAAATCTAGTATATATTTAGACTGCAGAGCTTTAATATAGAGCCCTCTACGTAGGATCTAATATAGTAGATTATAATTCCAATTTAAAGCTTTATATACTAAATATTTTTAATGCCTAATAACTAAATCGCCGTATAGCTGGAATTAAAGTAAGTCTACTACCTTAACTCGATTAAATATACGTATAGGAAGAGATATAACTATATATAGAGATATTTGACATAATTAAGTAACTATGTTATTGCCCACCTAGTTCGGACGTACGATGACGTAATGGCTTGGCGATAACGTAATAGCTCGGCGCTGAGTAATGGGAGGAGGAGGAGGGGGAGGAGATTGGGGGTGGCTCGGCCACTGTAAGAAGGTCGTGATATTAGTATAGTATTAAACTTTAAAATTTGTATACTGGGAGCTTAATTAACGACCCCTATATAAAACGTTAATAATGTTTAATTGTAAAGCTTTAAACCGGTAGATCTTTTAGGAATGCCTATTATAAGTAGCTCTGAGTATAAAATCTAGAATATTTAGTAGTGGTGTAAGTATGGGATAAGGTATATATTTGCGTTCCTAAATATTATTATATAACGCAATTTTTGGGTAATAAAAACCGCCGTTAATATTGCTTAACTAACACCTACCGGAGGTTCCTCCGTCCTTTCTATCTCCTCTCTTACCCGTCTCCTCGTTAGATACTATCTATATTACTATATTAACTAATAGATCCCTTAGTGGAGACTAGGGAAGGGTATTAGAGTACCTTTAGCTTTTATAAAGAAGAAGAAAGAAGAAGAGAGGAAGGTGTAAAGGAGGGAGTATTTATAGATAGGAGGAGGCCTGTAAATAGGAGATTAGGCAGCTATAATATAGATATTAATGTTGCTTAATTAACACCTACCGGACGCCCCTCTGTCCTTCCTGTCTCCTCTCTTACCCATCTCCTTATTAGATGCTATTTATATCACCATATTAACTAATAAACCCCTTAGTAGGGATTAGGGAGGGGTATTAGAGCACCTCTAGCTCTTATAAGGAAGAAGAAAGAAGAAGAGAGGAAGGTATAGAGGAGGGAGTATTTATAAATAGGAGGAGGCCTATAAATGGGAGATTAGGCAGCTATAATATAGACATTAACGTTGCTTAACTAACACCTACTAAACGCCCCTCCGTCCTTCCTATCTCCTCTCTTACCCGTCTCCTTGTTAGATACTATTTATATTACTACGTCAACTAATAGATCCCTTAGTGGGGACTAGGGAGGAGTATTAGAGCACCTCTAGCTTTTATAAGGAAGAAGAAAAGAAAAGAGAAAGGTATAGAGAAGGGAGTATTTATAGATGGGAGGAGGCCCTATAAGTACGTAATTTGGTAAGTACTAATAAGCACGAGATTTTCGTATAAGATGGGCTTAATTGCTTACCAAAATACGGGGTATCTCTGTCACTGTAGTGGCTACTATAGTGGTAGAGACGCCTTAAATATTTAATATAACCGACTACTAAGGCTGTCGATAAGTAAAAGGTAGGCTACCGATATAATGCAAACGATATAGTTGTTAATATCGTTTATAGCCTGTTTTTGCTTCTAGTATACGCGTAAATCGTCCTTATATTTGGCGTAGAGCTAGTTATAGGTAGTGAGCTAATTTAGGTCTAGCTTTGCTATTAATATAGCCGTAGGTAGTATATCCCTTGGTATAGGCCGACTTAGTAATTCTAGCTTTAGAAGATCGTCTTTCTTTTTAGATAGGTCGATATACTGCTATACCTTATTAGTTTTGGCTATGTCTTAGATAATAAAGAACTACTAAATCTAATTGGATAGCTTATTAAGGATAAGGATAATTTTTAATTTAGTAGAGGTTGTTATTTTTAGAATTTAATAGGTTAGGAAGGGTCTAGGTTAGGGTTTAGCTAGCGTCTTAGTAGAACCTTATTTAGACGTTCCGAACTTTTAATTTAATTTATTAGTTTAGATCACTAAAATCTAAAATTTTGTTATAGGGAGCGCGATTAATAACCCCTACTAACAGCTCTAACCACGTCTAATTTTTGATTTGTAAATTGGTAGATTTATAGGTAATAGTTATTATAAGTAGCTCTAGGTGCAGTATATATAAAATCTTAACTATAGTGTAGAGAAGTTGTGGCTGCTAATATGCGGTCCTAAGTATTCTTAAGGTTACGTAACTTCTTATATAAGCGACATTTCCGCCCTTTAAAAAAATTAAAAAATTCTAAAAATCGATTAATGCTATAGATAGCAGCAATATTAATCCGGTAGTACTACTAATTCTCCCTATATACTATTATATGTATATCTAACAGCTTTAGAAGCGGTAAGAAGGTAGGACGGATAGGGGGGTTAAAATTTAGAAAATTGGATTTCGTGGTTAAGCTGTTTAAAAGTTAGGAAACTAAGACGAATGCCATATTCTCCGCTTACCTTTAAGCCAGTATATGATTTCCTAATTAGGAAAAGTCGTTTATAAGTAGTTACTATTACCTCCGTACAAAATCTTCTTATTATACCTCTTTAGTCTTACTTATAGATAACTAAAATTGTTTTATATTAAACCTACGTTTAAATATAAGCCCTAAAAGCTTCTTAACTTATAAGATTGCTATATAGGTTAGCCTAGCTGTTTTATTTTTCTTCTTAATATCTAGAACTACCCGGTTAAGTATTAGGCCCTAGCTTTTATATATAGTAAGAGTAAAAGCCAGAGTAATTGGAAATTAACGCCGTAAGTAAAAGCCTCTTATACCCTTTTACTTATAAAGTATGGAAAATATAGGGATAACTTTCTTACTATCCTGCCGAGTGAATAGGGTAGGTCCGTTGTACCTATCTACTATAATTAGTAGTGACTAAGGCTGATCCTTTTTAATATCCGCGTGTCCCTTTTATATAATATCTTTAACTATACCAGTAGTACCGTTTACTAAGCCTAGTTTAACCTAGATATTTTATATTAGTATTACTTTCGCGCCAATATATAGGGCTAGATTCTTTATAGTATCGCACTAATTAGGAGTAACTTTCCGCGCACCTATACTAGTGTTAACTAACTTAATAGCCACCACTAGCTGTAAAAGGTCGCGAAGCCGAATAGTGTTATACTTACCTATAGTAGCGCGTGTGCTATATAGCCGAATTATATTATTAAAGCCCGCAACCTTATTGGTAGATAGGCCCTGCTTATACCTAGTTAAAAGAAGCTTTTAGGTTGATTTACTTATAGAATTACTACGTAGCTTTATAAGGGCGGTCCTAAATATAGAGCTTTTAACGTTATTACCGCCCTACTATATAACTTAATCTAGGATAGCTGTTTAGTTAATCGCCTTATAGGCTCCCTTTTTATATCTAGCGAGCTCTAACGGCTTAGCGGGTAAATTACTATATAAGGCCGCCTGACCTATAGGGGGAAGCTAATAGAAATCGCCTACTAGCAAGATGTTTAAGCCTCTAAAATAGTTGTCATTACGCGTAGGGTAAATCTAACGGAGGCGGTAATTAATCTAGGCTAGATATACTTGCCCGATTATAGATTTCTTATTAAGGATAAGATAGTAAATATCCTTAAAAGCTTGTTATAGAGGTATAAGACTGGTAGTAGGCAATTTCTTAAATGGACGGTTTACCGGCAACCTTAATAGATCGTATATAGTTCTGCCGTTAATACTAAAGGCAGCTACTTTAGTAGGGGTAGCTCGAGCTAATGGCGACGGCTTATTATTAGCCCTTGCTATATTATAGAGCGTAGTAGAGAGGATAGTAATAAGATGCGATTTGCCAGTTCCTGCCTCTCTATTAACGTTAATCCGCAGTAGAGGGGGGTTAAGGCCTAGTTTAATCTGCCTGTAGTAATTAACTACGGTATTATAAATATAACGCTGGCCTGGTTATAAGGAAGACGGAGTTACTGTTTAGGATAAGCGGCTCTATAATAGAGGCTATAACCGTATTTCCTGCTAATAAGTCCTTTTATTAAGCTGCGGGTATATACCCCAATGTATACCCCAATTGTAGTTATAATTAAGCTCCCTATTACTAAGCCTGTTAGAATCTTTAATTTTAACTCCGTTAGTGTTTCGAACGCGGGTATATAGGGCCTTAAAGGACTAATATAGCTCTAAGTTGTCTGCGAAATCGCCCTTAAACTTATTAATATTATTAGCAGTTTT